>NW_024412376.1:71863842-71904608 GCF_014898765.1 Herpailurus yagouaroundi
GAATTACTCTGCCCAAACTGTGGAGAATGGATTAGAAAGATAGAAGAGCATAATCAGGGAAGAAATCATTACAGGAATCCGGAATATAGATCATGGCCATTTGGATCAGTAGGAGGAGAGAGAAATAAATGGATTCAGAATATACTTCACTTGAAAAGTAAAATCAGTAGGATTGCATGATAGATTGGATGTAGTAGATGAGAGTGTCAGGAGGGCCTTGCAAATTTGAGGCTCGCATATCACCATAGACGGAAATGGAGCATGTTTTCAAGGAAGATCATGAACTTGGTCTTATAATTTTTTTTTAATGTTTATTTACTTTTTAGAGAAAGAGAGTGACAGAGCATGAGCAGGTGGAGGGGCGGAGAGAGAGGGAGACACAGAACCCTAAGCAAGCTCCAGGCTCTGAGCTGTCAGCACAGAGCCCGATGTGGGACTTAGAACTTACGAACTGTGAGATCATGATCTGAGCAACATCGGGTGCTTAACTGAATGAGCTACCCAGGCGCCCCATGAACTTGGTTTTAGACTGCGATAGCTTTGAAACTGAGGCTTGTAAGGGCTATCTATAAAATGAGAGACTGAGTATATCATCTTCAAGATTCACTTTCAGCTATGTATTTTGATTTTATTCTATCTCTTTTAAATCTTATCTATAGGAAAAACTGAGAAATTGAATGTCCTTTTTCCAGTAAGTTCCTTGATTATAATCAGAAAATTTTAGAACTGGGAAAGAAGCAACTTTACCCTAATGTTGACTAATTATATTTTCAAAGTATACTTTCAAGGAAATGATTTTGGGGGTTCAATCTGCCAACTATAGTTTATTATTTTGGAGCCTAAACTTAATACAGTATGAAATTCCCTATACAATTTTTTTGGCCAGTTATTCTCATTTTTACAGGCCTCTTTTCCAAGGGGGAAGGAGTGATAACAAAGAACTGGTAAAAACAGAATGCTAATGTAAAGTAGAAAAGTAGTACATGCACAAAAATATAAATCATGGTTAGTTCAAGGCAACATTACATTTGCAGTGATGATACACAATCCTTTCTGAAAACGGTAGTAATTCCAACTATCTACATGGACATGTTGGAAAAATTTGGCTGCTGTGGTAAGCAGGCTCTAAGATAGCCCTCAGTGATCCCCACTTCTTGGAATCCACACCTTTGAATGAAAGCTGATCTTTCTGGAATGTACTTGAGACGTAACTCCATATCCAACTAAAAGGCAAGAGCCCATCAGAAAAATCTTATTCACTTATACCATAGGTAGAGCAGATCATCCATTTTTTAGCTGTTCTGCATTTGAAAGATTCAACTGTCAGTAGGAAGAAATAGTGCAAACTCTAACTATGACCTAAAACTACCCCCAAATCATTATACATCTGAAATACACCTCCATGTTTTTGCATGAGAGTATCATTCGTTCCCACATGAACTTTGAGAAATTTTGGAAGGATAAAATTAACACGTTAACATGACAATCACACTTTGAAGCTCTTGTTATATGCCAATTGTTTCATATAGTGTTCTTTATAAATTAGCCCACTCAAAAAAAAACCTAGGGCACTTAGACAAGCACATTATTGAAGGTCATATCTAGCAAATGATAGATCAGAGCTTGTATACAAGTCTATCTATCAGATTCTGAACCGTCTTTTTCCCGATGGTCCTATTCCCATCCCTCAAAGATCTGCTTGAAGAAGGCAGCACCCAACTTCCCAGGGAGTGTATATTCAGGCCCTTTCGGATGTCAGCTATCATAAATCCTTGTTTCCTCACAGGGCCAGATTTCCTTGCATCTTTCATTATCGGCAATGAATTTTACTGTTTTAGAATTCTCCAAAAAGTGTTCAGATTATCTTCTCAAAGGATGAGCCCCTTCAAAAGATGTCTTTCCAGTAGTACAGAATGGCTTTTCTTATGTCTTCTGTCAATTTCTTCTCGCTCTCTTTGTCTGTCTCTCTTATTGCCAGATGTGTATTCCTTTCATATTATTGGAGAGCTCACATTCTGTTCTATTTTGGTTTCACACCCTCCATTAACTCTAGCAACTCTTCCATCTCTAACCCTGCAGAGTGTTGTGCAGAAGTGCTCCTTAAACCCTTTCCCTCTCTCAAGCATGCTGTATAATCTGTTTATGATGCTGGCATTCACCTTTGGCAGGAAGGAGGAATTCTCCCACCAGCCACCGAAACAGCCTTCCAGTTTCCATCCCCCTAGTTAAGGTTAGCAATGGTAACATAAATCTTGCCTCTTAGGGCACAGCTCTTAACAACTTGCTTGGCTTGGCAATCGGAAACAGACACATACACTGTCTTCTATGTAAGCTGATTTGAGCAGGTTTTAAGTTTCCATATGGGAATGAATGGGTAGGGATGGCAGGGTTAGTTTTCAATTTTGGCTCAAGCCTCCTAAGGAGGAAAGACTCTCTGCTGGGCCAGCTAAGCTGCACATTAATTCTTCAACCCACCCTTTCTGGATGGGAAACAATCCTCTCAGGTGAGCAAGCCTACAAGTAAGGAAAGTGGCCTATGAGTCAGTGCACAACTCCATTCTGCTGCAATATTGCCAATTGAGAAAGAAGACTTAACTAAATAGCTAAAACTCCATTACCCTCTATTCTAGTGTTTTCCATAATATGCTTCTGAAATATTTATCGAGTGGAGTTGTAAGAGTAAATTAACAAATATGAGTTAAATTATCTTAGTGTACCTGTGACAGATAACAGCAACTTTTTTTTTTAAAATTTTTAGCCAGATATTTGATGGAATTTAGCAGCACCAGGAGCTTCCCAACCAATCTGTCATTTCCAAATGTGGGCATGGGGGTTTAATTGAGGCAATTTTAGAAGCTAAGAAGAAATATCGAATGTCCCAGATCTTTCATATTCACTGAAGATAATTAGACATAACAGAGGAAGGAACTTTGTTCCATGCAACATCAATTTCCATGCCCCCCTCTGCTCTTCAGCTAGTATTTATTAAGTACTTGGTATGGAACAGACACTGCGCTAAGCCCTGGGCTTAGAATAGTGAACAAAAGCTGACCCAGTCCCTATTGCAGTATGGGGGTTGGCATTAACCAGATACTCACAGTGTCTTTATAAGCTGAAATAAACATTCTGGACAAAAGGAATATGGAGTAGATCGAGTGTACGACTGGTGCATGATCCGATCTGTGATTTTTTTTAAAACATAATTGCTGAATGTAGAAAATCAATTGGAAGAAAGCCAAGTAATTACTCATTAGTAAGATGTTCTGATGCTGTTCTGCAAGGGAACTGACTTTTCATATTAGTTAATAAAAATACACTTAGAAGAAATCTCATTTTATGTGCACTTGTCTAGAACTTTGAAAAAGAAATTTTACATCTATGTGGGAAACATGTAAGCTGGGCAACATTCAGGCTAAGCTACTCCATGTTCATGGAACTTTTAATGTTTTATTGTGTATTCCTTTCATGCATGTTTTAACTGGAGTAGGGTCTGAGTGGGTGGCAAGCAAGACTTGCTCTACTCATTTTCTCTATAAAGCTTCAGAATATGGCTACCAGTGGGACCAGATTCAACTATTTGTTATTTCTGAATCCAAGTATTAGGTCAACATAGATCCTTAAAAGAAATCACAATGCAAAATATATTGTCATAATAGATTCCTCTACGTATTTCCAGAAAAGAACATTGACTTAGGAAATTCAGCTAACAAACATGATATAGAAATGTTAGATTAGAATAGTATAAGAAAACGGTAACTTTCTATTGAAAGTGACTTAAATAAATAGATTTCAAAATGTTTAATGAGACAATTCTCTCACCTTTATCTTTCCACCTTTATACAATATATATATTTATATGTATTGTCTCTGAAAATTCTATTATTCTTCCATTATTCCTCTATAATCTTTTCCTATTTAACCTCAAATTATTTGAAATGCCATCTGTTTACCACTTCCTATACAGTCTAGACTTCAGAAAATCTCTAAAATCATACTTCCTTCCTTCCCTTGCATTTCAAACTCTTCTATTTCACAAGGTAGGAACTAGAAATACCCCCATTACAAATGTCATCTAAGTTTACCACAGAGGGAAAGTATGCTTAACCAAAATAAAAATTATTTTCTGCCTATCAATTTATGAATTTGAAAACCACTGATCACATTAGCCATACACATATAATTATTGGTTAATTTATGTTGAATTCAATACATGTAAGTTAGTTGGATAGTTCCACAAAGAGATGCTGTCTGATTAAATGTACATTTGCATGTAAATTTTTATAAAAATTAACATATCATAAAGTACAGATTCCTCAAAATCATACCAAATTTATGAATGTTACAAAACTTGTTTCGATGTGGTATTAAACTGAAAGAAACAGAATAAATACATTCAATTTTTTTCTGAAAGTTTTTAAGAAGCATATAGTTTATAAAACAGTTGGTGGGTCAGAATCCTCAATATGCTAATAGAAACATCTGCAGAAAATCTGGTTTTGTTTTACTTATCGTGGTAAGTAAACATAAGATAGCCACAAAGGGAAATGTATCTTATAAAATCTTATTTTTATGAGCCAGATCTTTGATATTAAAAGGAAATTATATCAATTACAATAACACTTAAAGCACTGAAGGGCCTTTCTCATGGAATTATTTTAATATGGAAAGCTGACAACACTTTTTAATAGAAAATGCTGTTTTAAAAGGCATTTAAAAAATCTTATCAGCAAAATTAGTGCTCCCCATTTTGGACATGAAATATTGCAAGACATCTGCATTTGTTTTAATGTTGCCAAAAGATGGTGTTATGTCTTCACTTGTTATTTGACTTAAAATCAAATGCTTCCTAAGAGGTGGGGGTGGGAGGTTAAGCAGGAAAGAGAAGAAGAGGTTCTCCTCAAGACATCTATCATAATATAAGAGTATATTCTTTGTCAAATCTACTTATTTTCCAAAAATTAAATTCCTTCCAAACAACTCAGTATAAGAACTGACCTTACCAACAATATATTTATGGGGCTTATGGGATGCTATGTTTTAAATTTATTTAATTAAAATCTTCCGACCTTTAAGTATAAATAAGAAGGAAGGCACCTACTTTTAAAAATAATAGTGGCGCCTGGGTGGTTCAGCCAGTTAAACATCCGACTTCAGCTCAGGTCATGATCTCACAGTTCGTGGGTTCAGGCACCATGTCGGGCTCTGTGCTGATAGCTCAGAGCCTGGAGCCTACTTCAGATCTATGTCTCCCTCTCTCTCTGCCCCTCCCCTACTCATGCTCTGTCTGTCTCTCTCTCTCTCAAAAATAAACATTAAAAAATTTTTAATAATAATAATAATAATAATAATCAAGAGGGGCTTCTGGGTGCCTCAGTTGCTTAAGCGCTGGACTTTGGCTCAGATCATGATCTCACAGTTTGTGGGTTTGAGTGCGTGTGTGGGGCTCTGTGCTGACAGCTTGGAGCCTGGAGCCTGATTTGGATTCTGTGTCTCCCTCTCTCTTCCCTTCCCCTG
Organism: Herpailurus yagouaroundi; assembly: GCF_014898765.1. NCBI lineage: Eukaryota > Metazoa > Chordata > Mammalia > Carnivora > Felidae > Herpailurus > Herpailurus yagouaroundi. The sequence continues at coordinate 71,869,357 of NW_024412376.1, forward strand.
CTCATGCTCTGTCTCTCTCTGTCTCTCAAAAATAAATAAATGTTTAAAAAAATTTTTAAAGAAAATAATAAAAGTAATAATCAAGAGCATGATGTAATGAAAAAGGAAAGGCTGAAAGCAAAGGCAAGAACCATGTACTTTCCTTGACTCTTTAGTCACTGATTTGCTATGTGACCTTGAAAAGTCAAAGAACAACTTGAAGTGTCTCTTTACTTATCTGTGAAGTAAATATATATTAATGGTTACCAGCTGTTTCCAGAATTGATAAGTTTGGGTGTGATCCTCCCATGTTACAGTAATACACCCCAGCTAGGCCTGCCTGAGCCTGTTATCAAAAAGAATAGAGTATATCAGGAAACATCAGGCCGGTGGCAGATACCACACGGGCTGCCCAGCTGGAGGGAGTCCAAGATGGCGACTAGAAAGATCCTGAACTCACCTCCTCCTGCAGCATACCAAATCTGTAACTACACATGGAACAATTCCCTCAGAAAAAGACCTGAAAACTTGCTAAACATTTCCTTCTCAGCTACAAAAAAGAAAAGACGGGAGAGGCTGAGATGTGATCTTGTCATAAGCCCCAGCACCAGTACAGCAACACACAATCTGAAAGGAGCTTACAAATCTAGAGCTTCTCTCTGAGGGGAGAAAGGTTGGCACCCCACATCAGGCACCCCAACTTTTATGATCTGCACCTGAGAGATGAGAACCCAAAATATCTGGCTTCAAAAACCAATAGGGCTGTCATCCACAGGACCCAAAGGGCTGTAGCAAACTGAGAAGCTGCCCTTAAAGGGCTCATGCACAAACTCACTTACCCTAGAGCCCCGAACAGAAGTAGCAGTTTGAAAAACACTCAGTCTAAATGTGAAGGATTCATTTGTTAATTTTAAAGTGTCCTCCAGATGGGCAGGGGCTTGTTAGGACATTCTCTGGGGAAAAGCCACAGTCAGGTCTAATTTTCAAGCATTTTCTCTACCTTGTTAAAGTCAGCATCAGGCAACTTTTTTTTTATTCTCAGTGGGTTCTATCTTCACACTCCCCCTCTGTGATGCTCCACAGTGCCAGTATCTCTGGGGCAGGGAGGGGGCTTTTATACACACAGCTGATGTGCTGGTTTTTACATGTGGTGTCCCAGTTTTTGCAGGTGTAGCCCAGGGAGCACCCTTTGATCTCCTGGCTCTGGTGGCCAGGGGACTTGTACTCCTGGGTCCCATGGGACTCTAACAATCAGAAAGACAGTTTTTGGCAGACTACCACACTTAGGGCACTGCACAGATAGCAAACTAAAACACACCCCCAGTTTTTCTGATAAAGGTCCTATTTGGTTGTCTGGGAGCTTTAGCCTGAGGGACAGGCTTCTGGCTGAGCATGCTCATAGGAGACTACAGAGGTACTCAGGGAAGGAGGCCAGTGGATTCATTCTTTTTACTTTCTCTCTGCCTTTCTCCTTTTTGCTGGTATCTTCCAGGAAGAAGCTTATACCCTTGTCTGATGCCCTGATTTTTGCAGTTCCTGCTGGGGGATACCTTTATATCACCTGGTTCTGGTGGCCAGAAGGGCTTCTGCTCACGGGTCTCACAGGACTTTGTATATTTGCATACTTTAAAAGTTGTTGCCTGAGGGTCTGGTTTTTAATCAGCCTGATAAGGTGCTGAGATCTTCCCCTTTGGGACACTGATAGGTCTTATCACACCCTCACAACTGGGAACCATGAAAAATAAAATAGGCTGCTTAGACAATCACAAGGATTCAAAAGACTACTGAAAGATAGAGCAAGGCTGAATGATAAGGTTCATCTCTCCTACATGAGGCCATTCTTTCAAGATTGAAAGAGGTGGATGTTACATTTAATACATAGAAACACAGAGTCAAGCAAAATGAGAAAACAGAGGACTATGTTCCACATGAAAGAACAAAACAAAACCTCAAAAAAAAAATGAAACAGAGATAAGGAATTTACTTGATAAAAGTTCAGAGTAATAATCATAAAGGTGCTCACCAAAACTGGGAGAAAAATGAATGAACACAGTAAGAACTTCAACAAAGAGAGAGAAAACATAAAGTACCAAATACAAGTCACAAAGCTGCAGAATACAATAACGGAACTGAAAATGACACTAGATGGTTCCACAGCAGACTGAATGAAGGAGAGGAAAGGATTTTACCAGCAGGTGAGCATGCAGAGAATGAGGCTGGGTGCATTGGGAGATAGGCCCTTCTTCTAGTCACTGCAATTAGGAAGAGAGGGCAAAAGTGCAAGGGGGAGAAAATAAGACAAAAGAGGGACACAAAACCAGCACATTTTTGAGCACCTACTATAAAATGCAGACAGCCATAGTAGTTCAGGGTAAAATTATGAAAATTAAAGAATTTGACTCTTAGCGGAAAAACCATAGCAAACTTCTTGAAGTACCAAAGTGCTAAAAAAAAAAAAAAAATTGTTACTTTTATTGAGGTGGCTTCAGATCCAAACTGACTAGGTTCAGATTCCTATTCGAATATACTATTTGTGTAACTAATTAATGATATTCCCTTTGTCTCAGTTTCCTTAATTATAAAATGAAGGTAAAGATACTACCACTCAGGACTGATGCAAGGACAAATATGTTAATACTTGCATAGCACAAAGAATAGTGCCTGGCCAATTAATGTTCTCTGGGGCAAAAAAAAGGCTATATGGTAATTTGTATTCTCTCAGAGAAAGATATAACAAAGATGGTATTATGTTTATGATTCAAAGAAATCTAATAGAAAATAATTTTAAGGAAGATAGCACTGCACAGTATGCTATTATTAATCTTGAAATGCCTTAGTGAAAAATATCGATTGGTGTTTTATTTATTCCATAAATGTTTACTGTTTACTCACTATATGCAGATTTTGAAGAGATTTCTTTCAAAAAGCTCTTCTCATTATCTGACAAAGGTTAAGGTAAGAATAAACTTTCTACCAAGTACATTATATTCATTAATTTTATTCCCAGGAGATTTTTTTCCTCCAGTTTTGTATCTCCTTCCTAAAAAGACTTTCAACTTCCTGCTTTCTCCTCACTTTGGTCTCTGCAATCAGTCCTTGTTATTGTTTCCATTCTCATCTCAGGATGCTTCTCCTTTAGGAAAAGCCTCCATCAGTTCTGACCCTTTGTTGTCAGGCTTTGTATCATGGCCTGAGCACAGATAGAGCCAAATTAACCATGGCAGGGAGATTGCTGTTGTATAACAAATCATAACCAAAATGAGTAGCCTGATACAATAGCCACTTCATTTGTTCATTATTCTCTGAATAAGCTAGGAAATTCTGGTCTGGGCCAGCTTGATGGATCCCTATAGTCAGATGGTAACTCAGCTGAGGCTAATGGTTTAGGATGGCCTTATTCATAACTAACTGGGTCTAGCAGGCCTCGTCTCTGGAAGAAGAGACAACCTATCTCTGCTTCATGTAATTTCTCATCCTTCAGTAGGCTATTCCTGGTTTCTACCCACAAATCCTGAAAAATGAAAAGAGAAAAGGCAAGTCCCCAGGTACAAGCACTTTTTAAGCCTCTGCTAAATCACATTTGCTTGTGTCCCATTGGCCAAAGCAAGTCACACAGTCAAGCACAGATTCAAGGAGAGAAAAAAAATAGATTCCTCCCCTTGATTAGAGGAGTTTTGCAAAAAGGCAGTATACAGCATGCAAAGATAGGAAGAATTTATGACTCGTTTTCACAGGAAGCTAAAATAAATAAATAAATAAATAAATAAATAAATAAATAAATAAATAAGGCAAGACATCACAAATATTGGGGAAAAATAAAATTTTTGATATTTGAAAATTCAAAAAAGCATTGAAGTGATTACAATGGAAAAATCAGTACTAGGGTATATTTCTTTACACTTATAATGATATAAGATCTTGATGTTTTAAATTACATATGGAGCAAATATGGACACCAATTTCTTTTCATTACTTAGTGTCTTAGTGCATTTGTGCTGCTAAAACAAAATACCATAGACTGGATGGTTGGGGTCTGATTGTTCCCACACCTGCATTTTAGACTCTCATAGATACACATCATTTTCATAGTATTCATCATAATTGTAACTAATCACCATTATCAATTCTCCCAGGAAACTGTAATCTCCATGAAGACATAGGCCACACCTGTCTTGTGTCCTGTTGTATGCATCTCCAATGACTGACCAATAATAGACCCTTGATAGGGGATAGTTGAATGAATGGCAAAGCAGGAGAGAGGAAAGAACAAAGAGGTAAGTACACAAACATATGTTTGAAATTGATGGAGAGGATGTGAGCTGAGTAAGGGAATAAATAGTAGAGAGGCCTCCTAGCACAAGTTAACAAAGGAAGTGATTATCCACTGAGAGAATGATAACAAGTAAAGATACATTCGGTAGGAATGACAATATAAGAAGGGTATGAGCAAAGATTTCCCATTTTGAGGGATTACAAGGCCCAAAGTGAAACTGAGACTAAGGGTGATGACAGTGGGGATAAATGGGACATTGGGCAATCAAAGAGTTTGATAAATCAAAAATCCAGAAATAGTACCGTAGGCCTGGGCAAGAGGGGCACCTGCCCTGGGTTCCCACCCTGTGAAAGACTACTCTCTGGCCCCCATCCAGTCCTACTCCTCCCGAAAAGGCAGGGAGCCCACCCAGAGTCCATATACCTCCTTTTAGATCCTATTTTGAATATCTGGGACCCAGAAATTCCATGTAAAGATTACTCTATATGTCTGTCCTCCTGAGGGTGGATCACACAGCTATAGTATACTCTCTGTATAAAGGGGAGAGCAAGACAGGACTGCTTTAATGGCAGTTTGCTCATGTGGTCTGGAGTATCTACTCACTTTTTATATATTTAAATATATATTCATTTTTAAATATAATATATTTAAAAATTTTAAAGATAAATATGTTATATTACATACCATTCTATTCTATATGATATTTAAATATCATATATTTAAATATATGGCATATGGACCTCCATTTTTAATCTTGACACCAGCTCTGCAATGTTAGGTGTAGGCCTAGCCAGGATGTTTACCTTCTATTAGAAAGCTATGATTCTGAAATGATCTTTCACTTTAAGCTGGTTATGGACTTCTTAATATTCGTAGCTCTTATTTTTTTTTTATTTAAAAAAAAATTTTTTTAACGTTTATTCATTTTTGAGACAGAGAGAGACAGAGCATGAATGGGGGAAGGTCAGAGAGAGAGGGAGACACAGAATCTGAAACAGGCTCCAGGCTCTGAGCTGTCAGCACAGAGCCCGACACAGGGCTCGAACTCACAGACTGGGAGATCATGACCTGAGCCAAAGTCAGACGCCCAACCGACTGAGCCACCCAGGTGCCCCTCATAGCTCTTATTTTTATGTGGAAAGTTAACCAGACTTTTCCACAACCATTGACTTAGGTTTAAAATTCCACATACTCTTTTCAATGGATGCTGAGTCATGCATTTGCTCTAGGGGTTTTCTGAAGTCAAGGAAATGAAGAAAATTAGGCAGAGATGAAGAACCTACAGGTATATGGTAGTTGGTGATTTAAAAACCCTTTCATGTATATTGTTTTAATTTGGTTCTTAGAACGACCCTGTCAAAATAGATAGGGAAGATATTACTTTCTTTCTTGACAGTTGAGAACAGTTGAAACTCCAAGAGCTTGCATCATGATGAATAACGGAACTCAAATCTGAACCTAGTCTTCAAATATCATTTTATGTTTCAAGTAAGGAAGGAGGTGAGGTATTTACAAAATTTGACGTTTTTTTTTCTTAGCAAAACAAGATATATAAGCCTACAGTTAATACTCACGATGAGAAGATGGTGTAACATTTTTTTGAAAAGAAATAAATTCCTCTAGTTGGCTTCTGTTTGAAATCTCTGACTTCATCAATTTGCCTGGTATCCAGCTGGCTTATGCCCTAGAAATCCTGCACTTTCTTTTATTAAGGGGAGAGAAAAGGAACAAAACAGGGAAACAAAGGATATAATTTTAGGGATAGTTTTCATCTAACCCTTTATTTTTACTTGAGGTCATTGAGGCTCAGAAAAGTTAAGTGAGTTGCCTTAAATCTCAAAGAGATAAAGGGAAGAGCTGGACCATGAAGCCACATCTGATTCATATCTCTGAGGCTTCCCCTCACTCTGTGTCCTATGAAATAGACTTTACTCCATTCAATTAATTTTTTTTTAATTTTTTTTCGTTTATTTATTTATTTTGGGACAGAGAGAGACAGAGCATGAACGGGGGAGGGGCAGAGAGAGAGGGAGACACAGAATCGGAAGCAGGCTCCAGGCTCTGAGCCATCAGCCCAGAGCCTGACATGGGGCTCGAACTCCCGGACCGCAAGATCGTGACCTGGCTGAAGTCGGACACTTAACCGACTGCGCCACCCAGGCGCCCCTCAATTAATTTTATTCTTTCTTCCTTAATTTCTTGTCACCTTCTATTCTTTTTAATATGTCTCTGCTCAGTTATTCAAACTTACTAGTTTGAAGCAATATATAAGAAATGCAAACAGGGGCACCTGGGTGGCTCAGTAGGTTAAGCGATTTCGGCTCAGGTCATGATCTCACGGTTCATGAGTTCCAGCCCCTGTCAGGCTCTGTGCTGACATCTCAGAGTCTGGAGCCTGCTTTGAATTCTGTGTGTACCTCTCTCTCTCTGCCCCTCCCCAGCTTGCAGACTGTCTCTCTCTCTCTCTCTCTCTCTCTCTCTCTCTCTCTCTCGTTCCTTCTCTCTCTCAAAAACAAATAAAAACATTAAAAACTTTTTCAAAAAAGAAATGCAAACATATATCTTATATTTTAACATATACATTTTGTATATATAGTTCTGGTGTACAAAATATTTTATGTTCTTATTTTCACTATGCATTACATTATATGCATATTTTATGTCCTATTATATTCATACTTATCATTTCTAGTGGGCATAGCATTGCAGCAAGTTGATGACTCATAATTTATTTAACCCACTTTCCTATTTTTAACATTGAGACTATTTCAGTACTTTCTATTGTTGTTAGTGCTCCTATGACCATTTTTATTAATACACCTTTTTTATTCTACTGAATTATTTTCTTAGGATAAGTGTCAAAAAATGGTATTACTGAGCTAATGTGTAGAGATATTTGTATAGTCAAGTATGTGATACTGTGACATATATTGCTATATTGTTTTTTGGAAAAAGATATATTAAAACAATGCTCTCCACTGGATGTTGTATGGAAACCCATTTGACAATAAATTTCATATACTGAAAAAAAAAATAAAACAAAAATATAACAATGCTCTCAACAGAGCACCGTATCATTCCAATCTTACTAGTACTACATATTACATACCATTCTTTTCACTAGCTTAATAGGTATAAAAATGATAATTTGCTTTAGTTTATATTCCTTTCCTTACAAATAAGATAAATATTTATCTGATTAAGCTTGCAGGAGACCTTCCGGAACAGGACCAAAGACGACTCAAGGCCTGCTTTCATTCATGCACTTAACTCTTAGGTGCTCCTGTCAGCACCTCCCTCCTCAGCCTCACGTAGGCAGGGTTAGAGTTCTCAGAGCATACCAATAATTTTATTAAAATGGCTCTTCACACATACTCTTCAGTCTCCACATACTCTGACCCTTTTAATACCTTTGTATGTGTAAGAATGTTAAGAGTTGTCAAACTGGTTTTCAATAATCTCCTTTGAAAATTGGCATCTTGTTCTGGCACACCTTTTTGGAAAGTCACAGCTTTGAATCTTGGTGCCTCAGTTAAAACTTCTGATTTAATAGTCTGCTGTAAGTATTTTATAATCATCTATGATTGAAATCACTTTATCATTTAAAAACCAAAAATAGAATAGTTTCCCCACATGTATTTAATATAGTCATTTAAATTTTCTGTCAGGCTTTCTTTTTCTTTTTCTTTTTTTATTTAGCTCTCCAACTTCAACCAGTTATGCTTTTCTCTTGTTATGTGCTATAAAATACGGATTGATCTTCCTAGTGTGGTTATATATCCTATTACTCTGTCCATCATTCTAAATGCTTACTTACTTTCTTTTATTTCAAAAAGTTTATTTTCACATATTGTTTTCCTATAGGATCGGATCAGTTTTTGGTTTCTCCTTTCTTTCACTAATCGGCATTAAGTTATTGTTATATAGTAATATGTTGTATCTATGGTTGGGTGGGACCTTTATGTCATTTGATAAGAGTTTATCATGCATATAAGAATAGTTTGCAAACCAGGAGCTTTCAAACCAACAGTGGAATGAGCCTCAGAGTTATATTGTTATAAGATAGTGTATTAAGTAACAGTGCAGAGGCTTTTTATTCTTTATAATGATTGCTATAGCATTAGACTTTTCCCAGTGATAGGGGATAGCTTAAAAGTGGTTACCTCATGTCAATTTTGGGGCACAGCTTGTTTCATCTATGTTACTCTTCTTTAAAATATTACCTTACGCTGAGTTTTGAATTATCATTGCACTGAGGTTTTGATGGAAATGACATTAAAATATAAATTAATTTAGGAATAATTATAATAGGAATAACAAATTAAAAAAAGCATTAATACTGCTTACAATGGGGCAGATGGGTGGCTCAGGTCATGATGTCACATGTGTTCGAGCCCCAAGTCGGGCTCTGTGCTGACAGCTCAGAGCCTGGAGCCTGCTTTGGATTCTGTGTCTCCCTCTCTCTCTGCCTCTCCCCTGCTCATGCTTTCTCTCTATCTCTCTCAAGAATAAATAAACATTAAAAAAATTTTTAAAAAATACTGCTTGCAATGGACCAAATGCTGTTCTATTATAAATTATAAAGCATATGTGCTTTCCAGTATTAACTCATTTAATTCTAACAACAACTGTGGTCAATTTAATTATTGACCCCATTTCATCACCTCATCCTGCATCAACAACTTTTTGGTAGCCTCATCCTAGGAAGAATGCATTTCCCACCCTTTGACTCTGGGTGTAGTCATAAAATTTGCATTGGCCAGTGAGTTATAAGCAGATAAATGGAGTGTTGATATATGCTTACTTGGTTGGGCTTTCTCTCTTGAGCTTCAGCTATGCCCTGAGAAGAACATATGTCCATCCCACTGATCCTAGGAAGAGATGAGAAACAGCTGGAGCAGAGCTGGCCCAGTGAATGCTCAAATCTGTAAGAGTACATTACTGTTGCTTTCAGCCATTGAGCGTTGGGTAGTTTGTTAAGTAGTGTTGTTTGGTGATAGATAAGTAACATGCCACACTATGAAGTAGGTGTTATTATTATCCATATTTTACAGATGAGAAAAATGAGGCAAGGAGAGGCTCAGTAAGTTACTGGCTAGCAAGTGGACTAGCACTAATTATACACCATAGTACATGCACCATAGTGCATGTTTTTGATCATCTTTATAACACTGAGTCCTTAGTTCAGAAAAAAGCTTATTCAAAATCATCTATTTAAATATTTTCAACTCCCAATATATAAATATATACTTTTCTTTATAAGGACTTTACACATCTCATCGAGTTTATTCTAACATTTATATGTTTTGATGATTGTCAGTTTCTTTGAACAGATTTTGAGCTAAAATCTTTTTTTCCTTACAAACCTACTCTGTTCATCAATACTTCAATACAATAGAGTTCTATCATTGTCACTGTTGGTAAATTCAGAGAAAGAAAAAAGCTTTAGTAAGTTATTTGCAGAGACCTTATTCCAATGCATTAGCACCTACTGTGTTCCCCAGTTCACTGTCCTTTTCACTCTTGACTTTATTGGCCTTTCTTACTTCTTGGTGTGTTAGTTTTCTGGTCCTTGGCTATTTGATATTCTGTTCTCTTATGATATCTTTCTCTTGTTTTCCGTCTCTTTGTACAACCATCTGATGTAACTTAAGCTTGTTTTATTCACATGTAAAATGGTAATAATAGCATCTATCTGCATAGGTTGTGAAGAGCGCTGGGATAGTATGTGAAAAACCACATAGTTTGGTGCCAGAACCATCCCATTATGGAGTAATGTTCAATAAAAGTTGCCATTATTGCAGTTTTATTCCTCTTGCTACATCTTGGTTACATTGTGGGCTCCATTTCATCTTCCCTATCCTTAAAATAGTTCTGTCCTAGTCCCCTTTCTCACCTCTTATCTCCTATCTTCCCTTGGGAAATTTTATCCACCCTATCTACCTGTGAATACAATTTTCTCTTCTGTGTTTTATACCCTGAGGTCCAGACCCATATATCTGCCTATCTACTGCACTCCTCTATTGGGATCTTTCAGAGATCTCAAGTTCAATAACACCAGAGTAATTTTTTTTCCATCTCTTCCTCAAACTTGCTAGTCCTTTCATGACTCCTACCATTATAAATGGTACTACCAGGGCATCTGGGTGGCTCAGTCGGTTAAACATCTGACCTTGGCTCAGGTCATGATCTCATGGTTCCTGAGTTCCAACCATTCTGGGCTCAAAGCACAGAGCTTTCTTCCAATCCTCTGTCTCCCTCTCTCTGCTCCTCCCCTACTCGCATGAGCATGCTTGCACTCTCTCTGTCTCTCTCTCTCAAAAATAAATAAATGTTTTTAAAATTTTTAAATAAATAAAGAGGAGAGGGGAGGAGCCAAGATGGCGGAACAGCATGGAAGTCTTTTGTGTGTCTCGCGTCCATGAAATACGGCCAGACCAACACTAAACCATCCTATACCTAGAAAACTGATTGGAGGATTCACACAACAACCTGCACAACCTGAACCACAGAATTCAGCAGGTACGTGGCACGGAGAGGTGAACTTGGAGAGCTTCTTGCTTTTGTGAGCTGATAGGACAGAGACTGGGGGGGAGTGGTGGTGGGGAGAATACGGGAAAAGCACCCCTACCCAAAAGCAGCTGGAGAGAAAGTGGAAAATTGGAAACAGCCAGAGGGACTAAACTAAAAAGGTAGAAAGGAGAAAGGAGAAAGGAGAGAGTTTAAATCCCATTAAGACTGTAAACAAGGGGAGGCTTATGGAAACCAGTTTGACAATAAATTTCATATATTGAAAAAAAAACAAACAAAATAAAAAAACACAAAACAAAACAACAAAAAAAAAGGGAGGCAAAGTCTGCAACTCTGCAGCTTGATACCTGGCAGTGCTGTGGTGGGGAGGGCGAATCCCCAGGACCAGAGTGGGGTCCAGGAGGTTTTTGGGCCACATGGGGAAAAGCTGTTCCACTGCTGGCAGGATATTTGGTAGAGACTGTTGAAGCCACCTGGTCCCAGCAGACCCCAGAAAATGGCCACATTTGCTGGGGCTGGAACAAGGTCGTTAAGGGTGAAGCCTGGTGCCAGATGTGTGTTGTGATTTTCCATAATCCCTGAAAAGCTGCTGGGATACTATCTCATGAACTTGTTCTGGGGCGGGCTGGCACCTGGCCTCAGTCTTGGGGCACCAGCAGCAGCAGGGTCCAGCAAGGGTTTCTGGGTGCAGCCGACATTCAGCCATTGCTCATTTGGCCATTGCTAGGTGAGACCCTCCCACAGAGGGGCGGAATGGGTCAAGGCCACATTCTTTCAGAAGTAAGGGGCCGGGGAAAACAGCCACATCTGAGACAAAACTCAGGAGAGAGGTACTGCCTGGGGCCTGGTCACAGACAGTGAAAAAGTGGGGAGTGGACGAAAGCTGAAGACAGAGGACGGGTGCGCAATTGCTGATCCGGGAGAACAGAGTTCCGATACTAGAGACTGGGTAACTGGGTGGCACCATTTTCACCAGTCCCGCACATGCACATACGCATGGCACCTATGGGTGCCATAACACTCCACCCCAGTAGGCTAGCAGCGCCATCTAGTAGAGAGCGGAGCCGTTACACCGAGCCTGGCCCAACTGGGCCAACCTTGATCTTCAAGAACACAAGTCTCACTGCCTGCTTAGTTTATGCACTATAAAGCACTACATAGTCTGACTTCTAGGGGAAAACAAAATAATTTCAGTACTACTTCAATCTGTCAGCAGGTCCATCTATTCAATTTTCTTTCTTTTCTTTTTTCTCTTTTACACTTTTCTTTTTCTTGAATACAGAAAGAGAAAAAATTCATTTTTATTTTCAATTTTTATTAAAAACATTTTTCTTTAATTTTTATTACTATATTTTTTACTTTTGTGTAAATTTTTTTCAAATTCTATTTTACCTCCATCATTTTATTTTAGTCTACTACAGTGTATTTACTTTTTCAAATTTTCAAACAATTTCCTTTTTTAAATTTTTTTGTTTCTTTCCTTTTTCTTGAATACAGAAAAAGAAAAATTCATTTTTATTTTTAATTTTTATTACAAATATTTTCCTTATTTTTTTCTACTATATTCTTTACTTTTGTGTATATTTTTTCAAATTCTATTTTACTCCCATCATCTCATTTTAGTCTACTTCAGTGTATTCATTTTTTCAAGTTCTCAAACGACTGCCTCTCCCCCCCCCTTTTTTTTCTCTAATCTGTCAAACCACTTTCAACACCAAGACCAAAACACACCTAGGATCTAGCATCATTTATTTGATTTTTGTGGGTGTGTGTGTTTTTAATTTTAATATTTTTTTAATTTTAATACTTTTTTAATTTTAATTTTTCTACCTCATTAATTCCTTTTCTCCCTTTAAAATGACAAAATGAAGGAATTCATCCCAAAAGAAAGAGCACAAAGAAACGATAGCCAGGGATTTAACCAACAGAGATACAAGCAAGATTTCTGAACCAGAATTTAGAATCACGATAATAATAATACTAGCTGGAGTCGAAAATAGATTAGAATACCTTTCTGCAGAGATAAAAGAAGTAAAAAATAGCCAGAATGAAATTAAAAATGCTATAACTGAGCTGCAACCACGGATGGATGCAGCGGCGGTAAGGATGGATGAGGCAGAACAGAGAATCAGTGATATAGAGGACAAACTTACAGAGAATAACAAAGCAGAAAAAAAAAAAAAGAGCGAGATTAAGGCAAAGGAGCATGATTTAAGAATTAGAGAAATCAGCGACTCTTTAAAAAGGAACAACATCAGAATCATAGGGGTCCCAGAAGAGGAAGAGAGAGAAATAGGGGTAGAAGGGTTATGTGAGCAAATCATAGCAGAAAACTTTCCTAACCTGGGGAAAGACACAGACATCAAAATCCAGGAAGCACAGAGGACCCCCATTAGATTCAACAAAAACCAACCATCAACAAGGCATATCATAGTCAAATTCACAAAATACTCAGGCAAGGAGAGAGTCATGACTGCAGCAAGGGAAAAAAAGTCCCTAACCTACAAGGGAAGACAGATCAGATTTGCAGCAGACCTATCCACAGAAACTTGGCAGGCCAGAAAGGAGTGGCAGGATATATTCAGTGTGCTGAATCAGAAAAATATGCAGCCAAGAATTCTTTATCCAGCAAGGCTGTCATTCAAAATAGAAGGAGAGATAAAAAGTTTCCCAGACAAACAAAAATTAAAGGAGTTTGTGACCACTAAACCAGCCCTGCAAGAAATTTTAAGGGGGACTCTTTGAGGGGAGAAAAGATGAAAAAATATATATATATGAATAAATAAATATCAAAATCAACAAAGATTAGAAAGGACCAGAGAACACTACCAGAAACTCTAACTCTATAAGCATCATAATGGCAATAAATTCATATCTTTCAGTACTCACTCTAAACATCAATGGACTCAATGCTCCCATTGAAAGACATAGGGTAACAGAATGTATAAGAAAACAAGATCCATCTATATGTTGTTTACAAGAGACCCACTTTAGACCTAGATACACCTTCAGATTGAAAATAAGGGGATGGAGAACCATCTATCATGCTAATGGTCAACAAAAGAAAGCTGGAGTAGCCATACATATATCAGACAATCTAGACTTTAAAATAAAGACTGTATCAAGACATGCATAAGGGCATTATATCATAATCAAGGGGTCTATCCACCAGGAAGACCTAACAATTGTAAACATTTATGCACCAAATGCGAGAGCACCCAAATGTATAAATCAATTAATCACAAATGTAAAGAAAATCATCGATAGTAATACAATAATAGTAGGAGACTTCAACACCCCACTCACAGAAATGGACAGATCACCTAATCAAAAAATCAACAGGGAAACAATGGCTTTGAATGCGCAGTGGACCAGATGGACTTAACAGATATATTCAAAATATTTCATCCTAACGCAGCAGAATACACATTCTTCTCCAGTGCACATGGAATGTTTTCTAGAATAGACCATATACTGGGACACAAATCAGCCCTAAGTAAGTACAAAAAGATCGAGATCACACCGTGCATATTTTCAGACTACAATGCTATGAAACTCTAAATCAACCACAAGAAAAAATTTGGAAAGGTAACAAATACTTGGAGACTGAAGAACATCCTACTAAGAATGAATGGGCTACCCAAGAGGTTAACAAGGAAATTAAAAAGTTCATGGAAGTCAATGAAAATGATAACACCACAACCCCAAACCTATGGGACACAGCAAAGGTGGTCATAAGAGGAAAATATATAGCAAACCAGGCCTTCCTAAAGAAGGAAGAAAGATCTCAGATACACAACCTAAACTTACGCCTTAGGGAGCTGGAAAAAGAACAGCAAAAAAACCCAAAACTAGCAGAAGACAGGAAATAATAAAGATTAGAGCAGAAATTAATGCTATCAAAACCAAAAAAAAACAGTAGAACAGATCAATGAAACTAGAAGCTGGTTTTTTAAAACAATTAACAAAATTGATCAACCACTAGCCAGTTTGATCAAAAAGAAAATGGAAAGGACCCAGATAAATAAAATCAAGAATGAAAGAGGAGAGATCACAACCAATACGGCAAAAATCAAAGCAATAAGAAGAGAATATTTTGAGTAATTATATGCCAATAAAATGGACAATCTGGAAGAAATGGAAAAATTCCTAGAAATATATATACTACCAAAACTGAAACAGGAAGAAATATAAAATTTGAACAGACCCATAACCAGTAAGCAAAATCGAATTAGTAATAAAAAATCTGCCAAAAAACAAGAGGTCAGGTCCAGATGGCTTTCCAGGGGAATTCTACCAAACATTTAAGGAAGAGTTAACACCTATTCTCTTGAAGCTGTTCCAAAAAATAGACATGGAAGGAAAACTTCCAAACTCTTTCTATGAAACCAGCATTACCTTGATTCCAAAACCAGACAGGGACCTCACTAAAAAGGAGAACTATAGATCAATTTCCCTGATGAACATGGATGCGAAAATCCTCAACAAGATATTAGCCAACCGGATCCAACAATACATTAAAAATCATTCACCACGACTGAGTAGGATTTATACCTGGGATGCAGGGCTGGTTCAATATCCGCAAAACAATTAACGTGATTCAGCACATCAATAAAAAAAAGGACATATGATCCTCTCAATAGATGCAGAGAAAGCATTTGACAAAATATAGCATCCTTTCTTGATAAAAACCCTCAAGAAAGTAGGGATAGAAGGAGCATAGAGATCATAAAAGCCATATATGAACAACCCAACTCTAATGTGATCCTCAATGGGGAAAAACTGAGAGCTTTCCCCCTAAGGTCAGGAACAAGACAGGGATGTCCACTCTTGCCATTGTTATTCAACAGTATTGGAAGTCTTAGCCTCTGCAATGAGACAACACAAAGAAATAAAAGGCATCCAAATCGGCCAGGAGGAGGTCAAACTTTCACTCTTCACAGAGGAGATGATAGTCTATATGGAAAACCCAAAAGATTCCACCAAAGAAACTGCTAGAATTGATTCATGAAGTCAGCAAAGTTGCATGATATAAAATCAACGCACAGGGATCACTTGCATTCCTATACACCAACAATGAAGCAACAGAAAGAAATCAAGGAATCGATCCCATTTACAGTTGCACAAAAAAACCCATAAAATACCTAGGAATAAATATAACTAAAGAGGTGAAATATCTATACACTGAAAACTATAGAAAGCTTATGAAAGAAATTGAAGAAGGCACACAAAAAAGTGGAAAAAGATTCCACACTCCTGGATTGGAAGAACAAATATTGTTAAAATGTTGATACTACCCAAAGAAATATACATATTCAATGTAATCCCTATCAAAATAACACCAGCATTCTTCACAGAGCTAGAACAAATAATCCTAAAATTTGTATGGAAGCAGAAAAGACCCTGAATAGCCAAAGCAATCCTGAAAAAGAAAACCAAAGCAAGAGGCATCACAATCCCAGACTTCAAGCTACACTACAAAGCTGTAATCATCAAGACAGTATGGTACTGGCACAAGACCAGACACTCAGATCAATGGAACAGAATAGACGACCCAGAAATGGACCCACAAACGTATGGACAACTAATCTTTGACAAAGCAGGCAAGAATATCCAATGGAATAAAGACAGTCTCTTCAGCAAATGATGCTGGGAAAACTGGACAGCGACATGCAGAAGAATCAACCTGGACCACTTTCTTACACCATACATAAAAATAAATTCAAAATGGATGAAAGATCTCAATGTAAGACAGGAAGCCATCAAAATTCTCGAGGAGAAAGCAGGCAAAAACCTCTTTGATCCTGCCTGCAGCAACTTCTTACTCAACACGTCTCCAGAGACAAGGGAAACAAAAGCAAAAATGAACTCCTGGGACCTCATCAAAATAAAAAAATTTGCAGAGTGAAGGAAACAATCAGCAAACTAAAACGCAACTGACAGAAGATTTTTGCAAGACATATCAGATAAAGGGTTAGTATCCAAAATCTATACAGAACTTATCAAACTCAACACCAAAAAAACAAATAATCCAGTGAAGAAATAGGCAAAAGACATGAATAGACACTGCTCCAAAGAAGACATCCACATGGCCAACCGACACATGAAAAAATGCTCAACATCACTCATCGTCAGGGAAATACAAATCAAAACCACAATGAGATACTACCTTACACCTGTCAGAATGGCTAACATTAACTCAGGCAACAACAGATGTTGGCAAGGATGTGGAGAAAGAGGCTCTCTTTTACATTGTTGGTGGGAATGCAAGCTGGTGCAGCCATTCTGGAAAACATTATGGAGGTTCCTCAAAAAACTAAAAATAGAACTACCTTACGACCCAGCAATTGCACAATGAGGCATTTATCCACAGGATACAGGTGTGCTGTTTTGAAGGGACACATGTATCCCCATGTTTATAGCAGCACTATCAACAATAGCCAAAGTATGGAAAGAGCCCAAACATCCATCGATGGATGAATGGATAAAGAAGATGTGGTGTGTATATATATATATATATATATATATATATATATATATACACACACACACACACACACACACACGCACACACACAAACACACAATGGAGTATTACTCAGCAATCAAAAAGAATGAAATCTTGCCATTTGCAACTAGGTGGATGGAACTGGAGGATATTATGCTAAGTGAAATTAGTCAGTCAGAGAAAGACAAAAATCATATGACTTCACTCATATGAGGACTTTAAGACACAAAACAGATAAATATAAGGGAAGGGAAACAAAAATAATATAAAAACAGGGAGGGGGACGAAACAGAAGAGACTTGTAAATATGGAGAACAAACTGAGGGTTACTGGAGGGGTTGTGGGAGGGGGGATGGACTAAATGGGTAAGGGGCACTAAGGAATCTACTCCTGAAATCATTGTTGCACTATATGCTAACTAGTTTGGATGTAAATTTAAAAAAATAAAAAATTAAATTAAATAAATTAAATAAATACATAAATAGTACTATCATTTAATTATTTATAATAAGTTTATATACCATATAAATTTATATACCATTCATAAATTAAGTTTATATGCCATTTACATATTTGTATTACTTATAAATAAATAAGTACTACCATTCAGGCAATTTCCTCAAACCAGAAATTGGGCATAATCATTTATTCCCCTTATTTTAATTCTCCAATCACTAACTTCTCTTGGTTTCACCACTGAATATCATATAAATTGATATAATTTTTGTTCTTCTGATTTATGTGGTTCTTATAGTCTTTAATTCATATGCCTTTTATAAATTCATACAATCCACAATTGGGAATGTGCTATTTTCTGGATGCCAGATCAGGCACTTACTTTTACTTAGTAACCTTGACTCTAGATTTCACAGCTATCTAGACTCCTTGAGACCAGACACCAGCACATTTCGATCTCAGGAGGTCAGCACCTTAGACCTTTGGCCCATGCAACTGGGAGAATACTACAAATCCTGATGAAAGATATCACTATGGAAGAGCTGGCTTTCGAACTTAGTTTTTCCTTCCAGTCTTTCCCTTCAGTACATGTGAACTCAGCAGTGCCTGCCCACGCTATTGCCCCTGTCATTCACCCACTTAAGCTTTAATGCCTTTCCCTTTTTTCTTGGTCCTGGTGGCTTGGCTATACCCCAACTTTAATTCTTCCTTCCCTCTTACAGAAACTGACTGTTCCCTCAGATGTTCAGACTCTACATTTATCCACCCATTTTTCAGCTGTGTTCCCCTTATTACATTTGATAGATGGCACCAAACTCACCCATTAAGCAACCCTATTAAAATTTTTTGGTGCTGTAGCTTCTAAGTCAGTGTTTTTCAAAACTCTATCCACACTAGAATCAGCTGGAGAGCTTTTCTTAACATAAATATTCCCAAACTCTGGATATTTTGATTTGTATCTTGGGTGGAGCTGGGAATTTCCTTATTTAAAAAATCCCTAAAGGAGTCTAATGACCAGCCAGGTTTAGAAATTGATATTCTAAAAATTGCTACATAAATAATACAGAATTTGACTTACAATTTAAGCAGTAAGAACAGATTTTAAAATTGTTGAAATTACCAGGTTTCTCACTGTAAAAATTTTGTTTAAATGTCTACTTTCACATGTTTGGAAAAAAAAAAAGATCTCTTCTTTGGCAGTTCAGATCTTCTGAGTTTCTAAAGTCAAAAACCTTGTCACTCTTGGGTAGCAATGTTTATACATGGTTGAAACTTTAGTGTCACTCACATTACTCAAATTATTACAGCTTATTTCAACAGAGACTTTCCAAGAAAGGACAGTAAGTGATCCTTACTTAACAATTACTTAATCAGTAATTGTGCTCTCTCTCTAATCAGAGAGCTCTTGTTTCTTGTGACAATGACTCAAAGTAGCTTTAGTTCCGTAGTCTTTTTATTTCTTAAGTTTATTTCTTTTGACAGAGAGAGAGAGAGAGAGAGAGAGAGAGAGAGAGAGAGAGAGAATGTTATGTCCTGCTCAAAGGACCTCATCCCTTTTAATGCCCCCAAATCAAGTTCTAACCCTTCATACTTTTTCAAAGCTTTCCAATATATGGGGTGATCTGAACTTCCTAATATTACTTCCCATACTCTCCCAGTCCAAACATATCTCAGCCAGTTGGTTTTCTCTTTCCTCTTACCTGAAATGCCTTTCCCTTAACTTCTTCTCTTCTCTCCCAAATTTTAATTTTGTTGGTCCCTTCAGGCATAGCTTTAGTCCTACCTCCTGAGTAAGCCTCACATGAATAATCAGTCCATGCTAATTTCATCTCTAAGCACTTCTATTTCTCTCTCTCTCTTTCTCTCTCCCCTTACTAAATCAAATGGTACCTTTAATTTTTATAATGCCATTCCATAACTATAGGACTGTGTAATGTGACTATATCTGGGCCGAAATAAATTTATGATGTGGTTCCATTAGTGAAGCTGATGCCTGAACACCAAAAATCCTGGCTCTAAAGTCAGAAAAAAACAGTTCAGTTATAGAGGGTCTTTAACCTAGGATTTCATGAGGACGCTAAAACTACTGCTTGGAGTGTATGAAACCCAATCCTATAATGAGAAATGTGAAGTTTCTGTGCTTGTAATACCAGTATATGTACAATAATGTATAGTGCATTCAATAGCCTCTGATTTCATTCTGAAGGTATTCCTTATGGATGTGGGAATAACCATTACCCATTTCCCACTTTGGCTAGGGCACCCAACCAATGGATTTTCCCTCTGAGTCACATCTCATTTGGTCTGCCGTAGTATGACTATTCTTGTTTCTTGGCTCTTACTACTAATTGCAAATAGTTCTTAGTCTCCCCTAATATAGTACTGTTTATTCCAAAATGGCATTTTTAGGGCCAGAATTCTGCCCTTCTATCTTGAATGTGGAGAGCATGCATGCCTTGTGTAAAGATTAGAATTCTCCAACTCTGGCAGCTGTGTTCTCTCTGTGCTGTGTGGCTGGAAAAGACCTTAATGCCTACTTGTGGGAAGATTATCTTTTGAAAAACATGGATTTTGAAGTCAGACAGATTTGCAAGTCTAAATTTCCTGTAAAAGGGGGATAGACAGCTTTTCCTCAGCTGCTGCTAACGTGCTCCATTCTTCTAAGGAAGCTACGGCCAGAATAGGGTGAGGCCCTCACTTCACCCTGTGACTAGCACAGCTCCTGGCAGCACCCACTCAGCACCCACCTGCACCATGGCCTCGGTATGGGAGCTTGCCTGCTTCTACTCAGCCCTCATCCTGCACAACGATGAGGTGACGGGTCACGGAGGATAAGATCAATGCCCTCATTAAAGCAGCGGTTGTAAATGTTGAACCTTTCTGGCTGGGCTTGTTTGCAAAGGCTTTGGCCAATGTCAACATCAGGAGTCTCACCTGCAGTGTATGGGCTGGTGGACCTGCCCCAGCAGCTGGCGCTCCACCAGCAGGAGGCTCAGGCTGAGGAGAAGAAAGTGGAAGCAAAGAAAGAAGAATCCGAGGAATCTGATGATGACACGGGCTTTCTGACTAAACTTCTTCTGCAATCTGTTCAATAAAAAGCTGAACTCTTAAAACCAAAGCGGGCGTGGATAACAAAATAACAGCTCCTTCAGTTTACAGGTCACATCCCTGTACCACCCCACCCACTAACACACCCAGTCTAAGTCAGATTTCTTTGTTTTAAAATTTCTTCTAATTTTGTTCCTTTTCTTCAGAATATTTCAGAATAAACTCCAAACCTTTGGAGTTTGGGGATGATCTGTTAATCTCTTTCCATCAATGTAAACTCCACAAGAACACTGTGCCTGATTTAGCTGACCCATTACTTTCCCAGCTTCTAGCATTGGCCCAGCTCCTCAGATATTTGTTCCATGGAAGAATACCTCATAAAATTGGTGGATAAGGAGAAGAGATAAAGCATATAAAGCATTATATAAATACTATACAGCATATGTGTGTATATTTATGTATACACACATATATATATATATATAATCATTAAATACAGCACGTGGTAGGTATTCCATGACTGCTAACATCATCATCATATTATTATTTACTCTTTCTTTTGCTTGAAACCTGAACTGAAAAGGACCCTCTTTTGGGGCGTCTGGATGGCTCAGTTTGTTAAGTTTCCAACTTCGGCTCAGGTCATGATCTCACAGCTCATGAGTTTAATCCCCACATCGGGTTCTGTGCTGACAACTCAGAGCCTGGAGCCTGCTTCAGATGCTATGTCTCCCTCTCTCTGCCGCTCCCCTGCTCACACTCTCTCTCTCAAAAATAAGTAGACATTAAAAAAAAAAAAAGGACCCTGTTTCTTGCATAGTAACATGGATACTTCTTGTTCTATGTCACTGACCACTCCAACTAAAAGTGGCTAACCCATCTGAAATGTCTGCTGGCGTTCAAGCATCTCGTTAGACCCACGAAGCTGGAAGCCTTACCTTAGTGCTTTCCAATGTCCCAGTATTCCGTTCACTCATTGCATATTTGGTGATTAACTTACCGAATTTCTAAGATCATATTTCTCACAGGTTTCTAACACTGCTCATCTCTCCACAAACTAATCAGAATGGTCTCAGGAAAGAAAATAGACTAGCAGAAGGCTACACGTTAGTAACATTAACTGTATGGAGCACACTGCAAGTTTCAAAGGTGCTAAGTTTCCATTCACAAATGTTTTGCCTAGAAACTAAATAGGAACTTTAGCAATAGGAAAGAATTAAAAATAAATTGGCTAAGTGAAACCTAGATTTATGCTCAGGCATTTGGGAGAATCTGACTTTTCATGTGTCAGCCCATAGTAGGTGTTCAAGAAAGAACCGTTGAATAAATTTGGAGAAAGAAAAACATGTCTCAGTGGCTCTTGGCATCTGTTGCCTTCTCTCTCAATACATACCCTAAATCCTTTTCCTGACTGAGCAGAGCTTTAAAACCCCATAATTCTAGTACAAGCAGCATGCATATCTTCCCCGTCAGCACAAGCTTTTACAATACTTTCACTCCACATAGTTTTTAAAAAGTGATGAAGTTCCCTGAATTATTAGATGGGAAACTGTGGTTTCTTTACTGCACGAGTACAGACTGGGCTCTCCGTTCTTGAGGGTGAAATGTGTAACTCCTCTTCCGCCCCACATTCTTGGCTGGAGACGCCCTGTGGGTAAGTGTGGGAAGAGGTAAGAATAAGGGGGCAATTTCAGTATCTTCACGTGGGGAGAAGCTAATGAGGAAGTCAGGCTGGAAAGGCCAGCAACAGGGAAAGGAAATTCAATTTAAAAACTTGTAGTCGAGGCTGCTGGAAAAAAAAAAAAAAAAAAAAAAGAGGCGGGGATAAAAGGAGTAGGAAAAATGGGGAGGAGGGGGGCAGAAGGGAGTAGTAAAGGAAAACTGGAAGAGTAGAAGAAAGGGTATGCTACGCAGTTTGTTGTTTCTCCTGCTCTTCCTCTCTCACTCCCTCCTGAAGCTAGAAAAAGTTTGCAAGCGCAGCCTTCGGGATGGGGGAGAGAGCTCTTCATTTACAGACCAACAACAAGAAGCGCCCGCTTCCCCCCTCCGGATCCGCGCCGCCGCGGATTTTCCCCTCTCCGGATGACGGAGGGCAGCCGGCGAAACCCAGAGAAGCGTTAGCCCTGGCGGATCCCGGATCCCGCAGGGATCGAGGAGGAGCGCGCAGCTTTCTCTCTCTCCCGCAAAGCCTCCCCTCCCTCCTCCTCCCGGAAGGGAAAAAGGAGAGCCCGAACCTCTAAACCAACCTTACCCCTCCCCCTCTTCCTGGAGGAGCTAAAGCAGAAAGTACCGTTCTGTGATTCACTGGACAAAAAAGAGGGAGGAGGCAGCCACGAAATCCCAGTGCCAAAACTAAGTAAGTTAGCTGACACAACGCACCCATCTTGCAGCGCCTCGGCCGGGTGCACCCACTCCGCGGAGACCAAGTGGGCTCGAAGTGGAGTGGCCACCGGGGCAGGAACCCCGCTTCGCTCCCTCCGCGCTCCAGAGGCCCGGAGGACTTGGTGCCCGAAGTTCCTGCAGAAAAAGGGTGGTGAGCCGTGGAAAGAGATCAGGAAACTGCGCTTTTATTCCCCCCTTACTTCGCCGCCTAGTGTCGGGGAGACTGGCAAACGCCTTGGAGAGGACCGGGAGAAATAGAGAGCCCTGGAAGAGTGGAGAAAGTGGTCAGGAAGTCGGTGCACTTCAGGCAGCCGTTTATCTGTCAGGGTAAGAGCGCGGCGCGGCTGCTCAACCCTCCCCCCGCCCCCCCCCCGCCCCCCAGTGCCTTCCAGGTGAGGGGACCGCCGGACCGCCTGTCCCCCGACCTGTGTGCGCGCGCGACTGCCAGAAGCTCGCTCCTCAACGTCAAGGGCGCTCTGGCCACAAAAGGTCCCTACTCAAGGTGATTCCTTGCTAGACTTTTTGTCCCGAGAACTTTCGGGTGGAAGCCTTCACTTTTGTGTGTGTGTGGAAGCTACTCAGGGGAGCGAGGAGGAGGAGAGAGTCAAATCCGACGGAAAAGAGCAACTCCTTGTTTGTCCGACGTCCCATCACTTGTAGAAGGTTGAAGCTGTTGGATGTGGTGACAGCCGAGAGGAGCGCAGGACTTCTTTCCAGGTGGGGACCGTCCACCGCCTGTGCGATCTACCGCTCTCCCGCGTGCATGTGTGCGTCGGCGGCCGCACCGGGTGCGTGGTTCTGCGAGTGGAGTCTCAGCCGGGACCCAAGTGAATGGCCCCCAGGGGGTGTGCGGGGCCCCCGCCTCCGCCGACTCCGCCGGCCTGGGTTTGGCCGGGAAAGATGCTAGCCATGGGGGCGCTGGCAGCCTTCTGGGTCCTCAGCCTCCTCACCTACGGTTACCTGTCCTGGGGCCAGGGCTTGGAGGAGGAGGAGGAAGGGGCCTTGAGAGCTCAGTCTGGAGAGAGGCCGGAGCCCAGCACATCTGCCACCTCCCAACCCCATCTCATTTTCATCCTAGCGGATGATCAGGGATTTAGAGATGTGGGTTACCACGGCTCGGAGATAAAGACTCCCACTCTTGACAAGCTTGCTGCCGAAGGAGTTAAACTGGAGAACTACTATGTCCAGCCTATTTGCACACCGTCCAGGAGTCAGTTTATTACTGGAAAGTAAGTGTTACTGCTTCATGTATTTATGCCTTGCAGACATCTTGAGCATTTAACTAAGACCCCGCTCCTAATTTAAAGAGTAACAGAAAATATGGGGAACGAGAGAATGAATGAATGAAATGTGGTATTGATTTATGTTAGTATTAAAATGGATTCCCTGTTAGTGATCTTGAACGGCTTGTCACTAGTCTAGGCTCATTCCTCTGCTTACTCTCAGAGCCTGCTGTGAAGTGCCCTCCAGGTTTTTAAACAAGATCAGGACATTTTGAAGTCTCACCTACCAACCAGATGTCTCCAGAAGGGGTCTCCTTTTCCAAATCCATTTTGACTTTTGAGCATGCTCAGATTTGTTTCACGTATCACAACAGAATTCCCAGTCACCATCACTGATAAGAAAGACAGACTAAAACGTTTCTGCAACTCTCGATTTGTTCTTAAATCTAGAATTGAATAATCAAAGCCACAGGTCCTCATGGCCAGAAAAGAGGTCAAGGAAATAGATGGAAGGTGATATAAAATCAGTGTACAAATGACTCTTTTTGGGTCTTTGGTAATTTTGTCTTAACTGGATCACTAAAGACGGTCATGTGCAATTACCAAGGCCATTCTCAAAATGCAGGGAAATTCAATGATAAATGTTCAACAGGAGTCAAATTTCATCTCAAGTTTTCTGCTGCTGTCACAGGTCTGGGAATTTTCTGGTTAACTCTAAGAAAAATCAAGTTATTTGGATGCTTAAGTAAAGCGTTTTTAATATTGTCGCTTTGCTCAGCAGGTAAACCTTCTACTTAAGGTGTTCACTCATTTCCATATTTTCATTCTATCCTACTAGAATATAGGTTATTGCTATTGATTTGGATGGCCAAAGTCAGCGTGTGGAACAGAGATAGACTAGGAGGTCTGGAGGTCAAGCTACCAGTGGACAAAGATAGTGGGGAATCCTTAGTGGCTCAGTATATGTGTCCTGTGATTTCAGTCTCAGGGAACCCTGCTTCAGTGAAGTTGTTGTTGGAATTGAATCCTATAAAAGTAGCCAGTATCCGTTGGAAACATAAAGACTGTTTTGTAAGAATCTCTGTCTTGCAGAGACTTTTGCTTACAGTATGATTTCCACTGCTTAGCAAACTGTCAGAACTTAGCATCATTGCCAAAAAAAGAAAAGAAAAAATCCTATCCTTTCCTTTCTTGAGAGAGAGAGAGATTAAAAAAAAAAAAAAGAGTCTCACTGTACTTCAGAGTAATTTTAAAGGTTAATTGTGGCGTCAGAAAGTCAAGGGCATTTGATATTTATAAAGTAGCAGATTTTGGCTGGAAAATAAGTCCATCTGGCGGCCTGCAGGTCAAGTTCTTCATGTCTAATCCCAACCACTCTTATATTTGGTTTATGAATTAAATGTGTCTTAAAATCTCACTGAACTTCTTCAATTAATTTATAGAATTTAGATTTACTCAGATAGCCAATGGTAGTTGAAAATATGTAAATGAATCATATGAATTTATCTTTCACAATAGAGCATATGCTTTAAGGCTTTTCACCAAATAAGAACATTTAGTTCCTAAACATTATCTTGTACTGATAAAATATCTAGGTTTTATCTTTTAATCTTTATGTTTGCCCAATAACATGAAACAGAAATGAAACTGGAAATAATTCCTAGCTTTTTTTTCTCTTTTTTAAATTGAACATGTTACACAATGTTGCATTTGATTCAGGCGTACAACATAATGATTCCATGACTCTACATTATGCTGCGCTCACTGCTGTGTGGCTAATTTATCTCTTTTGTCAAAGGGTGACTCTCTTGTTCTTTCAATGCAATCAAACATCTTATGAAAAGATTTTGTCTCCTATTAAGATTTTCTATTCAGTGCAACAAATTGTGTAAGTGCTTTAGAGACAAAAAGTTTAAATAGCAACTGTAATTCTATTTAAATTTTTATTTGAATTAAACAGTTGAAGACATTTTCATTTACAGTTCTCTTTTTAGACTGGAACTTTCCTGTAAATGAATGAGATGTAAGCAAGAAAGTAGTTCTAGAAGCCCAGCTATGGGCCTAATGTGAATAGTGCAGTGCCCAGGGAATATGGTCATTTGTCCTCTTCAGGAGCACATGACTATACTCTCTGGATCTTCTAAAGTACAACAAAACAAAACAAAAACAAAAAGCAATAAAAATCTAAATGGACTGAATTATTTTAAGAAAAAATGGGTTATGTAAAATATAAGAGGATTCAGATATCTTTGCATTTGTAAAGAAAGTTAAAATGATTGAAACTGAGACTACTTTTAATATTAACAAACCTACTCGCGTCAAAATGTAAAAATCTATTCCCTTATACTACACAAATCTGTAACAAATTCCAGATTCCTTTAATCATTTATATTATACTCGTCTGGCAATGTTGAATATCATTCAGACTGTCAGTAAGCACTAGCTGTGTGCGGATCCCTGTATTGAAGATCTGTGGAACAAGTAGGAAGTGGACCTTAATCTTTGGATAGTGGTCTTCAAATTTAAATCAACAAAAATAATCACTCAAAATGCTAGATAAAATGGAGATTTCCAGGCACAACCAGCAATTCTACTTCAGTATGTAGGGGGTTGAGCCCAGAAATCAATAGTGATTTAACAAACACCTCAGGTTATTGTGATGTTAACACTATTAATACAAATTAAGTGTTCCAGGAGAATGCATTTTTATCTTGTTTAACCTTTATAACACTATGAGATAGTTGCTGTTATTATCTTCTTTTTATATAGTTATGGCAAAAGATTTCAAGAGAGATCGTAACGCAGGGGTTCTGTACATGGGGCTTTGAGAAACAGCCTTGTATGTGTTCGAAGTTGGCCTCATGATACAAAGGTTGGTTAAGAAAGTAGCTGCCTACATTTGATTTATTTCAAAGTAATTTTCCCACCTTTTGTTTTGTTTTTCACAGTTTTACACATAGACATGGATAAATGACATCATTTCTTCTTAGAATATAGTGACGTCTTCAGAAAAGTTTTGCAAAATTTAGACATGCATTTTATGTAGACTTTAAAGTAGGAAAAATTGGCCATCTTAACCGAATTTATGTCTTTAGCAATAATTTTGTTTTTTTATTATTTTGTTATTCATTTTTCTACTTGAAATACCAAGATGAGCATTTTTATAAATGCAAAGGTAACTCAAATGTGTATTTGTAATAGGATATTGATAAATTTATTTCTTTTTAAAACAAGCCCTTCCTATTGCAGAGGGTAATCAAGCCCTTCCTATTGCAGAGGGTAATCACTCTCCTGACTTCTAACACCTCAGGTTAATTGTTGCCTATGTTTAACTGTATCTTAATGGAATTATAGACAATGTACTCTTTCATGTCTGGCTTCTTTCTCTTTACATTATGACTGTAAAACCTTTCTGTGTTGTTGCCTGTAGACATAATTCATTCATCTTCACTACTGAACAGTGTTCTTTTGTATAAATATACTACAATTTATTCATCCAGTTTACTGTTGACAGACATTAGGGTGGTTTCGTGTTGAGCCGTTATGAATAGTGTTTTCATAAACATATCTGTAGGTGTTTGCTGGTGAACATATGTATACATTTCTCTTGAATATCTATGCAGTTGTAGGATTGCTGGGTTATGGGAATGTGTGTATTTGTTTTCTATCAATACTGCCCAACAGTTTCCCAAAGTGATTCCACCAGTTTATACTCTTAGCAATACACACTCTCAATAATGTATGGAGAGTTCTATTTGCTTCACATCTTTGTCAACATTTGATACTGTCTTTTTTGTTTTAGTTATTCTGATTGTTATGCACTGGTATAACAGTATGGATTAAATTTGCATTTCTCTATTGGCTAATGAAGTTGAGCATCTTTTTGTATTTTTATGGACTACTTGAATATTCCCTTTTAAGAAGTGTCTATTTAGTCTTTTCCTATTTTCTCATTAGGTGATTGCTTTTCTTTGTAGTAGTTATTAATATATTTGTTTCTTTGTCAGATATTTAGGTTTTTTGTTTTGTTTTGTTTTGTTTTCCGATGCAAACACATGAGGGTTTATTTGCAAGTTCGAGCTTGGGCCCAAGTATACCCGACACAGCGGAGCAGGGACTTGGACGACTTTGTCAGATATTTGCACTGCAGATGTCTTCTTCCACTCTGTGGCTTGCTTTTTCACTCTTAATAGTGTCTTTTGACAAACAGAAGGTTTTAATTTTATTGTAGTCTAATTAGTAATCTTTTTCTTTTTATGTCCTATTTAAGGTATCTCTGACTAAACCAAGGTCATGACAATGCTTTTTTTTTCCTAAAAGTTTTATTGTCCTATTTTTATATTTAGATCTATAATTATTTGAAATTAAATTTCTGTTATGGTATACGTCAAGATTCAAGATTTGTTTCCATGTGTACCTCCATTTGGCCCACACTATTTGTTGAAAATCACTTTTATATAAATCAGATAAATGTAGACATTGGGTCTTATTTCTGAACTCTATTATGTTCCATTAGTCTCTTTGTCTATCATTTGCCAATACTACATTCTTAACTACTGTAGCTTTATAATATTGATATCTGGAATTAAGTTCTCCTACTTGTTCTCCTTCAAAATTGCCTTAGTCCTTCTTTACCAGTTCATTCATTGTAATATGAAAGAAGGGAAAATATGGGTGTACAGATGCAAATAGCATGGAAGATTTGGTTTTGGAATATGAAGTAGTTCTTTTCTGAATTATATTACTTTCTAAGTGAAATAACAAATGAGGTCATTAGCTAAGAATAAAGATCTGGAGGTTTAAAGACAGAAATAGAAAATATTCTTCCAGGAGAATGAGAAAGTGAATTAAGTAGAGAAATGCTGTACAAATATGGGGCACTCAGCTGAGCCCACTTGAGATTTGTGGTCATAACTTTAAACAGAAACTAGTTATTGTCTGTTTTTCTCGTGCCATGGCCAGGTGCTGGTGTGCAGAAGACTCGCCATTGAAGAGGTAGATTTAACTAGATTTGGAGCTTTGCTAAATGAATAGAGTGGGATCATGGACTCTAAACTTGGCAAGGAAAAGGGGAAGACTAGGAGGGAATTATGTTCTCTAGAAAAGTGCCAGGGTCGATGAATTTGCTATCTGGCTGGGGTCAAGTGAGACACTCTTATAAAGTTGAAAAGCAAGATAGATAATGGTAGTTGGAGAAGTGTATGCTTGGGATCAAAGTTGTGTGAGTAGCACAGTTTGGGGAAATGACAGGGGGATGGATACTAAGGTGAGATTGAAAAAAAAATGTTTGGAAATGAGGAAGGCAAGGTGTTAGAAGGGCAAGGTATTGGATGGATCACTTCAGTGGATATTGAAACCATTAACAACAATGAGAGAAGTAATATTCAACAGGACAGTGAACCAAGTGCTGGAATCATTTATGACTGAGAGGTAAGGGCCAGGGCCTGGAACTGGGTAAAGAAGTCAGACAGGGAAGATAGTGAGTCTATAATCTGTTGCCTTGGTTTTCAAAGGAGTTGAGCTTTTAGAAGGAGACAAGAGCCAAAATTGCCTGGAAGTGTCAGTGAGGAGCTAAGAGGACACCCGCCCCTGTTTCAGGCTCTGTGATAATTGGGGTATGGGTAAAAGAACAGCTCCAAGTTGAGAGGATGTCAGGGATACCCAGCAATCAACTAAAGCAAGAAGGTGGAGAGAATGTCCAGGAAAGAGGGGAGGTCATATTGAATTTTGCTAATGGCATACTTTCAGTAACAGAAGGCTTCTTGGCTAGGGTTAGAGAGGAGAGGAGAGGGATTGATTGAATCAGAGTAGAGGATGTACAGAGATACAAACCCAAGTGAAGAATGATACATTGAGAAGACTGGAGTTATAGTGAAAACACAGATGGTGCTGAAAAGCACGTTGGTTTTTTTTTCCCCAGAAGATCTCCTAGGAAATTAGTGTTCAGTTTTCATTATAGCCTCATCCTGGAGAGTGACTGAGCTGGGGACTCCTGGCCCTTCATTGCCAACTACTGCAGCCATAATCAGGCACATAGTCAGGAGCCCTGGGGGCCTCATTTGGTCCAGGAAGATAGGACCCATGTAGACTTCCTCTGTAGACTGCAATGGGCAGTGGAAGCAGGGGACCATGTCTGTTGGGAGTTTATAACGTATTGTTTGTAGATAAGAAATTATCAATTAATGGGGCTCCTGGGTGGTTCAGTCGTTTGAGTGTCCGACCTGATTTTGGCTCAGGTCATAATCTCTCATGGTGCGTGGGTTCAAGCCCTATGTCAGGCTGACAGTACAGAGCAGGCTTAGGATTCTCTCTCTTCCTCTCTCTCTGCCCCTCCCCTGCTCGCATGCATGCTCTCTCTCAAAATAAATAAATTAAAAAAATAAATTATCAATTAACAATTGTTCTGGTGTTGAAAACCTTGAAAAAGTAATTGAACTCTTTCAGCCACTCTCATAGGAGAAATATTCAAGGAAGCTAAGGGGAGTAGGGTTCAATTATTCCATTTCATAGGCATGCGGGTACACATTTTCCCTCTACTTGTATTGTAAACATAACATCAAGAGTCATGCATGCTTTCTCTCCCATCTACTTCTTTTATCCAAAGCCTAGTTTTAAGTAGGGTTCTACACACTCAGAGTACACAATAAATATCAGTTACTAAGAGTTCACTTATTACATGCATAAATATTTAGTTAATGCATAAACATTTAGAGAAATGTTTATGGTTAAAAGTTTAGAAGAAACAATTTTTTTCCAAGGCTCACTTGGGTTTTGGCAAATGAATGTAACAACAAATGGAGAGGGTGGCTTTAAAACCTCACATATCCATTTCAAAAAGAACAGCTCAATAGAGGAGACAATTCAACAAATAGCTCCCTCTTCCTATTTGATCATATGGGTTTTTCTGACAATAGAATCATGGTCTAGTAAGCTATTGGCACACTCTTGTAATCCAAGTCCCTAATTTTAAATGAGGCTTTTTAAAAAGATTTCCTTTGAAATGAATCTCTATTCAGGTGATCCTGGTGAGTTTCCTGAATGGCTGCCCTGAAAGGTGGAAATTTATCCAGGTGTAGAGAATTGAGAACATTTTGTTTCATCCAAATGACCTCTTTGAGAGAGATCAAAGGTGAGAGAAGCAAAAGACATAGAGCCCCTGCTTCTAATGTGAGCTCAGTATGAAAGCCTCTTTTATTTCAAAGCTTGATTTCATTCATATTTTTCCTATAGCAATATTCCAGAATTAATTTCACTATGATCTTTTTCCGTATTTCACCTTGATATAATTATTGTGTATTGCAATGTCCTTCTATCATTGTAGATAGTAAATATTCCCAGTAGTGTTACTTTATTAAGACATGCATTCCCGTGTGCTCCATTGCAAAAAAAGACTTTTTACCTCATTTACTTCCTCTCTCTTCTAACTCACCCAGCATATTTGCTTTACTCAAACATGACTCTCATTACATCACCAGCCTCAGCAAACACCCTTCCTGCCTCACCACTGACTACCAAAGAATAAGAAGAGAAATTAAGTCTTACTGACAACCTTATCATGCTAGTCATTTTTCAAACATCCTGTCATTTGATCTTCATGGCTACCCTGAAGGTAAAATATTTTTATTGAAAAATATTTATGAAATATTTAACAAATGTCTTCCTTTCATGGATGATATATGAAAGTTTTAGAGAAATTACCTAAATTGATCATGATCACACAGCCACTAAGTGGTAGGGCCTGTATGTGAACCTATACTTGTGTGGTTTCAACAAGACCCTTGCTGTTTTCATCACATCATTCTGCACTATATGAAAATTGTAAGCACCTTAGTCAAGTCTTTAAAAAAGTGTTTAGCCTTATTTTCCTCTCTCAACCTTCACACTCAACCCCAGCAAAGAGAATGATTGAGTTTCTTGAGCACGTTACATAGTTCACTTTCTTCTTTCTTTCGCACATACTGTTTTCACTTCTTGGAATTCATACCCTATCTCTCTTTGCCCAAATGTCAGCCACTCAGACTCACCTAAAATACCACCTTTCCTGTGCAGTTTTCCATGATTCCTTAGCCAGAAATAATTTATTCCAGCGATTACCTTTCATAATTCTTTCTATTACTGTCTCATTATGCATGATTTCCCCCTTGTTCATAGCTGTCACTGAACCTCGTACCTCCCTTGCCAGTCAGTCCCCAGAACAGACCCTGATTTATAATCTCTGTAAATCTCACAGTGCTTTGTACTAATAGACAATAAGTATATGTGTGAAAAATGAATGAATTAATACATGAATTAATGAATAAATGATTATTTCCTTCTGACAGGCAATGTGATAGAGAAGAAATAACATAGAATTTATAGTGAGGAAATATGAATTACAGTGCTGATTCAATGAACAAGTTCCTGACTGTGACCTTTAATAAGTAGTTTAATCTTTCTGAGACTCCATGGTTACATCTGTAATATAGGAATAATGATATTATTTATATTACTAATCTCAAAGGTTATTCCATTGGTCAAATGAGGTAACATGTGAAAACATTTTGAAAACTTTTAAGTTTATATAGTTTTTAAGTAAAAAGTCTTTTAAATTTGGAGCTACCTCTCCATAATTTTTAATTACGTACAAACTTTAAAAGAACAATTTGGTCTTTTTAAAAGTTTTCTGTAGAAGAGTCGTATCTCTTTTCCAATTTCTATCTAGCAGTGCAGAGTTAAAATTAAATACCATATGCTTTAAACTTTATACATTTTATCCACCAACATTTTTCACATAATATTATTAGTTATGAGATGTTCGGGAAGGTGACTAGAGGTATATTTTTTTTTAAAGCTTCTGCACTTGGAGATTTTGTGTGTTGTTATCATCATGCTTGGCAGAATCTGATGGAATACTGCTAAGCTCATGACAACTGAAAGCAGATGCATATTTAAACAATAAGTTAAGACTACAACACTAAATGAGAAGTAATGGACATAGAGAAATGGAAAGATTACTTCAAATTCCTTCAGTCAACAATAACTCTTTTATTGAATATCATCAACATATCTCATTCAGTTTTGAATGCCAGTTCACCCTTGGGACTACCACTCAGTAGGTATGCAATGGTTTTGAATTAAGATATTGCTCTTGGCTTCGCGGGAATTGGAATTTTATATGCTCTATGGCCACTATTTCAGTCACCTCCGAAATGATTATATTGCCTGCAGCATCTGACTCTAACACTAGGACATGAGTGAAATTTCAACACAGTCGAAATCATACCACTCCCCTGCTTACAATCCTTTAGAAGCTGCCATTATCTGTAGACTAAAGCCCAATTCCTAAGCATTCTATATAAGGACTTTTAAAATATGGCATCTGATATGGTTCTGGTGCAATCTGCCAACACATTCGCATTTATACCTTCTTTGGGTTATCACTGCCAGGGTACTTACACTTACCTACAAGGGCTATGCCCCAAATCCTCCTTTTTCCATCTAAGCATGGAATATTCCTCACTCTCCTCTGGGAAAATGCTACTGCATCTTTCCAGACCCTCTGCTACCTTCATCTCCTCTCCAATCCTTCTCTGATCATTTCTTTACCCCACACCAGGCAGAATCAAGTGCATTCTTCTGTTTCTGCAACCTTTCCTCTCTATTTTTATAATAAATTCCAATTATTTTATTTACCTGTTTCCTTCAAATTCCAAAATGTACAACAGCACACTAAACTGTACACTTCTTACCACATAGTCTATTTTTTAAAAATATATACCCTAGTGATTAAAAGCAAGGA
Organism: Herpailurus yagouaroundi; assembly: GCF_014898765.1. Classification (NCBI taxonomy): domain Eukaryota; kingdom Metazoa; phylum Chordata; class Mammalia; order Carnivora; family Felidae; genus Herpailurus; species Herpailurus yagouaroundi. Next base: position 71,903,534 of record NW_024412376.1, read on the forward strand.
TCCTGTAAGACATCAGCCATGTAACTTAAGCTATATGTGCCTCAGTTTTCTCATGGGAAGATGGTCATCATAATTATAATACCTACTCAAAGGGTTTACTGTGAGGCTTAAGTGGGATTGTGTAGGAAGAACATAGAATAGAGTCTGCCACATAGAAACCCATTTATATATGTTCTATATATTTATATATATAAACCTTGATTATCTTGGTTATCACCTTCATGCTGGACAACTTTAAGCTATCCAACAGATAATTAGTGTTGATAATCAGACTTTCAATAAATATTTATTCAATAATTATACTGAATCAAGTGAAAAGCTCTTAATGAGAAATATCAAAAATATGGTAAGTGTATATGAGTCACATACTTGAGTTTATTCTGAATTTTAGGAGCTTCCATATTCTTCATTGATTAGTACAATGACTTAAAATTTTAAAGGAATTTGTTTTGTTTTTAAAGTTTATTTATTTATTTTGAGAGAGAGAGAGAGTGAGAGAGCAAGAGAGTGCACACACACATATGAGCAGGGGAGGGGCAGAGAGAGAGGGAGAGAGAGAAAATCCCAAGCAGGCTCCATTCTGTCAGCACAGAGCCCCATGCAGGGCTTGAACCCACAAACCATGAGATCGTGACCTGAGACAAAGTCGGTCGCTTAACCTACTAAACCACCCAGGTGCCCTAAAGGAATATTTTGATTTAAAAATTGTCAACATCTGGAGGCGCCTGGGTGGTTCAGTCAGTTAAGCATCTGACTCTCGATTTCGGCCTAGGTCATGATCTCACGGTTCATGGGATCAAGCCCCACGTTGAGCTCTGTGCAGCCCAGAGTCTGCTCGGGAATCTTTCCCTCTGTCTCTGCTCCTCCCTCCCTCCCCCTCTCTCTCTCCTTCTCTCTCTCTCAAAATAAATAAATAAACATTTAAAAAAATTGTCAACATCCATATCACCATTGCTGATCAACTGATATTTGATACTCCATTTAATAGAATTAGGTAGACATAAATATTCAGATTGGTAACAACCTTTAACAATTGTATAACTTTAAACTATTATATTCAGAGAAAGCAGCCATG
>NW_024412376.1:71904618-72001269 GCF_014898765.1 Herpailurus yagouaroundi
TAAGTGGAAGTTATTTGAGAAGCAGTTTGCTATGTGGAAAGAACAGTAGGCATAGGGTTGAAGACCTGGGTCTAAATACTAATTCCCACTTACAGTAAAACTTTAGATAGGTTACTGCATGCCTCCGAGTTTCCTCATCAAATGAGCATAATAAGAGCTAACAGACCATTAATTTCTGGTTTGGTTATCATATTAAATGAGACCTTGTTGGTGAAAGAGCATAAAGTATTGCCTGACATATAATAGATGCTTCATACATTCTAGTTTTAGGTTTAGCTGAATTCTATGGGGCATTTATTTTGAACAGAAAAGGAAAAATCTTTCCAAATTCTCAACTACTCTTTTAAATTTTTTCCAAAGTGGGGATGTGTAGAGCCTTACCACAAATTATATGACAATACTCAGGAACCCTTTGGGTTTACCTTATGTAGGCTTTATAAACCTTTTCTTGGGTATGTGATATGGCAGCAACACAGTGATAGAATTCTTAGAATGCAGATGGATATCACACATAATGTTTTTTCAGTTCCTTCATTTTATGACAATGAATGAGACTCTTTTCTCCACTGACCAAATAGAATCAATAATAGTGCATCTCTATCATAACACCAACACCGATCTACCAACCACCTGGACCTAGTAGGGAGACAAGCCAGAAAATAATCACTAGGTCATTGCCCCCTTGCTGAGGAGATATACTGATGTGCTTTCTCAATACTTGGTTGGTGTCAGGCTGGATTGGAGAGGGTAAGGTAATCAGCCCTGGGTAAGAAGGAGGCTGAGGAAACTGACTGGACGCTATGGGAGTACTGGATTGTTCCATGCAGTGTCCAAAAAGGCTTTGTGAGCATGATTTGGCAGCATTCAGTGTCCAGTAAGGTCCAGCGAACAGGTAGGCATAGCAGCAGGAACATGAGTGGCGACCAACTCTTGATTAAATTTATCACCACAAATTGAAAATAGGCACTCAAAAATGCACAGCGATCTTCTTAACTCCCTCTAGTATGTGTTCCAGTCTTTAGGACTACCATTTCAAAATTTCCCATCTCCTCAAATTGCCAATATCCTCTCATCAGCTCATTGCCTTACTTCAAAATTCCATTGAGACAACAGAAGCAATAATGAATACTCTAAACCATAATATTAATGTATACTATAAATTATCTATAATTTTAATTTATTACAAATTTATAAAAAGACTTGCCATAATCTTGGATCAGAAGACCTCAAGAATTTTTAAATTGTTTTATCATACTTTAAAAAATTATCTTTGGGGTTGAATGTTATAAGATTAAAGACTGTGTTATATTTTTTGAACATACCAGGTTCTTGCACAGAATAAGTATGTATCATAAAAGTATATGAGCTGAGTGTATCAGGCTCATCAAATTAAAGTTTTTTTTTTTTGGTTTAGATAATTTTTAACACACTTGAAATATAAGCTCAGATACTTGAAATCAGTTTTGGTTTTTACTTTCTTTTTATTTGTTTGTTTTTTTGGCTTTGGTTCTAGTTTGGTTGCATTTGCAATGCTCTGAAGTCTAATTTAATCATAAATTTTTCTAAGAGATTAGTTGAAGATAAAATCTTGGGAGTAGAGAAGTAACATTTACTTGGCATTTAACAAGTGTTAAGAAGTGTATATGTGTGTGTGTATATATATGGGTGTGTGTGTGTGTGTGTGTGTGTGTGTGTGTGTGTGTGTTTATTTACTTTGAGAGAGAGAGAGAGCAGAGGAGGGGCTGAGGGAAAAGGAGAGAGAGAATCTCAAGCAGGTTCTACTCAGCACAGAGCCTGAAATAGGACTCAGTCCCATGAATTTGAAATCATGACCTGAGCCAAGATCCAGAGTCTAACACTTAACCAATGAGCCACCCAGGAGCCCCAGGAAATATATATTATTCTCTAATCTGTCTATGTATGTATCTCTCTTTGTCCCAATATGTATATAGGCCTCATCACTCAGGGGTAAATATTATTAATCACATTTTATATATGAAGAAATCAAGCTCACAGAAATGAAATATCTTGGCCAAGACCCCATACATAGTAGGTGATGAGACTAGAATGCCAACCTTAACACTATGAGTGCTCCACCACATTGCTCAGATGGTTGACAGGGTAGGTTTAGTATAGCTGCACAGCTTATCTTTAGAGTAGAAATCAGTAAATATCTTATTGAAGTAAAGCCGTAACAGACTAAAATAGACATAGCAATTCTAAAAGGCAGAAATGCATTTTCAAATTGGCTTACTCACACAATTTCAGGAAAATTGAAGGAAGTTCTTGTTATCCATTTGTGTCATATCTAAATTAAGGATGACACTGTTAGTTTACCTTTCAAAATTTGTACTACTTAAATTATTAGTCAAACTACATTTTCTCATATTGAGGTGAAATGAAGAAGTTAAATGGCCCATGAGGTACTTAAAATATAATCCCAGCTCTATTATTTTAAGCTTGCTTATTTATTTTGAGGGGTGGACGTGAGGGGCAGAGAGAAGACAGAGAGAATCCCAAGCAAGCTCCACATTGTCAGCACAGAGCCCGACATGGGGCTCAAACCCACAAACCGTGAGATAATGACCTGAGCCGAAATCAAGAGTCTGATGCTTAATCATGTGATTCCAGCTCTATTTTTGTTACTGTGTTTTGAAGTAATAGTTGTTTAGTCCCTATAAAATGTTTTGTTTAATTTGACTTTGAAAAGTTTTAAGGATTTTTTTCATATGTATTGTTGACTCTAACTTCTTAAATATTAACAATTAGATACTTAGAACTGTAAGATGTATGTAATAGTGTGGTGCATAAGAATCACCCGGAGAACTTGTTAAAACATTAATTCCTCTGGGCGTCACCCAGAAATTTTGTTTCAGAAGGTCCTGGGTGGGGCCTGAGATTCCTCATTTCCAATAAACTGCCTGGTGATGGTGAAGTTGCTAGTCTGGAGACCACAATGAGTGCTGAGTGACACTGCGATACAGTTTTGGTCTCCTAAGGCTCCATGACATTTTATTGCCATCTTTTTTTTTTTTTAAACATTTATTTATTTTTGAGAGACAGAGCACAAGCAGGGGAGGGGCAAAGAGAGAGGTAGACACAGGCTCCAGGCTTCGAGCTGTTAGCACAGAGGCTGAAGTGGGCCTGGAACCCACGAACCATGAGATCGTGACCTGAGCCGAAGTTGGACACGTAACCATCTGGTCCACCCAGGCGCCCCTGTTTATTGCCATCTTTACTTCTTTCATTTTTGCCACTATTTAGCACCCTCTATATGCACAAGCCTGTTTAAATACCATCCGACTAGCAAGCACAGTTAATTCTTGAGGCTTTCTTTACATCCTCTACAGTTGAAGGCTTGTTTCAGGTCACATAGATCTGGCTCTTGGAAGAGACAGCTTCTCTATTAATGCGCTTCTGCTCTCCCACAAAGTGGATGATAAAAAGATTCCAATTTTGGGCAAAGCAACTGGCACAAGAGCAAAAGCAATTGAATTTCTGAGAACTGAATCATGAAATTAAAAGTGCTAGGAAATAAAGATATTTTAGCACATTGTTCTCTTTTAGAACCTTTCTACCACAATGCCGACTTAGAGAAAATGGACATTTATTTTGAGGTCTCCTTTAAATCAGTAAATTAAGAATTTTATCTAATTTGCCTCAGTTTCAGGATGAGTTCAGGTATATCCTAATTCTTTTTTTTTTTTCAACGTTTATTTATTTTTGGGACAGAGAGAGACAGAGCATGAGCAGGGGAGGGGCAGAGAGAGAGGGAGACACAGAATCGGAAACAGGCTCCAGGCTCCGGGCCATCCACCCAGAGCCTGACGCGGGGCTCGAACTCACGGACCGCGAGATCGTGACCTGGCTGAAGTCGGACGCTTAACCGACTGCGCCACCCAGGCGCCCCTGGTATATCCTAATTCTTAAAAGTGTTGTAGCTAGTCTGAATTAGCTGAAGAATTCACTGTCATCATTTACCTTTAAATGAAATCGGACCATTTGGTTCAGTAGTCTCACATTTGCTAAAATAATTCAGTGATTTGGTTTTAACAATAGAACTTCTCAGATCTCTTTTCTGATGTGGCTCTGAATGATCACAGATGCCAAGATAATACAACAAAATAAATAAATGATTTAAACTTAAGGTTTTTTTTTTAAGACAAATGTTAAGCCTCACCACAAATCTATGAGGAAAGGGAATGTTAATATTTCTTAGTCTTACAAAGGAGTCTCCCAAGATTAAATGTAAACCCTTAGAAGTTCTGGAGAGGAGAAAACTATACTTTGACTACTTCATCACACTCACGTGTAAGCTTTCATGAAGTTTCCATTACCAGTTAATGGTTCCTGAGGTAATCACCCTTAACTTAATTGAGCTTCTTGTTTTTATTTCCCTGAGATTCATTCATCATTCATTCATTCATTCAATATTGAGCACCTACTCTTTGCCAGCTACTGTTCTAGGCACTGGGAAACATATCATTCAACACACCCTACAAAAAACCCTGTTCTTGTGACATATATATTTTAGTGCAAGGAGAAACAAGTAAGTAAAATATATAGTATACCAGAGGATGATATGCTCTGTGAAGGAAAATGTAGCAAGAAAGGGGATGGGAGTTAAGAGGGCAATATTATGGAGGTCACAGAAGGCTTCATTAAGAAATGAAGTGAAGGAGGGAGTCTTGTATATTGATGCTCTGGGCAGACACAACAGTAAATGCGTAAGCCCTGTGGTAGGAACACCTTTGTTCAGGTTCCATTAAGAACTCATCTACCTAGATCAATCAGGGAGAACAGGGAAGAGTAGGAGGAAGTGGGGTCAAGGTCATTAAAGGAGCCAGACTGTGTAGTGCAGTGAAGACCAGGACAGGAAAAAGACTTCCACTCTGAGCAAAATGGGAGCTACTGAAAGGCTTAGAGAAGAGGGGTGACCTAACCTAGCTTAGTTTTAACTGAATTGCTTTGGTGCTTTTGTTGAGGATAGATTGTGGAGGTAAGGTTTGCAGCAGGAATACCTGGTAAAGAGATCATCTGTTAGCCTGTAGAGAGATTGTGGGCTGTGGAGATGGGTGATGGAAAGCAGTGGATTCTGAGTATGTTCCACATAAAATTCTTTTATGGACTACAGATGGGTTAGGAAGGAAAAGAGGAGTCAAGGACAACTTCAAGGTCATTCATTCTGCTATCAGCAGGGAAAAAAAGTGTGTTCCCTCAAGAAGGTAAAGTTACTACACATTACAAATTACAGGAATGCCTTTGGCAATTACATTTTACACTTCAAAGCCCACCAATAAATTAGAGCCTTCGTTTCTCCCTTCTTTTCTGCCTCTCTGAGTTTTTATAGTTTGAGGGAGTGCTATAACATATATATTTTTTCATTGAGTAGTACAGTGGAGGGAAAATAACATAGTAGGTGGGGTTAAAAGACCTGTATTTGACCAAACCAGACAGAGACACAGCAAAAAAAGAGAACTACAGGCCAATATCCCTGATGAATATGGATGCAAAAATTCTCAACAAGATACTAGCAAATCAAATTCAACAGCATATAAAAATAATTATTCACCATGATCAAGTGGGATTCATTCCTGGGATGCAGGGCTGGTTCAATATTCGCAAATCAATCAGTGTGATACATCACATTAATAAAAGAAAAGTTAAGAACCATATGATCCTGTCAATCGATGCAGAAAAAGCATTTGACAAAATTCAGCATCCTTTCTTAATAAAAACCCTCAAGAAAGTTGGGATAGAAGGAACATACTTAAACATCACAAAGGGCATTTATGAAAAGCCCACAGCTAACATCCTCCTCAATGGGGAAAAACTGAGAGCTTTCTCCCTGAGATCAGGAACACGACAGGGATGTCCACTCTCACCGCTGTTATTTAACATAGTGTTGGAAGTGCTAGCATCAGCAATCAGACAACCAAAGGAAATTAAAGGCATCAAAATTGGCAAAGATGAAGTCACACTTTCACCTTTTGCAGATGACATGATATTATACATGGAAAACCCGATAGACTCCACCAGAAGTCTGCTAGAACTGATACATGAATTCAGCAAAGTTGCAGGATACAAAATCAATGTACAGAAATCAGTTGCATTCTTATACACTAATAATGAAGCAACAGAAAGACAAATAAAGAAACTGATCCCATTCACAATTGCACCAAGAAGCATAAAATACCTAGGAATAAACCTGGCCAAAGATGTAAAAGATCTGTATGCTGAAAACTATAGAAAGCTAATGAAGGAAATTGAAGAAGATATAAAGAAATGGAAAAACATTCCGTGCTCATGGGTTGGAAGAATAAATATTGTCAAAATGTCAATACTACCCAAAGCAATCACACGTTCAATGCAACCCCAATCAAAATTGCACCAGCATTCTTCTCCAAGCTAGAACAAGCAATCCTAAAGTTTGTATGGAACCACAAAAGACCCCAAAGAGCCAAAGTAATATTGAAGTGGGAGGCATCACAATCCCAGGCTTTAGCCTCTACTACAAAGCTGTAATCATCAAGACGGCATGATATTGGCACAAAAACAGACACATAGACCAATGGAATAGAATAGAGACTCCAGAATTGGACCCACAAAAGTATGGCCAACTAATCTTTGACAAAGCAGGAAAGAATATCCAATGGAATAAAGACAGTCTCTTCAGCAAGTGGTGCTGGGAAAACTGAACAACAACATGCAGAAGAATGAAATTAGACCACTTTCTTACACCATTCACAAAGATAAAGTCAAAATGGATGAGGGACCTGAATGTGAGACAGGAAACCATCAAAACCCTAGAGGAGAAAGCAGGAAAAAAATCTCTCCGACCTCAGCCGCAGCAATTTCTTACTTGACACATGTCCAAAGGCAAAGGAATTAGAAGCAAAAATGAACTATTGGGACCTCATGAAGATGAAAAGCTTCTGCACTGCAAAGGAAACAATCAACAAAACTAAAAGGCAACCAACAGAATGGGAAAAGATATTTGCAAATGACATATCGCATAAAGGGCTAGTATCCAAAATCTATAAAGAAGTCACCAAACTCTATACCCTAAAAACAAATAATCCAGTGAAGAAATGAGCAGAAGACATGAATAGAGACTTTTCTAAAGAAGATATCCAGATGGACAACAGGCATATGAAAAGATGCTCAACATCACTCATCATCAGGGAAATACAAATCAAAACCACACTGAGATACCACCTCATACTGGTGAGGGTAGCTAAAATGAACAAATCAGGAGACTATAGATGCTGGAGGGGATGTGGAGAAATGAGAACCCTCTTGCACTGTTAGTGGGAATGAAAATTGGTGCAGCTGCTCTGGAAAACAGTGTGGAGGTTCCTCAAAAAATTAAAAATAGACCTACCCTATGACCCAGCAATAGCACAGCTAGTAATTTACCTAAGAGATACAGGAGTGCTGATGCATAGGGGCATTTGTACCCCAATGTTCATAGCAGCACTCTCAACAATAGCCAAATTATGGAAAGAGCCTAAATGTCCATCAACTGACGAATGGATAAAGAAGATGTGATTTATATATACAATGGAATACTACTTGGCAATGAGAAAGAATGAAATCTGGCCATTTGTAGTAACGTGGATGGAACTGGAAAGTGTTATGCTAAGTGAAATAAGTCAGGCAGAGAAAGACAGATACCATATGTTTTCACTCATATGTGGATTCTGAGAAACTCAACAGAAGACCGGGGGGGAGAGGAAGGGGGGAAAAAAAAGTTACAGAGAGGGAAGGAAGCGAACCATAAGAGACTCTTAAAAACTGAGATGGGGGTGGGTGGGGGAGGGGAAAGTGGGTGATGGGCATTGAAGAGGGGACCTGTTGGGATGAGCACTAGGTGTTGTATGAAATTTGACAATAAATTTCATAAAAAAAATAAAAAAAAATCTGTATTTGAGTTCTGGCTCAGCCACTCACAAATATTTCAAAGGAAAGACAAAGAGTATGGGTGAATGTGAAGAAGGCAGCTGTGTCAGAGCAAGAACAGGGGCTTGTTTGGTCCCCAAGTCACCCAGAATAGCATTAACTAGGCGAATTCACCAATCACATCACTTTACCTCCTCAGACATGTAGACACAAACACTACACATTATTAGAATTGCTCAGATGGTTGCTGAAAAAAGGAAACAGACAAGAACAACCAATGTATAAACTCAACATTCCTCTCTATTGCTATTACACTGAAAATGCTGCTACTTGAGACAGATTAAATACCAAGTGTACACACACACACACACACACGCCCACCTCCCTTTCTCTTGGATTCATGTCAAGGCTAAAGAGTCTGAGTGGTAGTTGGTGGTTGGTTCTGCACCTGTATTTATAGAGTTATAATGTTTAAGGATCTACTTCTGTTAAGAACTTTTTTTTTTAATTTGAGCTGTGCCCATTTTGTTCCTTAGTTTAAAAATGGCTAAAAATAGAACATATGCTTTTATTTTTAGAAAACACTTATATAAACAAACTTTTCCACATTGGCAATCTCTTCTTTTTGTTCTCCGAATTAGTAAAATTGTTCTCTAGACAATTTATGAACCACCTTGGGTAAGTTGTGTCACTGATGCTGGTTTCTGTGTTGTTTTCTGGGATACACTGTGCGGATCCCGAAACAAGCTTTAATGAGATGAATATTTGTTTCAGGGCATTTATTCACCTCACCTACCCACCTCATATTGTGATCACAAGGTCCACCTTCCATCTCATGTAACAGTGAGCCCAAACTTTCCCTTTCTTGGATTTTTAAGCACAAGAACTGTAAAAAAAATTGTATGCCGATGCAAAAGAAATTTTCAAAATTATTTTTTGAAGAACACTGAATCTCAAGAATCTTTTACCATCTCAAATTTCTTCTCAAAATCCCTTAATTTTAAATCTTTGTGGGAAACTTTAGTGAAGCCATGTTGTCCTGTCCTCTAAGGGTTACCTCACTTCCCAAGTGCTGAGGTCTTTCTGGGCCCCTGGAGTGGGGCTAGGGTATCATGCCTCTGGCTGTCTATGCAGGAGCCATACAGTCCTTGCTTTGTCCCAGGGCTTCTGTTTGACCTCGAGGAGCTGGCCAGTCCACAGGTTTCTCTGCCACATGTAAATTGATTTATTTCCGTGTTGGGCCTGAAACTTGTTCTGTGACTTACAAACCCTTTTTCTGTTGTGGAACTTTTTACTCAAGTCTTGATGGAAAATATATATGAAACAGATGAGAAAGTAGAGAGTCTGGTGGAGGTTCCTAGCCTCAAACTCTTCCTTGTAAGGCAGGCTCAGGGCCTCTTTGCCCAATCTTCAGGGTTCCTGGGTCATGGTTTGAAACACTTAGGCATATTTTATTTACTCTGTGAGTGATTTTCTAACAGGTCAGGGAAGATACATTACAGACACATTACTGACTTAATGCTACAAATAAATAGTTTGTTGACAATGCAGTCAATCTCAAGAATAGAGAATATAGGGAGCACCTGGGTGGCTTAGTTGGTTAAGCATTCAACTTTGGCTCAGGTCATGGTCTCATGGTTTACTAGTTCGAGCCCCACATCAGGCTCTGTGCTTGCAATGGGGAGCCTGCTTGGGGTTCTCTCTCTGCCCCTCTCTCTCTGCCCCTCTGCCCCTCCACTTGCTTTCTCTCTCTCTCTCTCAAAATAAATAAACTTAAAAAAAGGATAGAGAATATAGGCATCAAGTTACAAAATGTAAAAATAATGACATAGCAGCAGCAACTAAAAGCTGCCAATCTCTTAAATACATCTTTTATAAGTAAATACTTTGATTACAACATATTTTCTTTTACAAATCATGATGTTTGTCATGATTCTTTTAAAGAATTGATCATAGTTTTTAAAGATGAGGCAGTTACTAATAATCTTAAGGTATTGTAATGCTACAATGCAGAGGCATGAAAGATGTTAATATTCAAATACAGGTACATGGATGCATGTGGAAAATAATAATGAAAAAACAATATCTGTACAGTGGAGAAGACATCCTAGGTAATATCAGACTTTCAGTTTTTTTTTCTTGTCATCAAATACCATTTCAATAGCCCAAGAGAGCAAAAGAGAGTACAAGGAGACTATTATTCTATAACTAAGTCATAGGTAAGCCTGTTGCACAACAGTTATTGAGAACTAACACTTAAAATGTGTCCTCCTTCTATGCATAGTCTATAAAATGCCGACTTTGACTCCACTACCTTGTTATCATCTCTCTTTCTGTAGCAGGGAAATCAGTAGGAAACTTTCTAGGTAAGAAATGAGAAGCTGGAAAGACATAATAATAACAATAAGATTGGCAAAAAAGAACAAAATTTCAAGAGATGATCAGCGATAGAATGAACATTACTGAATTCCCAAATGAACATAGCTTGAAATGAAATGAGGAAAAACTGGAAGACTTTCAGGAAAGTTCTCTTTGGGTGGCAGGTAGATTACCTAACGTTAACCAAAGTAGACATTAATCAAAATACAAGGTTGTGAATATTCTGACTTTAAACTGCGCTACTTGTCTTTGTATTTGCATTCTGTTTTTCAGAAACCAAATGACTTTTGATTATATGCAACCATATAAAGACATTCTGGTGACACAGTTAATCCCACATCATTGTCATCCCACTGTAGTTGCCAAATGGTCTAAAAAATGATGATTAAAATAAAAACATGGTAAATAAATATAAACCGAAACATAGGAAGTATTTGTAAAATTTTTTTTAAATTCCACACATGATCATTATAAACCCTGTAAAAATAAAAAATGATAGCAAACTGAGGTTCTTCTAGTAAATGTTGAAATTCAGAAAAGATAAGATGTGAAAATAATAAAGTGCTGTTTCTCTATTACCCTGGTCTCTCATAAAAGCTAAAATTCTGTCCCTTTTGAGACTGTGAAGTTGTTCACAGGTTCACATATGTGCCTAATATTTTAATAGCGAGCTGTCTCAGAAAGCTTTATTACTCTGACTCATGTTTTGCCAGAATGATTCAATATTAGAGAATCAATTCACTAGATCAGAATTAGTCTGTGCATTTGAAACATGAAACAGAAGACTTTTTTTTAAAGGAAATGTCATGCATATTTAGAAGTAGAGCTGTTAACAGAACACTGGACTGAGGGTGAACAGAAATTATTTCCCCTCTCAGTGTGCTGTTGACTTAAGAAGTTTATATTCTGTGTGAGCCACTCACAAAGCTGTCTACAGCAATGTGAAGCTGATTACTTAGTTTAACATTTGCCTGAAAAGGAATGTTCTTTTTTTTTTAATTTTTTTTTCAACGTTTTTTATTTATTTTTGGGACAGAGAGAGACAGAGCATGAACGGGGGAGGGGCAGAGAGAGAGGGAGACACAGAATCAGAAACAGGCTCCAGGCTCCGAGCCATCAGCCCAGAGCCCGACGCGGGGCTCGAACTCACTGACCGCGAGATCGTGACCTGGCTGAAGTCAGACGCTTAACCGACTGCGCCACCCAGGCGCCCCAGGAATGTTCTTTTTAGACAGTTTTAGTTATCATTAAAAAATTTTATAGTGCTTTTAAGTTGCTATTTTAAGAAGGAAGACATTTTTATCACCCGCCCCCCCCCCCCCCACCAAAAAACAAACAAACCAACAACAACTAAAACCACAAATGGCTTTGATTCTGACAGGGTTACCAAAAGGGCCAGTGGAGTAGAAGTAGAAATGGAGAGACTGGTGGAAACTGTGAGAGGAGTTTGACTTTGAAACAAAGGCAAGGGGGAAGTGTTCTGGTGATTTAAAAAGCAGCAGGGTCAAAGAGAGGGTATTTTCAAGACATGTGCTTGAAGATGTTGGTGAAGGTATAGCAGAAAATAAAGGGGAATTAGCAGAAAATAGAGGAAAATAAAGGGAAAGTAAACCTTTAAACAAATGCAAGCGGTAAATTTTTATCACAATTACCCTTTTCTCTTAGCCTCGTTGCAATCTTATTTGTCCTAGAAGGTCCAGACCAATGTCTGTCTTTCTCCAAATCCTCCTTGCCTTAAGCTCTGTTATGCATACATTATATATATAGAGAGAGAGCCTTAAGCTCTGTTATGTATACATTATATATATATATATATATATATATATATATATATATATATATAATAGCCAACAATAAAATATTCAGATTAACATCCATTGAGAAAAAATATATGCAATCTATGAGGTAGGGTCTGATATCTGTCAAAGAGAACAGTTTATAGAGGTTCTATAATTATCACAGGTTTCTGGTTTGGGGAATATAGTATGAAAAGAAAAATAATGAATGGATTTCTTAATTTCTCTACACACAGGGAAACCTTAGACTGCATTCTATCTTTAGTCATAGCATTGGTAACACTGTGCTACTGGTTATGTGCATAATTTTTTTAATGCTAATTTTGCCTCTATAACTCTCTCCCTGGACTTTCATAGAGTAATGCTTTATGTACAGGGACATTCAATAAGGTAGCTGATTTTTCATCTCTTTTTTCACCAAACCACCTCACTCTTCACATTGCCTCAGGAGAACTGTTGTTCAGTTTCTTTTCCATGGTATTTTGGAAGGAAAGAGTAAGAGGAAATAGAGGCTCCAGGCAGTGGCAACAGCTGGAAGGCATCTCTAATTAGATTCCAGGTGGACTTGGGCCCCATTTATAACTTTCCATATGCTGGCTTACCGTTCCTTTTAAAAAGGTTCCCAAAACAACATGCATATTTAAAAAGATTTGCTGCACTTGTGTATGTCACTCAATATGAAGTGTTTTCCTTGATCATCTTAGCATGGAACATAGAATGGTAATCACTGAATGCTAACTTAGAAGATATTATCCAGAAAGGATGTCTTAGGAAGTCTGTGTGTTGACTGATTTTGTTATTTATCCATGAAAGTTTTAAGACTTCCATTGCATCCTAAAATTAAAAGATACAAGCCTTATAGATGAAATTCTGACTTCTAAGTTTTTTTCTCACATGTGATTGGGAGTCCTTCTTGTAAGTTACTGTTATTTATTTATGTATGTATGTATGTATGTATGTATGTATGTATGTATGTATGTAAGAAACACAAGAGATGGAAACCACTGTTTAATATACAAATAAATCAGTGGCCGTGAACTATGGAAACATATGTTGTGCATTTGTGTTTATAGTTGTGTGCTCAACAGTAGAGAGAAGGTTTGGAGTTGTTGGGTTTTGTTTTTTCAGTGTTCTATCCTGGAAAGATTAATTTAAAATTTTCCTTCTCAATGAAACTAATAGTCACATTTGTTGCAGAAGAACTTTAAAGACCCATTGCTATTCTCAAATAAATGGCTAGTCCACTTAATTTTAGATTTTATTTTTCCAATAAAATGTATTGCTTATTAGTTTTGCACTTATGAAGGATTTGTTTTTGTGTTCACTTTTCTTCAGAGAGGTCTCTGAAATTAACTTTTTAAAACTTTTTTTAGTGTTTTATTTTTGAAACAGAGAGAGGGAGCAAGAGTGGGGGAGGGGCAGAGAGAGAGGGAGACAGAATCTGAAGCAGGCTCCAGGCTCTGAGCTGTCAGTGCAGAGCCCGACCTGGGGCTGGAACCCACGATCTACAAGATCATGACCTGAGCCAAAGTTGGATGCTCACCCGGGGGGCCCCTTAACTTTTTTATAAAGAAGAAACCCCTAGTGTTTAAGGATGTTAATAAAGATATGTAAATGAAATTGTGGTAATACCTTTTGGAGAGCTGAATATAAAAGAACCGTCACTATCCCAAGGCCTCAGACATCACATTGAAGCCTTTATTGCTATTACCTTACTATGTAATGAAATCTTCCTCAAGACCCTCCTCCCCAAATCTAGCTTTGCATCAAAACATTTCATATTTACGATCTGCCCACAACTACTAAGACAGTAATTATTCTAAAGTAAAATGATTCTCCAATTCACAACATACATCTTGCCTGTACAATTGCAATTGCCTGTGAAATGGTCCACCACCACCTGTCTCTTCTTTCCATCATTTTCCCTTCCATGAGCCACTGGAATTGTCTTTGTGAATAACCTATAAGATAGTGCTCTTGACAATGTGGAGCCCACACTTTGGCATAAAAGAGCCTTTACAAACCAGTCCCTCACTCTTTCTGGTCTAATTTCTCACTGCCCTTCCAAGTACCCTGTAATCTGTGAACACTGATATGTCACCATTCCATGAACTTACCTCTTCTACATATCTCTTTGCCTTTCCACAGGCCATCCCTTTTGAGGTGTTCTTCACTCCTTTCTCATTCTGTTTATATGTGATTTATCCTTCAGAACTCAAGTCCAGTTTTACTTCCTTTGCTTATTCCTGTAGACGGGTTTCTCTTTTATTCGTAGATTTTATTTATACTTACCGGTACTATAGCACTCATTGCCGTATTCTCCATTGCACTCTGAGCTCGTCAGAGGCATAGGCCTTGTCTTATAAGTTGAAATTCAGCCTGTACCTAGCATTACATGGCTTATAGTAAACAGTCAATAAATATTAAGTGAATGTGTGTTCCTACTGATTTCTAACATATTTGTAATATTTCTTAGTATTTTCCCTTTTAACATCTTACAGCCCCTTCTCTTTATTTTTTCTTTTAAATGACTAATAATTAACTCTTTGTATTCTAAGGGAACAATATATTAATCACATCCTGTAAGAAGGGGAGGCTCCTTTATTATTTTTTTTAAGTTTTTTAAAATGTTTATTTATTTTGAGAGAGAGAGAGAGTGAGTGAGCACAAGCAGGGGAGGGGCATTGAGAGAGAGGGAGAGAGGGAATCCCAAGCAGGCTCTGTGCACTGTTAGCACAGAGCTGAATGTGGGACTCAATCTCATGAACCATGAGGTCATGACCTAAGCCGAAATCTAGAGTCAGACACTTAATTGACTGAGCCACCCAGCCATCCCAGAGCCTCCTTTATTATTATGAATTATTTGAATATTAATTTTTATTCTAAATCTATGTTTTCATAAAGAAGGCTTTGCCTTACTTTCTTTCAAAATCCGTACAAGGTCTATCCCCAGTATTATTCTTATATTTTTAGACAAAGAAATTAAATACTGTATTATTTTTTTTAGCTTGGGCATATAGCTGGATAAATATTCAACTTCCCCAGTGCTGGTTTGAAAAATTATATTTCAATACATGTCTATTTTATTAACTTGCCCCATCTACTATTCATCTAGTCTTGGTAAACATGGAATTCAATGAATACTTGGTAATAGTTTATATCTTGGTTCTAGCTGCTTAAAGTACAGCTTATGTCAAGTTAGAAATATAAAGACAAAGAATAGAAAGGGAAAAAGAAATTATTATCAGAATGTAAACCAAACAACTACCATTTGAGTACAATCGTCAAAGAAGCATAAATACATGCTGTATATTTTTTAGATATTTTATATCCAGTCAGGTTTGACTAGTAATATATCCTGTTGAAAACAGTTGCCTTATACCTCTACCATAATTTTCAGATCAAATCTTTTACATTTATAAAATTGTGTTGTCCTTCCTGATTGAACCTATTAATTTTATATATTATAAATTGTGTAAATAGAAATTAAATATCATAAATTATTTGCTATATTTCCTTAATATATTAATTTTCCAATTAAAATTAGGATATAATAAGCAGAGGTTGAATCATCTCCTTTGTCTTCTCATAAGTAATGTGTATTATTATCCTAGAATAATTAGAAAATAAGTTTTATTTCCTTCTGTGGTACATTTGGATACAGTCCATTTGCTTATGTTAGTTTGGAGTTACATCATAGCTGAACAATCCCCAAAAGGGAAAATTTTTCATTCAAAAAAAAAAAAAATCTAGGGAAAAAAATTCCAAAACCTCCTTTGATTTAAAAAAGTCATGGTTACTTTCAACCACATGGGTAGGAAAGTTTTCCTTTATAACCGATTTTAAATTCCAGTTAGGCTTCTTCTGTCCTTCCCCATATTCAGTGGAATTGGAATACTTACAAGCTGTCATTTTCATAACTTATAAATGCCTTAATTCATTCCTTGGCCTTGATTTCCTTGAGCTTTTGTTTTTGTGGAGTGTTTTTCTGTTTCATCATGATTGGGCTACACATGGAATAAGAGCTTGATGTGAAGTAAATTTTAGCAAACTAGTTTTCATAAATTATATAACGTTGTATAACGATAAATTTGTATTATAGTTTATGTATAATAACTGCATTTTTTGACGCACACACACACAAAAGATTTGTGGCACTAGCTCATCTCCTGACTTAAACAGTGTAGATTAGAATAGATAAAACAGAATAATCCAACCAGCATTGAATATAACTTACATGAAATATTTTCACATAGAGGAAAAATTTATCAGTGTAGATAAAAAGCTTGCATGTATATCTACTACATTAAGTTCTTGATATTTGGGCTTTTTTAACCTATAAAATGGTACTCTTGTACCTAATGCTTACATTGATAAAATGATGATACAATGCCAAGAAGTGGTAGACACTATGAAGAAAAATAAAGCAACTTCAGGAAAAAGAGAATGAGAGGAATTGCCCTATTTCTATAGGGCACTCTGGAAAGGTGTCTGTGAAGAGGACACATTTGCAACCTGAATGAAAGGAAGCAATTGGTGTAGGTGGAGGAAACAACAGTAGCAAAGGTCCTGGGATTGGAGCCGGCTTGGCATGTTTGAGAAGTGGGCAGTAAGCTGGTGTGGAGTCAATGAGCAGAGCATGGTGGGAAATGAGAACAGAGATGGAGTCTGTCTTGCAGCTCATGGTAGAGACTCTGAAACTCAACCTATGAGTGAGGAGATGCCGCTGAAAGGTTTTGAGCGGAAGTGTGACATGATCTAATTTAGGTTCCAAAAGGATTTTTTGTAGCTATCAGTACTTCAGTCAGGCTATCTGAGGCAGAGGGCCACAGCCTCCCAGAGTAAAGGATAGTGTGTCTCCCAGGATAGAGTAGAATTTGCTTTCTCTACTTGCATTTTGGGCTAGGTCAAGGGGAGCTGGTCCACAGAAGTGAATTTTGCCCCTCAAACCCTACTGTAAAATGTAGACTTATACACCTGCACAAATGCAGTCTGATTCCCCATGTTTCCAAGGCAGGTTTCCCCACTGCTGCCTGGAGCCTAACCCAAGTATTTAAGGGCAGGGAACACCACCATGGGTCATTGCAGGCTCCAGGAGCCTCCATAGATTATGCATCTAACACTGGCCAGCTGGTGAGTATGGGGCCCTGCACCTGATCCCAGTGCATTAGTGAAAGAATTTGGTAAAGTTAGGGCAACATCATAAAAAGGCATCTCTTAGGTCATTTACAGACCTTTCATGAAGGCAGCTGTGCACTACCATCAGGGGGTTGATAAGGACTGAAGAGTACATTTATTTTGGCCTCTGGACAAGATCAAAATCTATAAAGAGACTTGTTAATTGCACTCTTTGTTTCTGTTAAAATTATTGAATTATTGGCGTACCTGGATGGCTCAGTCTGTTAAGTGTGAGACTCTTGATTTCAGCTCAGGTCACGATCTCATGGTTTGTGAGTTTGAGCCCTGTGTGGGTCTCTGCACCGACAGCATGGAGCCTCCTTGAGACACACTCTCTCTCTCTCTCTCTCTCTCTCTCTGCCCCTCCCCTGTTTTCTCTCCCTCTCCCTCTCAAATAAATAAACTTAAGAAAATATTTTTAAAAATTATTGAATTGTCATTTGCAAATGATTAAAAAATAGCATTCTTATTTTAGCTACTCAGCACTTTACAAACCTAGTCCCTATTTCAACCAAATATTTTCACATTTAGCCCCAAACTAGAGTGAACTATACTTGCTTTAAAGTTTGAGACAACTGTCTTCAACTTTTCTTGA
Organism: Herpailurus yagouaroundi; assembly: GCF_014898765.1. NCBI lineage: Eukaryota > Metazoa > Chordata > Mammalia > Carnivora > Felidae > Herpailurus > Herpailurus yagouaroundi. The sequence goes on from NW_024412376.1 coordinate 71,922,469, forward strand.
ATATTTTACTACAGAAACATTTCAGGCTTTTTTAATTTTTTTTTTTTGAAGTGTGAGTTCAAACATGCTTAACATGAAAACATGTTAACTGCTATGGCAATTATATCATATAATTAAATACATGGCATCTATTTTTCCCTCATCTAAATGAATATATAACCTTTATCTTTAGTCTAGAAACACTGATAATTGGGACAGCACCTTAATTAACAGTGATCAAAGTTAGTGTGCCTTGAAACTGTACGTTAACACATTTTGTTTTAAGTCAGTGCTCTGTGTCCTGAGGCATTACATTTTTCATGGTTTGTTGGCCCACTTGTGTAGAGCATGTGTCCATAACCATAAGGATCCCTCAATGAGGTTGTAGCCTTTTTCTATGACTACTGTCTACCCAAACTGCAAAATTCAATACATAGAAAAAATATTTTGTCACCGGTGGAACCAAGTAGAACTGTTTAATAAATTTCAACAATACTTAAAAATTTTCAGTTTAAAAACACTGATTCCAGGGCCTCCTGGGTGGCTCAGCTGGTTAAGCATCTGACTTCAGCTCAGGTCATGATCTCGCGGTGAGTGAGTTCCAGCCCCAAGTGGGGCTCTGTGCTGACACCCCAGAGCCTGGAACCTGCTTCGGATTCTGAGTCTCCCTTTCTCTCTGCCCCTCCACCAACTCCTGCTCGCTCAATCTCTCTCTCTCTCTCTCTCAAAAATAAATAAACATTAAAAAAATTTTAAAAACACTGTTTCCATAGTATGAATGGCTCAGAAATATTATCTTCATGAATTATTAGACCATAGCACCTATAGTTGGAACATACTAAAAGACAGCAATTTCTAAAAGTAACATTGGAAAGTATAATCACATTATTGTTTCCGCAATGGAGAATTTGTTAAAATGTTTCAAAGAGAGGCAGCATACCATAGTAGAGCTCACACTAGATTTGGAATTAAAAAACTCATTTTAGAATCAAAAATTATAGCTAAAAATACTGTCTTTTGCTATGGAATCGTAATGACTTCCTTAAGCCTTCCTCCTTAAGCCTCAGTTTCCTTATCTATAAATGAGGATGACAATGCTTATCAAGGTTAAACAAAGCAATGTGTAGACAAGAAAGCACTATACAGATGTTAGTCATTATTATTTTCATAGTATTTAATCAAGCTGTACCCATATGAATTTGGTGCTTGAAAATACCAAACAGACTGCATCCTTGTGCTTTCTGTTATAATAAAAACTATGACACAACCCCTGCAGGATGGCATGGAAGCTGGGCTTCCAAGTAATTTAATTTAGTAATTCTGTTGATAGTCTTTTCTGGAATTTCCTGTTTAATTATGTAATCATTTAGATTACCACGAGTCCATGTAGATTTAGGACCTAAAAGAAGTTGATGAATTGGTTGAGTTAATATGTTGATAGTAAGCAGTCTGAGTACTTATTTTGATAGGCTCTAATGAGAATGTGGGGGAGGGAGAGATAAGTATCCTGCATCTACCCACTGCTCAAAGACTTTCTCAAGCAAGATGTATCCAGCATCACTGGATCTGGCAAAACTTTGAGAAGCGGTTTACTGTGTTTCCGACGAGTGTCTCTGGATTTTGGTTCTACCCTTCCATTATCTCCTTCCTGTGTTAAAAGTACCTTGATCTCCCTTTCCTCAGATTTCTCCAATAATTAAGTTCATCCATCTGGCATAGACTCAGGAACAGATGCTGTGTGCTCACATATGCTAAAGAAAACAGTCATGAAATTGAGAAGAGGAATAAAAAAGAACACAGCTCTGTTTGTCGGGGTAAAGAATGGGACCAAAATAACACAAGACAGATAAATGCACAGACAATAGCAAAGGGGAAGCATTACTGCATTACAACAAATTGGAAATCATTCCTAAGAGGTTCCAGACATCTGGCTCCTGGGTTTTGGGGGTTGAATACCCATAGACCTCTTGGAAACAGTGCAAATTTAAAAGGCATGGCTCTATTTTCAGCAAGTGGGCCTTTGGTGGCTCACTGCCCAGTGTGATCTGGCTTCATCTGTCTCGCTGCTATGAGATAAATTCCCACCTATTGGCAATACTCATACATCAAAAAATGCCTATAATAACTGCAGAAATCTTTGTCCCAGGAACAGTTTGTGCAAAGAGCGTTAAAGGAGATAGATGTGGACTTCTAAAGTACAATCTATGTTTAACTCTAAATGAAATGAAGGGAGATATTTTAGTTTTGGAAGCAGTGCTTCCTAGGTATTTTGTTTGAGGCAGAATTTGAAATAAACGTTTCATTTATTTTCTTTTACAAGTATTTAAAACATGTATCTTCGTAAAGAATGAAAACATAAACAATAACATATGCCTAAAATTTTGTTCTATGTCATACTCCTTGCAGATTATATTTTTTTAAAGATCAGAGAAAGCTACTATGGAAACGTTATATATTAATTTTAATGAAAATTCTGTGTTAATTGCCAAGAATATTTTATATATACACTGGGAAGGAGGGAGGCAAAGAGGAGGGGCACCGTGGCTAATAGATTTCCCTAGAGTCACTGTGTATTGGATATATTTGCATATCTAATGGGATGTCAGTGACTCCAGGAAACCAGAGAGCATCCCTTCAGAGGCCTAAAATAGATTTTGGTGGTAATATATTATTTTAATTACTTCTTGTCTGAGAAAGCTATCAGAAACCCAGAACAATAAAGCTATAAAGAACCATACTCACTTAGGCCTATACCACATTCTAGAATGCTTCTAGTATATTTAGAAATGTTGCCTTTTTGAATCTCACATTTCTTGAAACAATTTTATTCAGACTTATGTCAGACATCTTTGATATCAGTGACCTTATTTGCTTCTGCTAACTTTCTGATCCTTTTTTTTCCCCAGAGCACTTTATCTGACTGATTTAACATTCAGCACTTTTAAAATTCTTTTCTTGTGCTAGCACTGATCATTTTTTTTTTATTTTACAGATACCAAAATTGAAAATCTTTTTTTTCCTTACCCTTTAGAATATTTTCTCCCTTAATTAATTAGTTAGCATTTTCACTAGGCTGATCTGGTGCCACATATGTATGGCCAGTATTGGGGGCAAAAAGGTGCAGTTCTTGTTTGAAATTCAAATTATTGCTAAGGATTTTCACTGCATGACATTGGTCTTAAATCCATCATACTGAACAAAAAAAGCCGTATGTTATGCTTACAAAGTATATATTTGTCTCAAGACTTAAAGAAAAAATTTTTTTAATGTTTAATTTTGAGAGAGAGAGAGAGCACGGTCAGGGGAGGGAGAGAGTTGTCTCAAGACTTTAACCAAAATAGAGGGGTTCTTAGGTGGCTCCGTAAGCATCCAACTCTTGATTTTGGCTCAAGTCATGTTCCCAGAGTCACAAGATTGAGTCCCGCGTTGGTTCCGTGCTGAGCGTGGAGCCTGCTTAAGATTCTCTCCCTGTCTCTCTGCCCCCACTACCATTCACGCTCAATTGTGTGTGTTCTTTCTCTTTCAAAAAAATAAAACAAATAAAATAAAAAAATTAAAGGAAATGGAATGTATTTTGTTTGCATCCTTTTTAAAAAGCAGAATGAACTTCAAACTGAAGGATTGATGAAATATGATTATTAGGAAATAGTAGCTTAAGAAGTAAATGAGGTGTGTCTACTGTCCACAAATTTTAAGAGAGATGGCCAAGACTTTAAAGCCAGTTGTCACAAGCTTTTTCCACGCCATCTTCCCAGAGTTCTAATTTACTGAATCAGGATACCCTATAATCTTTGAGCATAGAAAGAACAACCCTGAACAGACCTCACTCTAGATACTAGGTCTGTCACTTCAGTTTCTTAATCCTTAGTTTCCTTTTTATAAAGCAGGGACGCTGTTATTTTCCAAAGGTTGTTCCAAGAATGAGAGATATATTGTTGGCTTATTGCTAGATATATAGTACTCAATAAATTGTAGCTATTATTGCTAAATCTGTGCTACTTCTTTCTTTTCTTTTCTTTTGTATTGTCTTTCTCTCTTTTTTCTTTTTTCTTTTCTTTTTTTTTTTTTTTTTTTTTTTTTTTTTTGAGAGAGAATGCACATGCATGTGCAGGACTCAGGGAGGGACAAAGAGAGAGGGAGAGAATCCCAAGCAGGCTCTGCACTGTCAGCACAGAACCCAACACAGCGGACTTGATCTCTGAACTGTGAGATCATGACCTGAGCCAAAATCAAGAGTTGGATGTTCAACCAACTGAGCCACCCAGGCACCCCTGAATCCATGCTATTTTGATCTTAGCTTTCAAGATAGACGTCTACAATGATACCAAGACTCCCAGTGTCAAAGCTGTTTTCTGACACTGATATCAAACCTCCTAAAAACGTCATTGCTGTGTCCTCCAGCTGATTGCTGACTGGCTGATCCCTCTTGATTGTGTCCCAGTTCTATCCCAGTTCTTAGGTGAACTGTTATCTAAACTGGAATTTTTGGATAAGCCTAAGAGATTTGCCTCTCCTGCAGAGGGCCGGCCTTCTCTAGCCTATAGGTCTCTTGGTCCTTCTAACCAGCTGTCACTCACTTTAGTAACTATTTCTTAGCCCTTTATTGCCCTCTAGTGATTGCTTTCCACACTATCTCATTTGGTGGTTTATTCTTGTGCTGAAGCATTTGTTTACCTGGGTTAAAAGACTGTAAGAACAGTCAGCTGAATTGAGAAGCCACAGTGGGTTAAATTACATTCCATATTTTAAAGATTAACATGTGTGTGTGAAAAAACTGAAAAGCAGCCATAGAAGACTCCTGAAAAGAGAAGGTGTCACAATATTGAAGATGTGTAGGATCTCAGTGCCAACAACAACAACAACAAAAGACCAGTTAGTTGATTATAGTGCCCTGGTAAAAAAAATTCTACTTGACTAGGAAATGATTGTTATTCAGTAAGTTAGTAAAGGAATCAGTGATCATTAGAATCTACCTTAGATTCATTGAGAAGAAATCATGCCCCCAAAATATCATTTACTTTTCTTTTAGCATGCCAATATCAGGGGAAGTTATGGATATACTCTCAGTTTCAGCAAAGCTCATAGAAAATGCAATCCTTTTTAATAAAGAAAAAATTAGATTGAGTGGTAAGTAAAAAGTTGAATGAGCCATTCAAAGTGAACTGAGTACTAAATCAAAAGTTAGCCTGAGGGCAGGTCTCCAGTAACATTTTATAAGGCTTTGATCTGAGTTAGCGCTGTCCCCTCAAAATCTTTAACATGTGATTCACATGAAGACCTCTATTGCCAAAATTGACAGAGGAGGAATAGCTAACGTGTTGGATGACAAAATCAAGTATCTTCTGGGTCTCTAAATGGCAGGAAGAATGAGAGAAAACATCAAGAAATGGAAAATTCTCTGTGCTGATTCACAAATTAAACCGTTCTGCTACAAAATGCAGGAAACCTGGCTTAAGAAAAGTATAAGTGAAAGAAAAAAAAAAGAACAACAAAAAGCCAGTAACATAGGGCTTTAGCTGCCGGCAGGCTCACCCTGTGCCAACAGTGTGATGACTGCCAAATAAGCTAACGTGAGTCCTAATAAAGTGTAGAGTTCAGATCAAGGAAAGGAATAGTCCCATTGAATTTTGCACTCTTCATACCGCATCTGGCGTAGGATGTTCAGTTTAAAGTGCCAGATTTTAAGAGGGACACTGACAAACTGAAGCATGTGCCAAGGAGATCTGGCAACTGCAGGGCGTGAGGATTGGCTGAAATAGCTGAGATGACTCAGAAACATGGTAGCTGTCTTCACGTATTAGGAGAACTGTAATGTAGAGGAGATGCTGCGTTTATTAAGATTCCAGACAAGTAGAGGCTGGATCAATCCAAATAAGAACCTTCTATTAGCAAACTCTTCAGAAACAAAATGAGCTGTCTGGTGAGAAATTGAACTCCCTGCACTGGAAGTGTTCTAGAAAAAGCCGTAGGACTAAGAAACAAGTATGCCTCTTTATAGCTTTACTGTTTGGGGTGTCTAATGCCTTTCTTGTAAATCTTTAACTTTTATGATTCTGTTTCCTTTCTCTTTTTACATTTCTGTCTTCAAATACAGAAACCTTCATTTGTTTTCTTTTGCTCTCCAATCCCTCCTCCCAAACTTGTACAAAGTTGGACAAGGCAGTGTCATAAACAGAATTACAGGATATCATGGCCAAAGCAGTATGCCAGTGTTTCAACTGTATGCAGATTTCTTTAAGAGTAAGATGCTGGGGCGCCTGGGTGGCTCAGTCGGTTAAGTGTCCGACTTCGGCTCAGGTCATGATCTCACGGTCCGTGAGTTTGAGCCCCGCGTCAGGCTCTGTGCTGACAGCTCAGAGCCTGGAGCCTGCTTCAGATTCTGTGTCTGCCTCTCTCTCTGACCCTCCCCCCTTCATGCTCTGTCTCTCTCTGTCTCAAAAATAAAAATAAACATTGAAAAAAATTAAAAAAAAAAGAGTAAGATGCTGTCTCAGAACAGACTCCAGAGAAAATAACTCCCATTCCTATCCCCAGTTACGGTATAATCAGAAAAGCATAGTCTCTTAATAGGTAAAGCTTTATATTTGGCGACTATGAAAATAAAGAACACACTTTATCATAAGCCTAAGGAGCTTATGTGCAATGTTTCGATATTCATATTACAGAACCAAGCAGAATTTATATAACTTCAGAATTTGCAGCCCTTTTGAAGCAAAATCAGTTCTCGCTCTCTTTCCTTCTCTGCGTTCCTCCCTCTTTTTCTCTCTTTCTTTCAGGATTTATCTCACAGTTGTCTCATGGTGTGTCTCAGCAGAACGATCAAGTGTCCCATTCCTATGTTTCTCTTGAGTTGTTTCCTTATTGCCAAACCACACTGCCGGGTCCAGGGTTCAACTGGCTGCTGTCTGTCTCCCACCTCTGCTGTACTAGGGATTGCTTCCCCTTCACCAGCTGGCAGTAAGGCAACCATGAGGGTACAGTGGGAAGCAGCTTTGGGGGAGCATAAAAAGAATGGGAGGGGGTGTAGAACAGAAATGTCCTTCCTCCTTTGTGATGGATTTCCTTCACGGCAGCTCTAGACAGCTGAAATCTCTTCCAAGGGAGGGAAATGGAGAAGCTGCTCCTTCAGAAGCAGGTTTCTCCATTCAGATGGCCCAATATTGCCACTCATATGTAATGACTTTTCAATACATTTTACTAGAACTTATTTTTATGGCCTGAGAAACCATGTAGTTTGCATCGTATAGCATGTGTTACTCTGGGTCCTTAGAGTCTTGGCATTTACAGTGTCTGACTCCATTCCCAGATTAAAAGTTGGGAAAACCTAGGGGAAAAAAAATCTCCACACCTCTCTTTTCTTTCCTCCAAAGAGTCTTTAACATCAAGTGGAAGAGAGGCTGTGAACCTTCATAACAAGAATCCACTTCTGCTGTGCAGGGTTGCCTGATGGTGTCAAGGAGCTAATACGATATATATGGAGCAGAGTGTAGATTGCAAAAGTGTCTTATTAGTGATGAGACCATCAGCTTCATCTCTTCATGCCTCCATTTCTCCATATTTAAAATGACACTGATATATGTATCCCATGGGGTAATTATGAGGAGAAAACAAGAAGAAGGAGGTAAAACCCCTTAGCACAAGGACTGGCATGGGGTAGATCCTCAATAACACTCAGATTTTTCCATTCCTGTCTATTTTTCAGTTGGACAGTGAATGGACCATCAGTAAATGCCTGTGCAATAAAGATGGGGGCTGTAGAATGCCAGTATTGTTCAGTGTGTGCAGATCTTGAGTTTCGTTCAGAAATGGCAGATTCTAGGGGCACCTGGGTGGCTCAGTCGATTAAGCGTCTGGCTTTGGCTCAGGTCATGGTCTTGCGGTTTGTGGGTTCAAGCCCTGCGTTGGGCTCTCTGCCGACAGTGCAGAGCCTTGAGCCTGCTTCAGATTCTGTGTCTCCTCTCTCTCTCTCTGCTCCTCCCCAACTCATGTTCTGCCTCTCTCTCTCTCTCTCTCTCTCAAAAATAAACATTAAAAAAAATTTTTTTTAAAAGAAGAAAGAAATGACAGATTCTAGTGTGTGTTTCCTTAACTTCCATCCATGCACTTCCTTTTCTTCCTTTGATGAAAGTCAAGCAGAAAGGGAAATGATTGTCTCTGGTATCACTGCATCTTCAATTCTAGACAGAAAAAAAACGTGCTATTGGTGAGGTAGCACATTTCTTAAAGATGGACTTTAAGAAACTCTTTGAGCATGTGTTGCAATGAAGAGATAGAGAAAATTCCAAGAGCAAGGGTGCCTGGCTTGCTCAGCCAGTAGAGCATGTAAAACTCTTGACCTTGGGTTGTGAGTTTGAGCCCTGTGTTGGGTACAGAGATTATTTAAAAATAAAAGTTTTAAAAGAAAGAGAGAAAGAAAAAAAGGAAAGGAAAGGAAAGGAAAGGAAAGGAAAGGAAAGGAAAGGAAAGGAAAGGAAGAAAGAAAGAAAGAAAGAAAGAAAGAAAGAAAGAAAGAAAGAAAGAAAAAAGGAAATTCTAAGAGCAAAGCCAAATAACATCTAAGAAGCCTAGGAGAGGATGTGGAATGGCTAAATCCATCTCATCTGTGACGAAGAACTGTAGTGTACTCTTTGTGCTTCTGTGGTGATAGAACTGTTGTGTTTTCCGGTATGTGCTTTAATTTTTGTGTGTGCCCTAGAATGTGGTTCTAATATATGACTGCCTAGACATAGATAGAAAAAATCCATAAAGCACAATGAAAAACAAGGGTCTAAGGATAACATTAACAACATGCTTGGAAAAAATGCTAGAATGCAGCATGCTTGCAACTGTTATCAGAGAATACTAAAGTATAAGTGTTTGGTTTTAAAATAAATAAAACTGCCTACATGGTATAAAATATGACATTTCATATAGCTTTAGGGTTCGAGGGAATACCCAAATCTTTGTTAACTATAAGGGGGTTTCTGAAGAAAAGAGTAATAGTTTTTAACGTCTTTCCTGGTTTAACTTTCTTGGTGATTGTAAACGATTTGTGTTTACCGATCTGTAGTTATGAAAGAATATAAATTTTGACAATTCCTTACCCGGGCTCATATAGATAAGACAGTAGAGTGAAGCCATAAATGACTCACAAGCTTATTATTTCTGTAGGAAAGGAAAAGTTCTCCTCCACCCTCTTTGGATCTATGACTCTGTCTCAGAAGTAAGCTGACATAAGACAGATTAACAAGAGAAAAGCATTCAAATTCTCTTGAAGTTTTACATGTACATGGAAGCTTTCCTTCACAAGACCCAAGGAAGTAACCAGAGCAAAAAGCTTTTAATACTTTTTACACAAAGAAATAATAAATTTGTGAAGAATGGTGAACAAGTAACAAGGTTTCTTTACACAGCTTTCTTAGCCCTAAATTCCTTGTCTCTGGTGATTAGGATGCCTTTCTTCCTCCTGGTACAGGGAGAGAAACTTTCACATGGAAGGTTTATCTCCTGCTTTTTAGGAAGGGGTGCTTCATGCTTCTGCTGTTTTCTCAAACTCCTTCAGCTTAAGATATTCAATATATTATATTTTAATATATTTTCATCAGATACAAAGTTTAAAGACTTACTTTCCAAGTACTTTACTTAAAGAAAATACTCTATATCCAGATATATTTGGTCATATGTTTTACCATATTACACTTCTCTAAAGAAAGTACAAAGTATCTCAAGCTAAATGATCGAATGCAAAAAGTAAAATTTATTAAGTAACTTGTAAAACACAGTTTGTATAATTTCTTTATTTAACTGGCAAGGCACTTTATTCTCTACTGGGTAAAGTAAAACCTATTTTTCACCTGTAAATCATAGTGAAATTACCTAAACATCAAAATTTGAAAATTTTGGATATATGTCAAAATATCTTATTGACAAAAATAAAAATCAAATGCTTTCCACATAGTTTATGGAGAAGTGATAGTCATCAGTTTCTTTTAGTGTATAATCATCAAATGTTACATACCACTCATTTTGCTGATGTCTCATCTCTTATATATGAAAATTTAATTATATTAACTTTTATTATTTTTAATGTTTATTTATTTTTGAGAGAGAGAGAGAGAGAGAGCACATGTGGGGAAGGGGCAGAGAGAGAGGGAGACACAGAATCTGAAGCAGGCTCCAGGCTCCAAGCTGTCAGCACAGAGCCAAATGTGGGGCTTGAACTCACAAACCGTGAGATCATGACCTGAGCTGAAATCAGATGCTTAACCAACTGAGCCACCTAGGCGCCCCTAATTATATTAAATTTTAAGTTGCATAAGTAACTTTTAACTGTTATTACAATATTAATAAATTTTCTGTAATTAAAAAATCATAACTATGTTTTGGAAAAGAAAATAAGAACCTAGAAACCATTGTACAGGAAAACAAAACAGCTATAATTCAAATCATTAAAATAATTTTCATGCTACATTTTTTCCTCATGGGCTAACCTCTGAGCTCAACTGTAATAATGTATATGAAAATAAATAATATGATTTACATAAAATATTATAAATGCATTATTATTGCTATTATTAAGGTCAAGGCAAAATACAAATGTATGCACTTAAAGAATTTGGCATATTAAATATATAAATCATGTTTACTGGCATGTGTATGTGCATGGGTGAGTGTATATATTATGTATACATATAATGCAGCCTTTCTGGATTTCCTTTTTACTCTAAAATGTTTGGTGGAGACCATGTGCAAAATTTGGGATGTGGTCCACTGTGAAATATAACATATTTAAATTATCTCTAATATCTCAACATTCTTTTCTTTCAGGTACTTTTTTTATGCTCCTAAAAGTGCCACTTGATGTGCAAAGGAGTCTTCTCTGTGTGGAACTTCCATGTGTGTCTGCCTCATTGTATTTATGCGTAATGATTTGCAAGTCATTAAAAGATGGTGGATACATTTAAGATTTGTTTTCACTTTAATTTTGGAGTACAGTCCCTATTGTTCCTAGTTCTAAGAAAGTACTATAAAGAAGACAGATAAGAAATTGATGAAAAGGACATCTAGAAGAGTGAAGGAGTAAATTCTGGCTCGCTTTTTATTTATTTCCTTTTATCCAACCTGGGGAACACAGAAGTGACCTACACTTCCTTTATTTTAAGTTACTCATCACAATAACCACCAGGCACATTATATTTAGACCAAGGGGGAAAAGTGATAATTAGTGGGGTGGGGGGGAGGCGGGCGTGGAATTTAAAGAGTGGAAGGAAAGTACTTTGTGTAAAATTGTTTTCTCAGATCACTTTGCCTGCAACCCAGAAACAGATTGACATTTTTAAGTCCCCAGTATCCTCTCCCAACAATCAAGATTATTGGTTCAGGGGCACCTGGGTGGCTCAGCAGGTTAAAAGTCCAACTTCGGTTCAGGTCATGATCTTGTGGTTGGTGAGTTCAAGCCCTGTGTAAGGCTCTGTGCTGATAGCTTCAAGCCTGGAACCTGTTTGAGATTCTGTGTCTCCCTCGCTCTCTGCCCCTTCCCCACTCGCACTGTCTCTCTCTCTCTCAAAAAATAAATAAACATATTTTTTTTAATTATTGGTTCAAATCAGAAAAGGATATATGTGGAAATTTCTAGGTAGAATTATTTTTATTTTCATTAGGAAGAGAGTAAGAAGAAATCAAAGAATGAGCAAAATACAGCTACTTCTAAACAATAGTTGTTTTACCTATTTATATAAATGTCATGCATAAAGGTAAACTGCATTAAGAATTTTAATATTGAAATGGACAAATGGGATTTATGATGCCAAAACTTGTTTTCTCATAGTTGTTCATGATGCCTGTTTTGAATGAATGACAAAAAAAATTCTCCTAGAATATGAGTATCTTAGGAATGATTACATATATTTCAAACACAATTATGATATTACCCATATCTCTACCAGTCAATTATAATTCTAACTATTCAAAGTTTACCAATTTCTGTTATCTGCTCTTTAATTGTCAGAAATGGACATTTGAAGAGAGACCATCAAAGAACTAATCACAGGAAATCACTTTCTATTCGGATTTTAAAAATGCCCCTTTGATTTTTAATGCACTGTTGTTATTCTTGTTAACATGTAATTTCAAAATATAAAAATACTTCTGTCATTCAAATATAAAATAAACATGTCAAAGATTTATTAAATTCATTAAGGAGAGACCCATTAAGATGTCAATATTAATTTAAATGAGAATTTGAAGAATGATATATATGCAGTCATGAATGCTGAAGTGAATTTGTTAGTAAATGCAAGACTAGTTAATTTTCATGGTGCAATGAAATACAGTGTTAGGGGTCATCTTTTCTATAGGGCAGAGATCAGTTATTTCTCTACCAGACAAAATTCATTTGCATTGCTACAAATGAGAATCATTTGTATTACCCTCAGTTTTCTAACACTTAACTTCTAACCCCTACAGAGTTGTAAAGTAGCCAAGTCAATAATAAGACACATTCCTATAGAATTGACAATTCCCAGGGGATCTGGTAGAAGACTTTACCCCCCATCATGGACCTGAAAAGGACATTCAGAAATCTCCTTCACCCTTTTCCAGGTCTTGAGAAATATTTCGTTCACAATGTATATAATTTTATTGGACATACTGATCTTGACGACTTTTTTTTTTAGGTAATAGATCCCTTTTTGTAACTAGACAACTTTTAAACCATGAGGCCATTTTATGAGACCTCATCTACCTGATGAGTCTCAAACTTTTAAGACTCTCAAACTCAAGCTCAGACAGAGCTGTTGATTTCTTTCTGTCTTCTTCTATGTTTGCCCTTGTTCACACAATTATGTAATTCCAAATCCTAGAAATCATCTTGGCTTCTGCTTATCCATCTCTCCCTTCCCAAATACATAGAGCCACACAGATATATACATATACAAACACACGCATATACACATCTCTTGTCTAGCCCTGTCAGATCTATGAGCAAATCATTTCCTATATATCACTTCTCTGAGTCTCCTGGTTCTAAGCCACAAACATCACTTTCCTGGACTAGGACAGCAGCATTTATATTGTTTTGTCTTTGGTCACCAAAATTACATTCTCTATAAGTCAGCAGAAAGATTTTGAAAAACTTAAATTGGATCATATTACTTTTCTGCTTAAAGCTTTCCAATGGCTTTACCATTTCAGTTAGAGTAAAATAAAATTTTCATGACATGGCCTACAAGACCCAACACAGTCTGACCTCTACCTCCATGGCCTCCTTACCTGCCATCTTTGCTATTCCACTGTGCTCCAGCCACACTATCTTTCTCTCTGTTCATGGACACATCTCACTGATTCCCAGCTCAGGGCCCTTACATTTACCATTCCTTCTGCTTGAATGACTTTTACCCATATCTTCACTGGGCTTCATCTTGTCATTCAGGTGTCTAAAACCTACAGCCTCAAACAATACTTCCTTTGCCCCCCACCTAATGTACTTTTCCTTTTTTTTTAACGTTTATTTATTTTTTAGAGAGAAAGAGAGAGAGAGCAGGGGAGGAGCAGACACAGAATCCAAAGCAGGCTCCAGGCTCCTACCTATCAGCACAGAGCCCAACATAGGCCTCCAACTCAAACTGCGAGATCATGACCTGAGCCACAGTCAGACATTTAACTGATTAAACCACCCAGGCACCCCTCTAATGTACCTTTCTTTAGTCACTCCACCATTTGCTTCTTTTAATTTTTTCCATAGCAGATTACTACTTGAATTTTCTTATTTGCAGCTGGTTTGTTTATTATTCAACTCCCCTGTGGAGAGAGTAGAGCTAGGGTTCATGTATACTCTAGTGCCTGTCCCAAAGTGGTGTTCAATTAATATTTGTTAAAGCATAGGTAAACCCCAGTAAAATATGTTTGTGGTATTTATGGAGGAATTTCTGCTCTGTTTAGGAATCTAAACTGTTACATTAATGTGAGAGAACATGATGGAATGGTGCTCAGGACAATAATAGATCTGATACAATAGAGCATAAGGGCAGAAGAGACTCCTGGATAGGGCTTTGGTAGGTACTTGGATGTGAGCTAAGGTATGAAGCACGGATTCAGGATCATGGGAGCCCCAGGATAGGAATAAGAGCAGGGAAAGTTGAAATTGGAGTCTATGCCAGATGCTGACTCCTCTCTGTCAAGTTTTAAAAAGTATCTGAGCAACTCTAGACCCATAGTGATAAATGTTGGTCAAAAGAAGTCAGTGGCCTCCCGATAAACCCTGTTGGGGTTTCAAGACATGTGTGAGGATCCACCAAAGATATTCAAAGCCTACATTTATGGATGAATATTTTGTGATTCTTAGTAGAAAGATGCCTTGTACTCCTAGTTATTGTTCTTTAGTATCTAGGTAAATTTCTGACTCATTAGGCAAGATATTTTCCTCACATGTATTTATTAGCTGCACCAGTTAATTATTCTAGGCTATGATTGAACATACGGCTTGGGTGCTATTTAAGTAAACATGTGGTACATTTTTTTTCATATTCTTGTGACTTTTCCATTTTAAGAAAAAGTTCCAAAATTCTAGCAGATTGTGCATTGTGTATATGCCAAATTAAAATGAAGATCTGCAAATATCACTTATATCCACTGCTTGCCAAAATCTAAGAACATTCCCTAGTCATTGTTGATTGTGCTTACTTTGTGGCTCAGAGTCAAGAGGAAAGCCTTATGGCAGAGGCGGCATTTGAAATGGACCTTTAAATATGGAAGTGGTTCCAAAACAAAAATTTATATCAAGTAAAGTCTCAGGAGTAATATTGCTTGGGTATACTTGGAACAGTGAAGAAGTGGATACTAGTTACTTGGGTCTGTGAAAACTTACAGCCATAATTTCAAGGACCTCATTCTGAGATATCTATACTTTATGTACTTTTCAGGTAACTGATTTTTTAGCAGCAAGTTTATATCACTGGGATTTGTTTATAAAATATTGAATTGAAAGCTGTCTGATAAATTAATTTGAGCAGAAAGGCCTAGGAAGCAAAAAGAAAAGGTGGACATGTGAATTCATTGCTATTACCATGGTTTGACTAGGTCTTCAAGTAATCCCATGATCTGATCTTTCTTTGCATTTCTTTCTTACTACTCATCGCTTCCATTCCAACAAAATTGGACAGTTCTTGTGTTCTTCAAATTCAACACATTTACCTACTAAGGCTCCTTGTAACTGGTATCCATTTTTCCTCCTTCTGTTTAGTCATATTTCAGGGAGGTTATGTCCTTGACACTTTCTCCAATCTGCTGCCACCACCATCCCTGTAATTCCACTTTTGGGAACCATGATCTATCATCGCACATTCCTTATCTCTCTAAACCTCTAACTTCTAATGGATAATAATAATAGCATCACTTCCGAATTGTGCTAAAGTAATTAATGAAAAGATTTTGAGCATTCTTGTTTTTGAATTGATGCAGTTTCAACTTGGCAATATTAATTTAGCCTTTTGTCTTCCTATACAGCCATTTATATACATGAATTATTGCTGCATCTAGATTCTAATTTAATTGAAAGTGGAAATGGAATATTATTTTAGTTTTCACCCCAGAGTTATGATGCTTTACACATTAGATATTTATGTTTTTAATTTGAATTAAGTTACATTTTATAATGGTTAACAACATATCTATTTTGAATTATGATTATGTGAGGGCTTCTGGGAAACATACCAATATCAGATACTTTAGTTTGTTGCAAGTCATTTGAGGGCATATAGGCCATGCCTTCTCATCTTTGCACTGTCCTGTTACATTCCTAGATTTTCTTCCTACCATATGGTTTCTTCCATATGGTAGGAACCAAGTAAACATTCACTGAATCAAAACATGAACACAAAGGAAGTGACTCCAATATTCTTTCAAATTTCTGAGATGCCAAAAAGCAAGCCACTTTGGCTTGCTTATTCATATAACTGAGAAGTGTTTGTTTTATTTTACAACTTTAAGAGTCCCTAGAAACTCTTAACTAGTGTATCTTATTTTCAGAATAGGGGGTGTGTTCACATGTTGCTGTGTACATCACATTTACATCTAGAAAGAAGTCATTCATTCTTTATAGAAATATTTATGAGCTGCTAAAGTGTTCGTGGCTCTGTGACGAGCACAGGATTCAGATATGGAACCGAGTGGAAAGAGCTATATAGTTTTTTTCTGTTGATAAACCCTCAAGGACTACTCACCTGGAAGGCTATTTTTGTCCCTGTAACCTGTAGGTTTACTTCAGGAAGGCATTGTAGAAGCTAGAAGAGAATAAGGAAATCAGTTGTGTAAGGAATCCCTAAGAATCTTATTCTAAGAATAATCTGCTTTAAGTTATTTTTTCTTAATTTTTTTAAACATTTATTAATTTTTGAGAGAGAGCGTGCAGGGGAGGGGCAGTATGAGAGGGAGACACAGGATCCAAAGCAGGCTCCAGGCTCTGAGCTGTCAGCACAGAGATCAAGGTGGGGCTCGAACTCATGAACTGCAAGATCATGACCTGAGCCAAAGTTGGACGCTTAACTGACTGAGCCAACCCAGGTGCCCCAAGAGTAATCTGCTTTACACATATATCCCAAGATTTAAGAAACATGCATGCCATCTGTCAAAATATTTACATTTAACATTAAAAAATTATCTTATTCAAGTTTATAATCCATTTTAAATTTATTCTTCAGTGCAACTCTTAGAGTAAATTTTAGGCCAAGTTTTAATTAAAGTGGGTGAGCAGTGCCTGGGTGGCTCAGTCGGTTGGGTGTCTAACTCTTGATTTCAGCTCAGGTCATGACCTCATGGTTCATGAAATTGAGCCCCATGTCAGGCTCTGCACTGACAGCACAGATCCTCCTTGGGATTCTTTCTCTCCCTTTCTCTCTCTGCCCCTTCCCTACTTGTGTGCATGTGCTCACTCTTTCTCTCTCTCTCTCAAAATAAATACACTTAAAAAAAAATAAAGTAGGTGAAATCTATCTTTGGTAACTCCACCTCCTTTTTTAAAAAAATGTTTTTTCATTTTTGAGGGAGAGAGAGAAAGAGTGGGGAGGAGTAGTGGTGGTGGGGCAATCCAAAGGGGGTTCTGTGTTAACAGCAGTGAACTGTGAGATCCTGACTTGAGCTGAAGTCAGAGGTTCAACCAACTGTACCACTCAGATGCCCCTCCGCCTCGTTTTCTAGGTCTTCTGTCTTCATCACCATTTTCTAGGCATTCAGCGTTTTCCTGTTACTTTAATCCAGTGTGACCTACATCTCACTAAGGTTTTAGTGTATTTAGATTCAGTAATATTCTTGTGTTCACAGACTTCAATGCAATATAACTAAAAGTGGTAGCATGAACATATGAACAGAAGATATTAAAGGTACATTAATATTTTATTTGAAATAATCAAATTCTTAGAAGTGTTTTTTATTTTGCTTTATTATTATTATTATTATTATTATTATTATTATTATTATAGACAGGGCATGAGCAGGGGAGAAGGGCCAAGGGAAAGAGAAAGAGAATTTTAATCTGGCTAATGCTGAGTGTCCCACGACCCTAGGATCATGACCTGAGACAAAATCAAGAGGCAGATACTCAACCAATGGAGCTACCCAGGTGCCCCTATTTTGCTTCATTATTATTCTGCTATTATGAGCTACAAAATAAAAATGGTTTGGTATTTGAGCTAATAAAATATCCTCACCTCTATGCTTAATAACCATGCCTTTCTAATTTTATTTATTTATTTATTTATTTATTTATTTATTTTAATGTTTATTTATTTTTGAGAGAGAGAGAGAGTGCGCGCGCGCACCAGTGGGGGAGGGGCAGAGAGGGAGACAGAATCTGAAGCAGGTTCCAGGCTCTGAACTGTCATCACAGAGCCTGACGCAGGGCTCAAACTCACAGACTGTGAGATCATGACCCGACTCAAAGTCAGACAATTAACCTACTGAGCCACCCAGATGCCCTCTAATTATTGTTAGATTAATGAAAATTTACAGTGAGTTTGATTCTGATTCTAAAAGAATCCATGCTAGCTTAAAAAAATTTTTTTTTATACAAGTGTGATGACCACTGGGTGTTGTATGTAAGTGGTGAATCAGTTACTCCTGAAACTAATGTTACACTATTTGCTAACTGGAATTTAAATAAAAACTTAAAACTCAATAAATTAAATAAATAAATAAAATTTGAAGAATGACTTTTGTGGTTAGAAAGTTTCAATGTAGTATAAAAAGAAGAAACTAACATATTTTTAAAGTTTATTTATTTTGAGAGAGAGAGAGCGAGAGCAGGGGAGGGGCAGAGAGACAGGGAGAGATAGAATCCTAAGCAGGCTGCATGCTGTCAGCACAGAACCTGACGTGGGGCTCAAACTCACAAACCGTGAGATCATGACCTGAGCCGAAGTCAAGAGTTGGACTTTCAACTGACTGAGCCACCCAGGCATCCCACAACCAAAATATTTTTTAAAAATTAGACCACTGTAGGGGCGCCTGGGTGGCGCAGTCGGTTAAGCGTCCGACTTCAGCCAGGTCACGATCTCGCGGTCCGTGAGTTCGAGCCCCGCGTCAGGCTCTGGGCTGATGGCTCAGAGCCTGGAGCCTGTTTCCGATTCTGTGTCTCCCTCTCTCTCTGCCCCTCCCCCGTTCATGCTCTGTCTCTCTCTGTCCCAAAAATAAATAAACGTTGAAAAAAAAAAATTAGACCACTGTTTATAATTCTAGCTATTAAAAATTTGTCTTTATCTAGTAACATTCTCTAAGTAATTCTTTGTTTTTAATGCAAAAAGTGTTATTCTGTGTTTATGGATTATAGTGGGGATGATAATATTATTGTCTTTATTTTATGAACAGGTGTTAAAAACAGTATACTTTTTTCATATTCTTTGCCTAATATTTAGTATATAAATCCTATATAGCATCTGCCTAATAATAAACTGTCAATATTAAACAAGTATCAGTTGTTAGCGATGAGCCCATCGCATATTTTTTTGTCCCAACAAATGCCCTCCTCAATGCCCATCACCCATTTTCCCCTCTCCCCCGCCCCACCCCCATCCACCCTCAGTTTATACTCTGTATTTAAGAGTCTCTTATGGTTTGCCTCCCTCTCTGTTTGAAACAATTTTTTCTCCTTCCCTTCCCCCATGGTCTTCTGTTAAGATTCTCAGTTTCCACATATGAGTGAAAACATATCATATCTGTCTCTGACTGACTGACTTCACTTAGCATAATACCTTCCAGTTTCATCCACATAGTTGCAAATGACAGGATTTCATTCTTTCTCATTGCCAAGTAGTATTCCATTGTATATATAAACCACATCTTTATCCATTCATCAGTTGATAGACATTTAGGCTCTTTCCATAATTTAGCTATTGTTGAAAGTGCTGCTATAAACATTGGGTACATGTGCCCCTATGAATCAGCACTCCTATATCCTTTGGATAAATTCCTAGTAGTCCTATTGCTGGGTCGTGAGGAGTTCTAATTTTTGAGAAACCTCCACACTGTTTTCCAGAGCAGCTGCACCAGTTAACTTTCCTCATTTGTAATGGTTAACCTTATTCCCTTCTCCACTCCCCCATGACTTTACATTAAAATACTCATAATATGTACTATTTCAGTGATAGTATGCATCAGGCACTGTGCAGTGCACCAACTGTAATAAAGAAGTCAGAAAAGGGCTTCCCCTGCTTGGATCTTTACATACTAGTTCTAGTAAACAGGGAGTAGAGGACAAGTAAGAAACCAGTGATTAAGATAATGTCAGATTATTCTAAACAGGTTGATTTAGTAGAGATTTAACATGCAACCTTTACTCACACACATTCATACAATTTATTTATTTATTATGTTGGCATTATGTACACAGGAGATTACAAATTAAGATGTCTGTGTGTGAAGTGTGTAAAGCAGCAACCTAATGGAAGTTGTAGAAGTGTTTTCAAATGTTCTTCAAATTTGTTTTACTGGCTAAACCAGAACCCCCATTGGAATGCATCTGGTCTACTTCTGTCTACTTCTACCATGTAAATATCCTCTTTTTAAAGGTAGCAGATACATTCGTTCTCTTTCTTTTGAATGTCAATCTGATTCATGAACGTACAAGCACACAAAATTCATTCATGTATTAATTCCTTCATTAATTCAATAATTTTTAAATGTTTATTTTTGAGAGAGAGAGAGAGAGAGAGAGAGAGAGAGAGAGAGAGAGAGAGAAGGGGATGGGCAGAGAGAGAGGAAGACATAGAATCTGAAGCAGGCTCCAGGCTCTGAGCTGTCAGGGCCTGAACCCAGGAACCACGAGATCATGATCTGAGCTGAAGTCGGATGCCTAACCGACTAAGCCACCCAGGCACCCCTCATTTAATAATCTTTAAAGTGACACCTTTATTTCAATGTGCTGTACAAAATGGAAAACCAGGATGGTAAGACTCAGATTCTATGCTCCAATAAATCATAAGCTGTGACATATGAACCCTTCCCTCATCTTTCTGCCCACCCTTCCAGAATTAGTTGCCTCCTCTTTAGAACATCTAAAGAATTTGTCTTGTATATGTTGCTATAGATGTCTTATCCTCCTTACTTAGCTATTTCTTATATATCTTGGCATTCTTCAGGACATCAAAAGTTGTTCCCTACACTTAGAAGTTGCTCAGTATGTTTATTACACAAATGAGGGAAATGTCATATGAAGTCAGAGTGCTTGCTCATATGATCACAATGTTTTTTACAGGTTAGAACATCATGTTTTGCATTCATTTTGCATTAAAATTTATGGTTGAGGATATAATGGACAACACCTTCTCTAAGGATTTGGTGTTATTTGACATTTAATCCCCTCAGTTAGTATCCTTAGTTAATTACTTAAGTTTTGAAAGAATGTTTAAAATGCATTTTAAGTTTTAAGAGAGACTTTCAAAAAGGCAAACACCATTAATTACTATATTAGGGGAAATTTGAGAATCATGGTATACACTTAGGATAAATGGGAAAGCAGAGGAATAGTTGAACAAGCTGTCAAAATAAGGACATAGGGAATTCCTAAATCAGGTTTCAAGAAAACTGGTTTTGGGGCGCCTGGGTGGCGCAGTCGGTTAAGCGGCCGACTTCAGCCAGGTCACGATCTCGCGGTCCGTGGGTTCGAGTCCCGCGTCGGGCTCTGGGCTGATGGCTCAGAGCCTGGAGCCTGTTTCTGATTCTGTGTCTCCCTCTCTCTCTGCCCCTCCCCCGTTCATGCTCTGACTCTCTCTGTCCCAAAAATAAATAAAAAACGTTGAAAAAAAAAAAAGATAACTGGTTTTGTTTGCTGTTACTTTCTTAGGCCAGATCATTTTCCAGTACAGCAAAATATAAACCCCAATTTTATAATCCACAATTTCATATTATTATTTTGAACCATATTAATACTTCTTTCAAGGAGGGAGACAAATTTAACTTGGGCCTTATTAAGCATGAGGCACATTTTAGACATTAAAGTAGAGTTGTCAGGTAAACAATTAGATACAAGAAACTGAGTTTTGGAATAGAGATTATATCTGAAGATACACATGAAAGCCATGAGACTTATGGAATCCAAAGATAAACCCAAGCACTCTAGAGTTAAGAGGTCAGTGAATGAGGTAGAGTCAAAAGGATACTAAAAGTAAGCAGCCAGTGAGTTAAGAGGAAGAGTAAGAGAGTGTGTTCTGGAAGCCAAATGAAGGAAGTGTGTAAAGAAGAGGCAAATGATCAACTTTGTCAAAAGCTACTAATGGATTCAGTGAGAGGAAGACTGAACATTGATCATTGGATTTAACAACATGGAGGTCAATGGTGATCTTGTAGTAGAATGGTAGATAGAAAAACCTATTAGAATATGTTCAAAAGAGGATGGGAGAAAACTGGTGGTGGACAACAAGTATTGACAAGTATTTCAACGAGTTTTGGTGTAAAAGTGAAGAGAAAAACAGGGCAGTACGTGAAAAGGGACATAGGGTCAAGAGAAGGTGTTTGTAAGATGGAATAAAAAAGAGCAACAACATATGTAAGCTAATGAGAATGGTTCAGCAGAAAGGCAAAATTTGCTGATGTTGAATATAGAAAGATGCTCTTGAGTAGGCAAGAGAGGATGAGATCCAGTGTGCAAGATGAGGGATTGGAATTAGCCATGAACATAGTAAGGAAGACAGAGTGTTATGAACACAAAAGCAAGGAGGTTGTAGATTGGATTGGGTAACTTTGGAAATTAGAATAGAATCTGAGTGATTCTGTTTCCTTTATGAAATCGGTAATTCCTTTACCAGAAAGAGGGAGATGAGGGAAGAGCTGTTAGAGATCTGAGAAGAGTGTGGTATGAAATATATATCTAGAAAACGGAGAGGCAATGAATGAGGAAAATAAAGTAGGACTAGGGGCCAGCATCAGGGCCCATTTGAGATTAGTAATCATGACTTCAAAGTAAGACCAGTACACATCATTTAAGGTTTTTCTCTGGAAATGGGTTAGGCAGCGAGTTGGATTTAAGCAGAATTAGAGTTTCACTGAAAGAGTATGATAAAATTAGAAAGAAGGAAAGAGAGTGGTACACATGTGTAAGGAGGCAATTATAATTATGGTGTGTGGAATTTAAACTAGGCAATTAGGTATAGAGGTAGTGGAAAGTATAATAAGTGGATTCTTAGTCTCAAAGAGGACAAATATTTTATTAATTAGGATATTAGAAGGAATGAGCAGGAAAAAAGTTGGCATCAGTGATTAGAGAATGAGGTGCTTAAAATTGGGGTTTCCATAAATGGTAGTGAGAAGATCTTCTAGGGCATGATCACTGGAGTTGGTAGCTAGGAAAAAAAAAGATCATGGGAGGAAAGGAAGTCAAGTAACCAAGAGTCCAAGGCATTGGAAGAATCATTTGTGTGGATATTGAAGCAGAACTGAAGAATGCTTTATGGTAAACTAAGAGCCAAATTCTTCAAGAACTGAAAGGGAAGAATATATGGAGAGGGGATGCTAGAAAAATGAGATGCAGTAGATTCTATAGTCTGATAACATGGGGTTCAGAGTTGGGGTTACAGGGAGGAGAAAGAGAATTGTTTAGAATTGGTAATGAAATGCAAGTGGGTTATTTGCCCCACTTCCAGGCCCAGGGTGTGAAAGGTGTCAAAGAGAGAAGAGCTGCCACTTGAGAGGGTTATAGAAGATGGAGTGTGTTCAGAAGAGAGCCTGTTTTGAGTGGAAAGAAACCAAAAGATAAGGTCACATTCAAGAGGAGATTGAAGATCAAGGGGACTATGCTAATGACTGGCTGAGAGCTCCAGAGGGGTCAGTGTCCTGGGGAGGAGTCAGGGATGGGAACAGAAAGATGAATATATAGGGCCTGATGGAAATTAGAGACTGAGACAGGAGAGACGCAGGTTTCACCTCGGGTTGTGACCAAATAGGATTAGGGCTGAGCAGGAGAGTGATGGGGACCTGTCAGTGTTGTGGTGGAGAGTCTTGCCTCTGGCCTGCAGAACTGAGAATATACTGTTGGGAAATAAGCATGTTTAACAAATGATGTTTGAGGTTCATGAGTAGAAAGGTAGAGTGTGAAAAAGAATAGAGTCTAACTTTTTGCTAGAAAATTCTGCTTTAGATCATTTACAAATTGATGATATTCTGTAGAAATTTAGCCTAAGCTGATTCTTACTTATAAAGGAAAAGGCTCTTTAGGGAATGTCTTTTATGAGTTTTGTCAGATCTAGGCTGATACTGTGGTTCCAAGAATTCACATATGTTTTGACATTGACTTCTTGGGAAAATCTGGAGTTTCACATAATATGATTTATTTTCCCTGTATTCTCCTTTCGTTCCCCAGAGTCTAAGCTTCACCAATAATATTTAGCTTTATTGTGGTTATGACAGGGACTTAATTCTCTGGGCTAGCCAATTTTCTGGTCCACGCAGCAGATTTAATTATTTTAAAAATGTGTTTATACTATGGGGAGCTTGGCTGGCTCAGTCAGTGGAACATGAGGCCCTTGATCTCGGTTGTAGATTCAAGTCCCACATTAGGTGTGGAGATTGCTTAAAAAAAACAAAAGCTTAAAAAAATACTTTTACACTCTTAAATCCCTGCTTAAGAATAAAAATCAGATAATTGCCAACTAATTGCAAATTGCTTCCATCTCTGAACTATTTACCTTTTCTTTCATTTCTTACATCTTTTTTTTTTTGACTTTCACTTGATCTTAGCCAAAAGGCTGAGAAGCGATCCTTTTCTGACTTTCTAGCAAATTCTCTTCATTGCCATTTTTGAGGCTGTGACATTCAGTTCCTGTCTTTGTTTCTTGGTTTCTTATTAATCTCATGACTCTTTCCTGATTAAGACTAATAATCTCATTGCCCCCATGTTTACATTTCAGTCTGTTTTGATTCAGATATTAAATTGCATTTTAATTTCTCCTAGATAAAGATACTTCCTGCTTTTCAATTTGATTCTAATTTTTATTTATTTTTTTCTTCTAATTACTACTTTTTTACTTGAAAATCCTTTGAGCCTCTTGACGTGAGTTCTTGCTTACATGCAAAACTTCCTCAAAGGAAAAACATTCTCCATTCCAAAATAATCTAAATATTATTTTTAATCATGACTAAGTAAAAATACTTTCTTGGAGACATTTACTTTAAACAAAATTCAGTAGCATAATAAAATCAGGGATGGGGCAGGAGAGAACACATCTAATCTTTCTTGAGGGTAGTTTTCGTTTCTTCTAAGCAGGTGGGAACAATGGCTACTCCTTTCATAGCTCAATTGGCCTTCTCCTCTACCTTTTTGCTTTGGTTATCTCATTAATTCTTTTCTCCTCTTCTTTTTACTTAATCTTGGATCATGGTAGGTCCAAAAGGAGTGTAAAGTTGTTAATGAAGAGGGAAAATTCATACTTCTTCTTTTTTTCTTGCTCAAAATGTTGAATTTGGGCCAAAGCAGAGGAGGCTGAGCCATTAGTCTTTATTTTTATGCATATTTATTTATACTTCTATTGGCTACAGTTAGCAGACTTAGAAACATGTGTGGACCATATTGAAAAATCAAATTAAAAAGCAGTGCTTAATTGTTGATACTTAATTGGATGATATTTAACTTCTAAGTTTCCAGGATTCAGAGAGTGGTATTTAAGTTTTCAGCCACTGCACTGAAAATGAACCTTTTTCTTAGAATATTAGATCATTATTAGATTCTTAATAGCCAGGATCACAAGATAAATACATATACCGAGTTGAGCATTTATTCTCTTAAAATACAAATTGTCATGTGTTGTAGAATAGTCTTGTGTTGGCATGACTGCTGCATTCGTTCTCTGCTTGAATGGAAGCCAAATTATAAGCAAAAACTGGTTTGTGAACCTAGAACTGGTGGACATGCTTAGGATTCTAATGTTTTATGGTTTCTAAATTGCTTTTATAACAGTTGCCCCAATTTATGCACATTTATTTAATCATGTATCATCTATACAAATAATATTTAATATGCCTTATAAGAAATAACACCCCCCTAACAGAAATTTTATAAGAATGATAAAATACTTGTAAATAGTGTTTTTAATCTGATTTTCTTTCTGCCTTGCATCTTCCCTGAGGTGGATACATCCAATTTGGAAACCACTAACCAAGTACTTGTATCTTTGCTGTAGAGATAAACTTGTCTCAGGAACGGACAGATTGAAGAGTCCAATAAACAAGGCACTCAAATGACAGCAGTCTCAGAGACACAAAAATAAAGACTGCCCCTCTGACTTACTTTTTTTTGGATAAATTGCAAATCATTGGCCCTCATTCTGAGTTAAACACATTCATTCCTTTTTATATAGGTGCTAAGACCATTGGTAAAATTAACAGTGGATGTCACCACCAAATGACTTACATATACCAAAATTCTTACCTAACATGTTAATTTTGTTTAATTCTCACAGGGCTCATCTTATTTTTTTTCCCTTCTGAGTTTGTGAAGTTGCTGCTCTCACACACCCCTTCACAGAAACCCACACTTTGCAGTGAAGCTAGTCCTCATTCTGTGAAACTTCCTCTGATTGCCTCGACATCGTTTAAAAAAAAAAAAAAAAAAAAAAAGATGTATATGACTGTGGCTTCTAGAGCTCCCATTTTCTATTTCAGTATTTCTCTCCCTCATATATGGGCTCCATTGCCTCATTTCGCAGCACCCTTTCTGGTGCAACTCATTGCCTCTTCCTGCATTTTAAGGACAGCTCCACGGCTTCATGTCTATCTCTTCCAGATTCCATTTTTCAGAACTTTGTGGTTCCACATTTCTTAGTAAATGTACTATCTCCTTGCTGTAACCTGAAAGCTAAAATATCTTGAAAACTATAGAGTTCTACTGGCAAAGTCATAGCAACAGACATCCCAGTGAGCTAGTTTTACCTAAGCTTTTACCACACAAGACCCTTACCCACACTTTCAACCCTCGCTCTTGCCTACCATACTGAACTACGTAAGAGTCCACCACTGTGCTTGTTCACATCATTTAGCCTCTGTCTGAAAGATTCTTTACCACCCTTCTTCACCTTTCCTTTCTACATTCTGGTCTCTGCTTAAATATTTTCCAGGGAACATTTCCTTGAACTTTCTTGAACTGCAATATTTGAGTCCCCATATCACATTGTCATCACCCCTACGTGAGCACTTAACACACTGAATTGAAATCACCAGGACATTTATCTTTTATTTTTTGGCTATAAACTCCTTTAGATAAAGCACTGTGTCTTCTTTACTTTTGTTTGAGTAGCACATTGTTGGAGAAGGGAGGGAGGGAGAAATAAGGAGGGAAGAAGTTATAGAGCTAAAGAAGACTAAAGAGCTATGGGTCTTTTCGTCTACCTTTAGACATGCAAAAGTAAATATTTGCTGGGGCGCCTGGGTGGCGCAGTCGGTTAAGCGTCCGACTTCAGCCAGGTCACGATCTTGCGGTCCGTGAGTTCGAGCCCCGCGTCGGGCTCTGGGCTGATGGCTCGGAGCCTGGAGCCTGTTTCTGATCCCGTGTCTCCCTCTCTCTCTGCCCCTCCCCCGTTCATGCTCTGTCTCTCTCTGTCCCAAAAATAAATAAACGTTGAAAAAAAAATTAAAAAAAAAAAAAGTAAATATTTGCTGGAAAGCCTTCATAATGTGAAGGAAGAGACATAGATTTGAAGTTTTATACTTATGACATAAAATAAAACAAATTATCTTTTTTCCAAGCTATTCATCTCAATGTTCCTGCCTAATTTATTTCTTATGGTTCTTTTTTAGAATTTTGTACCACTTTGATATGCAAATTTTAGACATATGCATTGCTCTGGGAATATATTTCATATTTTATTGATTATAATATCCCATTAATAGTGGAGAACCCAATATATTATATAAAACCATATAAAATATGTAAGTCAGTTATAAAATGCTTCACAATTTGGGAATTGTTAAGTTATGAAAAATGTGCATTTTAGGATTTGGGATTATAGTAATAATACAATAAAATCTAAAAATTATTGAATGCTCACAAGATGCCAAGTACTTTACATACATTATAATACTTAATTATCAAAATAACCCTAGAGGTAAATTCTACTTTTATTATCTTCTTACATATAAGGAACCTAAATGCACAGGGAGGGGTGTGTGGAGGGGTGTATTATGAGCGTGGAGAGAATGAGAGAGATTTATTTTAAAGGACTGCAGAGGCTGGCAAGTCCAAAATCTGCAAGATAAGTCATTAGGCTAGAAACCTAGGGAATAGTTGATACTACAGTTCAAGTCCAAAGGCAGAATACTGGGAAAATTCTTTCTTCAGAGAAGGTCAGATTTAAATGATAATCTCACCTAAAAAATATTTTCACAGAAGTATCTAGGGTTGGACAAATATCTGGGTACCATGGCCTACCCGAGTTGACATATAAAATTAATTATCCCATAGTTCACTGAGCACTTTTGTATGAAGTACAACAAACCGCATTGTTCCATGGAGTACACTGGAAAGGAATTTGACTAGTACTAAAGCAGATTGCTTTTCTAAAATCAAACAAAATTGACATGTTCAATAAATCACCAGATAGAGCACTCTAAGTTAATGTTATATTATTTCATGGTATTCTAAAACTCTTTGATGCTAATTATTCTAAATGCTACTTTTTGTTTCTATAATGTATGAATAAAAGTAAGAAGATTGCTTTAAATGTTACCATTTTCTCCACAGTGAAAATACAACAGTGATTGATAGGAGTTGAAGCCACCATAACTTCCATCAAATAATTAGAGAACATATCTAGTATATTTATATATTAGGGGAAAAAAGCTTAGCATTAGAGCTGATAGGATAATATTACACATACCTTAATTAAACATTGAACAATAACTAATCATAAAAGAGCTGGAATATTTGTTAATAATCCTGTTTACATTTCAAATATGAAAATTAAATGTTAAATTACATTTCTTCATTGCTTACAAACTCTTAGTAATTGAAACCATTTAAAACTCAATAACAATATTTGATTTGGTCTGGTTTTTAACTTCGCACCATGGATTTCAGCTCAGTACTTTCCTAACATAACATCTTTGACTAAGGCATGATGTTTTACTTAAGCAGAGAAGTAGGGACGGATATTCCTGCATTTTTTAAGTGATCTTTCCTGTCGTAGACATTACTTTCCTCACAAACTTGATGTTGATGTTGTTCTCTTTCCCACTTAAATGGAGAAGATGAATCACAAGAAAAAAAAAAATCTGCCCTGTTCATGTTGTACGAGCATGATTGTTGTTACTTGGTTTATTCTTAGGACTATGTGAGAATTCATTGATATTTGCCTATTTGTTCAGACTCATTGTCCACCTGAAGTTTCACCAAGGTATCCCGTTCCTGGTGTTGTCCACAACTCTGCCTGCATGTGGCCATCTGAAAGATGAAATTTTATGTTGCCTCTGGGTTAGAGACTACTAAGTGCACCCTTCATTTTAGTAGTTTGCAAAATAGAAAGTGACTATAGTTTTCTGACTAAGAAGAGAAGCGATGCCATTTGGAAAGTTTAATTAACACAAGATTGGTGAGATCATTCCTAGAATTAGGGGTTAATAATCACTGAGATGGTGCCTTCATTTATATCCTGGATATAAACAAACCTATTTAACCAGCCTTATGGTTAACCCAGCTCTTGGTTAAAAGTTACATTCCTGGTAGATTAAACGTATTTTACAGTTTCAGGTGAATAATTCTGAGAGCCTCTTGCCCCTCCTCAACAAACAGTACACAGAATTGTCATTCAAGATAAGAAGAAAAAGAGTATGTATAAACTAAAAGAATCTTACCTAAATCTGTTGCACACACCTCCCACCCTCCAGTCTCCTAACAGCCTGGCTCTTTCTGTTCTTCCTTATGTTGGTAGAATGAGTAATACTCTGCAGTTTATGGAAGTTGCTGAGCATGTGTGTCAACAAGATTCTTTTCTCTCAAGACTTGTCATCAAATACCATGGTTTCCTATAGTTTCTTTTCATTTTAACCAGAGCTGACTCAAAGTTTAAAGCTTATAATTTTTCTTTCTACACTCTAGTTTCCCACTGGTTTCACAGCTATGGTCATTGAAAATGTGTATCTGTATATCTATTTCAGAGAATTGTTAGCAGCCTTCTGCTCTTTCTTTGTTTGATGAATCTCATTCAATTCCATACAGTGCCGACACAGTCCAGCCATCCCGTTTCATTCCCATTCACTCCAGTGTGTCATGATTGGTGCCATTGCTTTTAATCTAATACCTTCAAGACCTTGTCAGTAGCCCAGATTAAATTGTTGAAGAATATAAATGTGACGTTTGTCATTATCTTGGACCTCCAGGTTATTTAAAAATTCTAAAACTTCATTTTTATACTAAAATGTGATAATGCACATTAAATACTTACCAGATTGACTTCCCGGAGTAGACAGTCAAAACAGGTCAATTGTCATTAAGTCATGACCCTTCGTGGACTTTTATTTAAGTATGGGCCACTCTTCAGTCGCCTCTGAAGAGACATATTGCCTCTGGATTCTTTACAATTTTTCTCTTTAAAAAAAGTTTCATTTTAGGAGAATTCAGTCAGTCTTTCAGCTTTCCTTTTTTTTTTTTTTTTTAATGTTTATATATTTTTGAGAGACAGAATGTGAGTGGGTAAGGGACAGAGAGAGAGGGAGACACAGAATCTAAAGCAGGCTTCAGGCTCAGCTGTAAGCACAGAGCCTGACACAGGGCTCGAACTCATGAGCTGTGAGGTCATGACCTGAGCTGAAGTCAGACGCTTAACCAACTGAGCCACCCAGGTGCCCTCATCTTTCAGCTTTTAATTGCCAATAAAAGTTACTGATTCCTGGAATGCCAGAACTGAAAGGACTGGAGGCTCCCAAATTACAGACTTTTTATTTAACATAAGAAGGTTTACAGTTTTTCCTGATACTGGTTTGTGTGTTTCTTTGAGTGTATTACCTGTGGTGATTTGGACCTGTTTCTGCAAATATACGAATAGATCACAGTGTACAGATATGTTTTGAAGTGATCCTGGGTAATTTTTATGTTTGCTGCTCAGTGGTATGAATGTGTGCTTTAGGCCTGTTCATTTGTACCTAATAGCTACTGAACACTTTTCTAGAGAATATTTTATGATATTTGAACACTCACGCAAACATAAATATTCCAAGGAAGCCTTTTGATCCACACTGAAACTAGCCTGCTACAAGAACTAGAGAATAATTACAACCTTTGGCCCAATGGTAGCATTAAATTTTCTAACTCTTAGAAACTAGCTGTTGGCTTTATACAAAGGAATATCAAGCTGCTTTCTCTTTTATTAAAACTCAAAGCAGGGTAGAGCACTGTGTTCAATACACAAAAGGAAGTGCTTCATTTTTATAGAAATAGTGTGTTTCTTGTTCCTAGTAGAAATCACTAATAAATCTTGAGCATATTAACTTTACAGAGCAGGATTCCTATTAGATATGAAACTATTTCAATACCCAGATTATCTCTATGGGAGGGATCTACAGGATCGTCTTGCTCCTGGTACTTAATAATGATAACTAACCTTTCATAATATTTCATTCTTTAAAGAGGAAGTTTAGGGGCACCTGGGTGAATCAGTCAGTTAAGGGTCCAATATCAGCTCAGGTCATGATCTTGCAGTTCTTGGGTTTGAGCCCCACATTGGGCTCTGTGCTGACAGCTCAGACCCTGGAACCTGCTTTAGATTCTTCTCTCTCTCTCTGTGCCCCCCCCCAAATAAATAAGCATTAAAAAAAGTAAAAAATAAAGAGGAATTTATACACATTATCTTAACTTTCACAACAACCAGAAGAGAAAGGCAAGTGTACGAGTCTGACCATTGTAGATTGGTAGAGATTTAGTTAACTACAATCCACAGCTCACTTCTGTAGTCAGGACTAAAGAAAGCCATTCCCATTCTTCCTTTGCATTTCTCAGCATCTGCCCATATTCCAGATTCCTCTTTTTGTCACTTTGAACCATGAATCTCTGCCTTTCTCCTGTCTCCACAAGATCTTCAATGCTTTTCTGAGGCATGACTAACTTTTCTGAAAATTCAGGGACATGTTGCAAAGCAAACGGTCTCTGCCATTTCTCTGGCTCTCCGTCTCACAAACCATCCCTTCCCAAAGTCCACATAACTCAAACATGCCCCCCACCTCATACAGATTAGGAAAGTTAGGTTCAGGAGGGGTAAGTGATAGATCCAAGTCATGGAGAATGACCTGAAGAATGACAGATCCAGGGCTCCACTAGTTATTTTAACAATGTCAACAATAACCATTTGTTTGGACATTATAATTTATATAGATATTTCGTTTGCATTAACACATTTTAATCTGTTTAATAACCCTGTGTGGGAAGTATTATTCCATTTTGCAGAGCAGATGTAGATACATACAGAATTGATTTATCAAAGGCACGGCCAATTTGTTATCACTCGACTTTACACTTTCCTTTGCAATTTCACTTACATAAAATTGATTTCAACTCCTAACATACATCTTACTGAAGTCCAGTAGTGTTCCAAGGACTTCTGTTAATTACTAGTAGCTCAAAGTCTCATGGTCACCTCTTTCTACAGCCTTTGGTCTCAGCTGAATCTCATGTTCTAGACTAGATGATAGGTTTCTCAGCTTCAGTGCAACCTACATATAAAAAATAGTCCTTTTTATGTATTTATTTTTAACTTTTTCTAAAAACCAAAGCCAACTACTCTAGAAGCTGAAGGAAGCAACCTGGAAAATTTTCACCACTAATGTGCATTTTGCCAGAGTTGGCTTACTAAAAAATATTTGTTTCATCTTGCTACAGAGTTAATAATGGATTCAGTATTGGAAATTTTATACCTAATCTCATGTTCTTTTTTATTGCAAAATATTGCTTCATAAAAATATTTGTTATTTAGCTTTGATAACGATTTATGTGTCCTTTCAGAAAATTTTAACCATAGAATAAAGAATTTTATGACATCAGTGTTTTGTCAAATTTTTGTCCTCAGGACCTGCTTGCATTCTTAAAAATCACTAAGAATGTCGAAGAACTTTTATTTATAGGAGTTAAAAGTGTTGTTTTTACCATAATAGAAATTAAAGCTGAGAATTAAAAAATTTTTTTCTTATTAATTCATTTAAAAATAATAACAAACCAATTACATGTTAACATAAATAAGATCGTTTTATGAGTACAGTAGTACCCCCTATCCACAGGGGATATGATCCAAGACCTCCCGGTGGATACCTGAAACTGCAGAAAGTCCCAAACCCTATATATGCTATGTTTTTCCTACATATACATGCCTATGATAAGCTTAAGACTTATGCACTCTAAGGGGTGCCTGGGTGGCTCGGTTGATTAAACACCTGATTTCAGATCAGGACATGATCTTGCAGTTCTTGAGTACGAGTCCCACATCAGGCTCTGAGCTTCAGCTCAGAGCCTGGAACCTACTTCAGATTCTGTCTCCCTCTCTCTCTCTGCCCTTCCCTCACTAGTTCTCTCCCTCCCTCCCTCCCTCCCTTCCTCCCTCCCTCTCTCTCTCTCTCTTTCAAAACTAAATAAACAATAAAAAGTTAGGCACTCTAAGAGATTAACAGCAACTAATCATAAAATAAAACAATTCTAACAATACACTTTAAAAATGTTATGTGAATATGGTCTCTTTCCCTCAGAATATCTTATTGTACTACATTTACTCTTCTTGTGATAATGTGAGATGCTAAAATGCCTGTGTGACAACATGAAGTGAGGCGAATGATGCAGGCATTCCAATGTAGTGTCAGGCTGCTATTACCTGACAATACATCAAGAAGATCATCTGCTTGGACCATGGTTGATTAGGATTAAATGAAATACATGAAACCACAGAAAGCAAAACTGCAGATAAGGAAGGACTACTGTAGAACTATATTCTTCTAAAAAATAATAATGAGAAGATTAGCACTATTTTTTACATTCGCTGATCTGTTTAATGGCTAGCTTAATAGAAGATAACTAGGTTGTCATTGGTATGTATACATTATTACTATTGAAGTACATGAAGAAAATTAGCTTCATGGAGGCATATAGTTGGAAAAAGGAGATGTATTTGAGTAGTGTTTTCAGGTAAATGTGGGTATTCTTCTTTGATACTACACCAAAATTTGACAAATGGTAGTTTCTTAGGGAGTCTTACTTACCATTAGGTGAGGTCAGACAATCAATTAGTTGGAAAAATGTATTAAATCTGCCAAAATTCTAATAACATCATTGCACTCTAATTTATCCTATTGTGCTTCTGTTTGTTAGCCACTGTTTTAAGCACTTTAGATCTATTAACTCACTTAATTGTCTTGATAACTCATTGAGGAAGGTGCTATTATTAACCTCATATTATGCAAATAATGAAACTGAGGCTTAGAGAACCTCTGAAATGAATATTCCATGTTACTGCTCAGCTCTATTGTTTCACAGGATAGTAAATTCAAAATGAAATAAATCTAATGACAAGGATAAGTAATAGAATTTCAAAGTTACTGGTAAGCATATGACATATTGAACACTAATAATACATTGGTTAATTACAAAGGGAGATAACAGCCCTCCTTTAGTAGGCCAAAATCACTTATTAATCTTTTAGTATTAGTATGCCTCCAATTATATTGCCTATACAATCTATTTTTGGTAACTTGTTTCTAATACAGTATTTTTCTGAATATGATATCGAAGAACTACATTAACACAGCTTATGAATATAATTTTTACTAATCATTGCACTTTTGTGTGCACTTTCCCTTATATTGCTAATAAAAATACCTTAAGTTAATTTTAGGAATCTGTGTTTGGGATCCTAGTAAAAGAAAGCTAGACATAGCTTTTCAGGATTTACATAACTCTCTAGGATTGCAAAATCTCAAGAACATAGGGATAACAGTTTGGGATGTTATAACACAAATTTTTAGAGGAGTTGTCAGGCAAAGCATAGCAGGAAGACATAATTCCTCTTGATGGCACAGGAAAGGAGTGGTGAGCACTAGCAGAAGCAGTACCATAAAGAACAATTTTTAGTGCAGCCATTCTTAAGGGTACTTTCTGGAAGCTTTCCAGAATAGAATCAGCTGAGAAAACTATGCTTAATAATGGGTATGCTTTCTCGAGGTCATACATGCAGCATTTGCATAGTATTTTAGAATGAGTTATGATATGAGTTATGGTATGAATAAAAAAGAAAATAATTGAATAGTGTATCCCAGCTGAGATTTATCTATCAAATCTTCCCTCTGATAGATAAAATAAACATTAATATTAAAACACTCAAGAGAATTTAGGGGAATAAGTTTATCTCTACTCCTGAAATATATCAAGATGCATATATTAAAATAATACTGGAAGTTATGACTCAGACAACTAGATCAGTTGGTTTTTGTTTATAAGACATTACAACTCAGCATACCATAAATATTCTTATAGACTCAACACCTGTTCTTTTCACAGACTGACTCCATTCAGAATATTCATTGCATAAAAATAAGGCTAAGTAATTGGCAATAACTTGGGTCTCCTTATGGAGCAATGTGAATTATTATTTTTTGCATTCCTCATAGACATTTAGAGGAATTGACATATTTTGTAACTAAAAGGAGTCGGGGGTAAGCAACTCCATGAGCAAAACTTCAGTCTGATAATTGCATATTCCAATCTGACTGCCAGGAAGAAAGAGAATGGGCAAGATACTAGTTCATTAGTTCCAAGCAATGGAATCACATGTTTGTTTTGGTTTGGTTTTGGTTACATCACTTGTATACAGTAGGGCAGTGGAGGAAGAGGACATGGTGTTGAAGAGACGATGCAAAGGAAGGGCACAAGAAGAGACAAGATGTCATAATAATTGGTATAACTAGCATTTGTATAAAATTTCACAATTTACAGTATGTTTTAAGTATTTCATTTCATTTAATCCTAACCAAAAAGGGGAGAGGGGAATCCTGTGGAGTTGATGCATTGCTATTATTAATACCTTTTTTACAAATGAAGACTGAGGTTCAGGTTAAGTGGTTGGCTCAAGGTTACACAGCCAGGAAGGAGGAGGATTTCAAATCCAGCCATTGTGATTCCTAAAACTGTAGGCTTTTCTCAGTACCACCACATAGGCTGGATTGTTTCCACAGTACATCCTAGAAAACATCCTAATATGTCAAGTCATTGGGCAGAATGTCCAAAGATAAACTATGCCATCTACTGATCCCTCCACCAACCTGATTTCTAACAAATGTAAAGTACACATTCTCCCACTTACTACCCAGGAGATGGGTATGAGACCTTGGGCTGTAGACCCAACCCTGACTACCAGGGCAAAACTTTTGGAGAAAATAAAGAGGATTATTGCCAGATCACATGTGACTTAAATATTGGGAACTTTCCAGTTAGTGCCTTTTTTTAGTCTGTAAGCAGTGAGCTCTCTCCTGAGGAAAATAATGTGCCTGTATAATGATTACTTTTTACTTGTAATTTTTGGATAACTTTCCTGGAAAAAAAAAAAAAGAGGGCTGACTAGCCTATGTAGCAAGAGAGATGATAGTTAACTCTGATAAAGGTGTTCTGATTATAAGCCAGAGTGGGGAGAATCTCCTTCCCTCGGATATATTTCAAGGCAATAGGTTTTAGCTATTAGAGATCTTCAGAGTATATTTATTTTTCCTTTTTTTTCTAGTTTCAAAAATTATTTTTATTATCACTGTGAAACATTTCAAACACACTAAATCTTCTTAAGAATAATATGACAACTATTCTGAGCATTTTTCTACATAAAGGAGAAAGTTGAATGAAAATAATTGCAATATTACATAAAATTAAGAAAGTAACAGGGGTGACTGGGTGTCTCAGTTGGTTAAGCATCCAACTCTTGGACTTTTGGTGTTGCCTCAGGTCATGATCCCACGGTTCATGGGATTGAGCCCTGCATTGGGCTCTGTGCTGACAGCAAGGGGACAGTTTGGGATTCTTTCTCACCTTCTCCTTCCACCCCTCCCCTGCTTGCCTTTGTGAGTGTGTCTGTGCACACTCTCCTTCTCTCAAAATAAATAAAACAAACAAACTTTAAAATTAAAACAGCTATTATAACCATCCTGTTATACATGTGGTAGATGAAAGAGTATCTATAATAATTATCAGCGCAAAGGGTCCATTTTAATTTGCTAATTTTCTTACTCTCATTTAAAGCTATATATAAAGTTCAATCTTCTACAACATAAAATATCAATTCCACGTCCTTATCTGCACTAATTGCTTATTAATACTGCCATTTTAATAATAAATCCTAAGCTACTCAATATAGTTTAATATCTGTATTCAGGACAGAATCAATAGTAATCACTGTTAGAATTTAGAGAGAAACCAATAAAAGGGCAAAGTCACAGACAGAAGTCCATGAATTCAGCTTTTAGAGAAAAAATTATCTAATACATGACAGTTGGTTCTCTGTTCTAAGTCTAATGGTGCCTGCATGAAAATGCATGGCTCCAACCTTGAGAATTTGGCCATATCAATTGATGGAGCTTTTATTCAATAATTGCGTTTTTCTTTAGTAAAACTGCTTTGTAGCATAGAATTATAAACATCCTTTAAAAACAAATGGTAATCAACTGAAAGTGTTAGTAAACCTACTGGCTTTGAAGAATTATGTTCAGAGCCTTTGCTGTAGATTTCCTGGTGTAATCTGAGACCAGCCCCATCCACGGAAAACAGGGAAAGACCTAAGAAAAAATCATCCACTCCAAGTTTGTAGGTGGCTTTTTTTGTGTGTGTGGTGGTGGCATTTTTAACAGTAGCAAAAGGAACTTACCTAAAGACTTATCTTGGATGGCAACAAGATGAATGGATCCCCACACCAGCTCTCCAAATCTTAAAATCTTATAAAGAGGTCCTAACTGGGTTCCGTCACCTATATATACCCTATATACTGCACAGGTGTTTTCAACATCACAGGACTATCTCAAGGCTATGTCCTTGGAGCAGCGTCTGGGAGCAGGAAAGGCAAATGGAACCCACATTCCCGGGACAGAGGAGGGGGTGAAGAGCCCCCCAGTGCCCAGTCCAGCTCATGAGTCAATTG
The DNA here is from genome assembly GCF_014898765.1 of Herpailurus yagouaroundi. Taxonomy (NCBI): domain Eukaryota; kingdom Metazoa; phylum Chordata; class Mammalia; order Carnivora; family Felidae; genus Herpailurus; species Herpailurus yagouaroundi. The sequence continues at coordinate 71,960,037 of NW_024412376.1, forward strand.
ACGAATGTCTTTTTGATCACATTCCCCAACAATTATATTATATAACAATTATCTATTCCCTGCTAAGCCATCTTTACTTTCAGTTTATTTTCACCTGGCTTGCAGCTAAGACACTGATGAGTTCCACATGAGTTTGACATGAAATACTTTCACCTATGTGGGGATAATTTCAGGTTCAAAGATAATCAGTTATTTGAAAGATAATTCCTAACCATGGCTAAAAGGAAGTAATTCTGTTTAAGAATGCAAGAAGTTACCACTTTTTTGTTGCGCTAATTCCTAGAAAAGCCACGTGGTGAACATAAATGTCAAGCTCTTCATAATTTTTCTCTCTTCAAAGTTAGAACTACAAAGAAAATGTTGGACTTAAATATGGCAGTCCTATTTCTAGAAGAATAATAATGATAGACTAATGCATACAGAGGAAAATGAGAGATCATATTTTCAAAATAATTGAAAGGATTTAAATTTTTTTCTAAGAAATCGATATCTTTGAGAATTCTAATATCAAAGGATATTAGTTAAGGGTATTTTCCTTAATGCACCCTGTCTCTAGGGCAAAGTTGGTAACATGAAATGTGGTTCAACATTTAAGAAATCTCTGGTCCACACCTGTGCATGCATTTTCTGTTTGAAATAGAGATTAAGACTTGCACTTAAAAAAAAATGACTTAATAATACTCTGTGGTAGTAAAGAGAATAGCAAAAAGAAATAGAAAATTTTACTTTCACACTATAGTTACACTGTGCTTTGTGAAATATATGTGACCTTAAAATAGTCTCTATAAATTAAATAATTGGAGGGGCACCTGGGTAGCTCAATCCGTTAAGCATCTGACTTCAACTCAGGTCATGATCTCACCGTCTGTGAGTTCGAGCCCCATGTCGGGCCCTGTGCTGACAGCTCGGAGCCTGGAGCCTTCTTACTCAGTGTCTCCCACTCTCTCTGCCCCTTCCCCACTCACACTCTGTCTCTCTCACTCTCAAAAATTAATAAATGTTAACTTTTTAAAAATTAAATAACTGTAAATAAACCTCTGGAGTTGCCTCTTAAATTTTATTGTGTAAATAATTTTACCGAAAAGGAACATATTAATTATATAAGTGAATATTCATTTAGACAGATGTTTGGTAATCTTTTACTTATGTATTAATTTTTTTAAGGTAGTAGAAAGTATGGTCTTCAAAAGGAATAATTCCAAAAAGAAAGACAACATGCAAAAAAAGAATCAGGGAGAAGACCCTCTAGTTGGGAACTAAATTGACCTTTTGGTGGAAACTACCAAGAATTCACACACACTATAGAAGAGTCTATAACTGAAGGAAACAAAAGTTTATTCACCTGATATGCAGCAAGCCAATAAAAACTAGTATCCACCTTTTGCAGTAAAGAAAGACAGGCAATTTTTGGTGTGGTGCCCCCAGGAGATTAGGGAGCTAATACTCTAAAGTCCCAAACTCCCTGATTGTTTGCAAGTAAGGGGTTTTAAGGACAAAATTTGGGGAAGGGGTTTCCTAAAAGGTGGACACCATTGATTGAAGGCCCACGCTAGCAGGTGCTCTGGTGCCGCTTTGTCTGATTGCCTGGAGGTCTTCTCCATCCCAAGAGACTTGAAACCTGAAAAATATCTTTATTCTTTTAATTAGGTACAGTCGGTGATCTATCTCTAGGGTAGTGCTGATTCATACCTATAAGCTAGTAGAGTCGCATTCCTACAGGTTCGTTGGTCAGTCCAGTGGTGCCTGGGGCGATATGACCTCAAGCGTTCATTCTTTCATCTGCACTGACGAGATGGACACCAATTTCAAGATTAAAAGGGAAATTTCCAGAAAGAAATCACTAAACATGTGTTTTGCAGCCATGTTTCTAATGAGACCAGGACAACTGTATTCAGCATAGCAAAATCTTTGATGTTGTAAATGTTAACATATTGTGGATGAGCAAGGCAATTGCAGGAATGAACAACAAACAGGCTCTCATGACAAGGAAAGACCATTCAGAACCAGGAATTTTAAGTTACCTGACAAATTATTTATTGATTTATTTATTTTTGCCTAAAGGGAGCATTTTCTCTAGCTTTGAAGGGATACTTACATAATTTATTTAGTTCATTCCATCTGCTTTCTTCTGGTCTAAATGTGGTCTCCTGAGTAGGTGTCCCTAATAGAAGAACCCTCTTTGATGAGATGAACATTTTCTTTGTTTGAATTTAGATTTCTTTTTTATTTTAAATTAAACATTAGTGCCATATGTAATTAGTCTGAGTAGAGTAAGCTAAGTTTTTGACACCCATTCACCTGTTTCATTTACAGTATTTTATATAATATATAGAAATTATAAATGGTATTTACATAATATATATAAATTCTATATAAATTTATATATCAGGAAATGCAAGCTTCCTCTTCTCTTACAATTATTATTATCTCCCTGGAAATAATGATGTCTAACTCTTTGGTGTATATCTTTACATTTTTTTTCTTTCTCTTTCTCTTTCTATGAATACACACTCATTCTCATTCATTTATTCATTCAACAAATATTTATTGATGTCATATTATGAGCCAGGTATTGTTTTAGGAGATAACAGCAGCGAACAGTTCCTGCCTTTAGGGAATTTATACATTTTTTGTTATAAAAATGTAATAATACAGTAGGTACTCTGGCAGTGCCAGATGTTCTTTTACTCAATAATACATCACAAGCATTTCTCCACATCAGCACTTGGAGCCTCACCCTATTCTTTTTTTTTTCTTTTTCCATTCATGTATCATGAAATAGTTTATACTCAGCATCTACACATTTTGTCAACCTAAAAAAAAAAAAAACAGTTATTTTATCAACAAAATGGGTTTCTTCAGGAATGGTAGAGAATTATAATTCAGGACCTGCAAGCCACAGCAAAGCCATAGGCAAGTCCAACAGACTAAGGAGAAGAAGACTATTGTATGGAGAAGGAGGAAGTTGGGAGGGTTGTTTTTAACTAAGGTCCATTGGAGAAAAAACAAGAGTTCAAAGTGATGATGGTTTTTCATTGGCTGAGTTGCAGGGGTCCTCAATTTCTTAAAGCAGATGCAGTATACATCTTTTCCTGTTGGGACCTGTAACTGATCATTCTTACCTGTTAAGATTCTTTTGATGGGGTCTATAATTGACAATTCTTCCTGTAATTGATGTTGAATGGTATAGCTCCCGCTTCTAGCCTTCCAGCTCTACCTTAGTGGAAAATTAATATTTTCACAGTGTTCACTTTCCATTCAGGACTCAACCAACTAAAATCTGGATTTCTACTAAAATATAGTTTAATAGGTTGTTAAAGAGAAAGAATTTCCTCTGCCCTTCAAGATCCTTCTATTCTAGACTTAAGAATCAAATTGACAGAAGACAGATTAACAGGAGAAAATCAAATTTAGTTTCATACTTACCGGGATCCACACGGACAAGAACTTCCAAAGAGAGTCAGGCAATGTGAGGTTTATTTGAGCTAAGAAGAGGGGTAAGCCTTTGGGGATACAAAGGGAAGGAAGTTTATTAATAGGAAGGAGAAGGGAGATGTTTGGAAAACAAAGGTTGCCCTATTATGCCATTAAGTTTCTTAGGTAAAAAGGAACCTGTGTTAATAGCTCTCTTCCTGGTACATCCAGGGAGTTGTGGGGGAGGTGGCAGTCTGCCCTTGGCCCCTACAAGATCATACAGGCTTATTCCCAAGTTTCGTTGGTGCTTTTCAATTCTCACTTTTCTTGACTTCTCTGCAGTATGTGATGCAGTCAACTCTGAAACTGCCCTTGACTACTCTAGTGCACACAGCAGCTGTTTCATCTCAAACTCTTTCCCTGTGCTGCTTGTTTTTCTTCAGAATAGTGGCATTTCCTGGGCTCTATCTTTGGCCCTCAGTCCCCATTTTGTCTTTATTTATTTCTTTTAGGTTTATTTATTTATTTTGAGAGAGAGAGCACACATGGTTGTGAGTGGGGGAGGGACAGAGAGAGAGAGAGTTCCAAGCAGACTCCACGCCATGCTGTCAACTCAGAACCTGACATGGGTCTTGAATCCACAAACCGTGAAATCATGACCTGATACAAAACCAAGAGTAGAATGCTTAACTGACTGGGTCACCTTGGTGTCCTATCCCATCTTGTATTTAAAAAAAAATTAATGTTTGTTTATTTTTGAGAGAGAGAGAGAGAGAGAGCACCTGAGCATGGAAGGGGCAGAGAGAGAGTGAGACATAGAATCTGAAGCAGGCTGCAGACTCTGAGCTGTCAGCACAGAGCTTGATGTGGGGCTCAAACTCATGAACGGTGAGATCATGACCTGATCCAAAGTCAGATGCTTAACCGACTGAACCACCCAGGTGCCCCAATCTCATCTTGTCTTTAAATGGTGTCATGTGCTCCCATGAATTACCACCACCTATATGTTAATGAGTCTCAAATCTTGGAATAATTTCGTCCTATACACCTCCGACTGGATATCTTATAGGTGCTTCCGACTAAACACAGAACAGAACTCACCATCTTCCCATTCATTCCTGTTCTTAGATTTCTTAACTTCATGCAGGAAAACTTTCACCCCACTGCCCAGCCCAGACACTTGGGACTCACTCTTACCATCCCCTCTCCCACATTCTCCATAGCCTGTAGCCTTCTCAGATGTGCCTCCTTAGAATCTTCTTTGCATCCCTACTGTCACCCATCTCCATTTCAGTTGTCAGCATTTATCTCTTACACTAGGGCAAACCTACCTAACTTTGTCATGTTTCACTCCAATCTACCCTTCACGCTACAACCAGAGTGAGTTTTCTAATGCAGACTTTTATTATATATTACTCTTTTCAAAAGTATTTCTTTGGTTTTCTGTGAGCCTCACATTAAGTACAAAAATCTTTGTACAGTTGTGTGCTGTAATACAGCTCTCTGTAACTTGCACCTACTTACCTCTGTAGTCTCATCTTCCACCAAGGTGTGTCTGAATCTCTGTTCTCATATTCTAAACTGTTGATCCACAGAGGGCCAAATTCTCTCCCTTTGTGCATTTGAACATTCTGCTCCTCTTACTGAAAAACTCTTTGCCTTCATGTCAGCTCTTCACCTAGATGGCTGTTCTTCCCTCAAGAATCACCTCACATTCGATTCATGTTCCCTTGTGACTCTGTGTTTTGTCCATATTGTTCCAAGTGTTTCAAATATCTGCCTTTCCGTCACATTCACCTAGATAGACCATCAATGCCCTCAGACCACCCACATGACCACCTCTGAGAGCATTTCCTGAGCCTAATATGAGTACTCAGAGAATGCTCTGCTTGTCTTTGTTGTAGTATTTATCCCTGTCACAATAGTCCTCTAATTGTTGTCTGTCTCAGACACTAGACTTGTTACCTAAAGATCTATCATAGCCTCTAACTCAGGAAACAAAGGGGAAGCCCTGGCAAGCTGCCACAGCCAACTGCTCCATCCTGAGGAATCCCAACAAATCAAAAGCAGAGCTCCTGGCTATGTTTGCCAACACTGTTGCCCAACAAACTCAGATAAACTCGTCACAAGAGAAGCCAGTAAATTCAAGGGAGGAGTTTTAGAAAAGAGAAGGAGGTAAATTTATTTTGGGTGAAGGCAGCTAGGGGAGGTGGCAGGTTCAAGCCTTAACAACCAACATGGGGCACCTGGGTGGCTCAGTCAGTTAAGTGTCCGACATCAGCTCAGGTCACGATCTTGTGGTTCATGGGTTTGAGCCCCACATTGGGCTCTGTGCTGACAGCTGACAGCCTGGAGCCTGCTTCGGATTCTGTGTCTCCCTCTCTCTCTCTGCCCCTCCCCTGCTCTGTCTCTCAAAAATGAATAAAAAAACCATTAAATTTTTTTTTTTACAAAAACAACCAACCTCCCTCTCCACTGAACAACCAGCCTCTCCACTGGCAATATGGACACCTGAAGTTTTATGAGGAGAGGATGGGGGTGGGGGCACGTGCAAAAGAGCAGGCAGAGAGTGATCATGGATGGGACTGGATATGTGTTTAGTCCATGAACCTGGGTGGGGAAGGGGATGTGTGGTCTTCTAGGCATTCCATTGCTATCAGAGCTTTTCTGGCCTGGCATTTGGAATTTTCCATTCATTGTAAAACACCTACATCAATGCCTCAACAAAGTGTGATAAGAAATAAGCACAATGGGTTTTAGTTAGAGCATGAGTTAAGCAGTCTTGTCTATTTCTGCTTTTAACTGTTGGGGTCTATAGTTGAGCAAGAAGGCTCACTGAGTTCTTTGAGGGCAGGAATCATTGCTCTCAATCATTGAATGTTGAATAAGTAATTCATTCTAAACTATGTCTAGTTGTTCATCTCATGAATGAATATCCAATGAAATTCATTCATTCATGAGATGAAAAACTTATTATGATACCTCTCTCCCACGTACAACCTTTGTCAGAAGACATAAATTAACTAAAAGATGAAATTAAGTCCTATAAATAGAACAACAGTCTTGGAGGTAAAAGAGTCTTTTGGAAGGAAGTGGTAAAGGAATACTTTGCAGAATATGGAAAATTAGTTATATTTTTCTAACTTATAAATATCTAAGTGACATTTGATTCATAAACTATAGTCTCTTATACTTGGTTCCTTCCCTTCAAAATATCAATTTTTCCTACACTATCGGCTAACTTCATATTCTGTAACAATCCTACACTTTAGAGTCTGCGTGGAACTGTGATGATTCATATTTTACCCTTATGAGTGTTTTACATTTATTAGGGTACATTAACTACGTAATTGGATTAAAACAATAATATTACATTAGACTTCCCTAGACAAAAGAGAATTCAAAACCACTGCCACTACCAGAACCCAGTGACATAAATGAATATTTAAAAAGATTACAGAAGTCTTTACACGTTCTAACACCAAGCTGAAAAGCCCACTTAGCTTTTGTCTTTTAAGCTGGCAGGAAAGTGAGAATGATGGCTATTGATTTCAACAGATTTGACATCAACTCTAGGTTTACTATTGTTCATATGGAATTTTCTTCACATGGTAGCCAGATGGTAATAAAAAAAAATAGACTGAATTTCAAAATTAGTTTTTCTTAGTCATGATCATTGCATTCAGAAAATGCTATGTGAAAAACCTATTTTTTAAGCTAACTTTATATTAATCAAAGAAAGATGTTATATATATATGATGCATTGTGGAAACTTCTTTATCAAATACTTGTATGTAACATTATAAACTTGTTTTTGTGAATCTGCTCTGAGATTGCATGGGGTTCTTTGAGGAAACATTGACCTATCATCCTTGATCCATAAATTCTTAAAGTTAGAAGGAACCTTAAAGGTAACTAGTACTCCTTTTCCAATTCAGATTTATCTTTTACACAATCCCTGACAGATGATCATCTAGTCTATTTTGTTTTTCATTTCTTTTTTTTTCCTAGTTGGGTTTTTTGTTTGTTTGTTGTTGTTATTTTTGCCATCTGCCTTTTTGTAATGTTATTCATTAGTCCTAATTGTATACTTTGGAACAAAACAGAGATCAACTGGTCCATCCGCCATCTACCAAAATAGCAGCCACATATCTGAAAGTCCTTGTTTTTTTTTTCCTTTTCCTTTCCCTCCCTTCACTGATTTAGTCTTATCAGTTCTAAATTCAAATTATACATTGGATTTATCCACTTACTTCCATTTTTATTGCCACTAGGTGGTAGTCCAAGCCACCATCATCTTTGACCTAGACTATTGTAACAGCGTCCTAATTAATCCCTGTTTCAGTTCTCATCTTTTACCAATCTACCTTCTGTATCAGTGGTCTCCAAATTGGAATACGTACACCCTAGGGCAACACAGGGTGATTCATTAGGATACAAGAACAAATACCAGAAAGTCTATTTATTTTTATCTACTTCTTTTTTAAAAATTTCAATTGTGTATGCTTTATAATGTTCATAAGTTGGTATAGCAGTGGATGTGTGTGATTTATAAATTAAAAAATGTACATATATTTGGGGAGAACATGCTTAAATATTGAATACTCTATTCCAGATGTGTTCTGATTAACAGAGTAGGAATATTACTTCTTAGAATTTGCACACTGCCCTTATATAATGTAAGATCTTATTAGCATTTTAGCTCTTTACATATTTGCTTTTTTATCAAATTCATAGTCTGATATATACAACTTCCCAGATCTATAATGATCATGTAAATGATTGTTTTTTAACATGTAGTGCTTTCCACTTATCCCAATTAGATTTCCTTACAGTTTTTTTTTTTTTAATTTTGAAACACTCTCATAGAAAAAGTCAAGTACTGCACATGTACAACAAAAAATAACATTTTCTCCTGAACCATTTCTTTGACTTACATTATATTGGTACTTTTCTAATATTTTCAGCCATTTTTTGTAGAATATCCCTCAGTTTGGGTTTGCCTGTTGTTTACTTGGGACTAGATTCACCTTATAAATCTTAGGCTGGCACACCACAGAAACAATGCTGTTCTTCTCTCATTGCATCCTGTCTGCAGGCACAAGATGTTGATTTGTCCCAATTACTGAGATGTTAACTTTAATCGCTTGATTTATATGGTGTTTATCAGGTGCTTTCACTGTACAGTTACTCTTTGATTACGTGGTTTGTAATTATTATGTAGACTATGTCATCCCATTCCATAGCAACCTTTTATTATTTACTTATTTCTTTTTATTAGTATGGACTCAGGGTTTCCTATTTGATTCATTGGTATAATTCTTTACTATCACTATTTATTTTGATGCTCACATTATCCCAGATTTGGCCAGCAAGAGCCCCTTCATTCAGGATTCTGCATCTTTTTGACATATTCCCCTCACTCTTTGAGCCCTTCCTTAACTTTTGATCTGTATATCATCGTCTTTGTTTCAACATTTCAGGTCATTTAGATTACTTTGAATCCTGATTATGCCACTTATAATATTGACTATTCCACCTAGATAATAAGCATTTCTTCTGTTTCTTATTCAAGTCATAGCAATAATGGATGATAATGGATATGGATATATCATGGATTATAATAATCAATGGATAATAATGACCAATGCATTGAAGCCAAGGAAAGAGCCTTGTTGTACTGCTCGAGACTACTTTCCAGATCAGCAGTCTTTGACCAGTTCATCAGTTACATTAATTAATATACTATTTTGTAGTGTATTTTGAAGAATTATCTGATTGATAATCAAGCTAGTTGCTGCTGCCAACTTAAAGTCACTATTTTGCCAAAGATTCTTCCCTAGATTCCAACCATCTCCTTCCTGAAAGAAAATAATTTATTACTATTCAGTGGTGCTCTCCATGACTGAAAGCACTGTCTCAAGCCCCACCTGACCCCAAGGTTCAAGGAGCTCATGCCTTGAACTCACCCCCGTCGCTGGTACAATCTTTACCTAGAGCTCACTTAGGGATGTCAAAGCTTTGGGGATGGGAAGGTAGTGGACAAAACAAAACAAAAGCTTAGTCCCTGGCACACATTTTACACTCAACATATTGCTTAACTGAACTAATAAATACTGAAGATTAATGCAAATGAATTAACCCAAACTTTAAATAGGTCTAGCTGTTCAGTAATCTGTTTGTGTACCATGGAAAAGTCTCTAAAGCCAAAAAATCTGGATTCCAGAGTAGAACCTCAAGATTTACAGCTGTAAAGCCTGGCAAACCACTCAATTATACTAAATTACTCTGAGTTTCAGTGTTTTTGTCTTCGTTGTTATTATATGAAAGTAATAAATGGATTACCCCTGCCTAGTCCACAGAGTTGTAGAAGCCAGAGAAATAATATAAATGAAAATTTTCTGTATGCCTTGATTGGTGTGAATGTGTAATATTATTATTATTCTGGTGAATATACAATGTTACCATGCAGTTATTTTTTTTCATTATTTTATAAGAAAAGAATCATGAGCAGATTTTTGAAATGCCCATCATTTTCCTAAGCTGTTTACCTAATACTGATCTTTTTTTAAAAAAAGAAAATGAAGCTAACTTAGCAAGACTTTTCTTTTTGGCTCCACCTAATTTGTTTTTGTTTTGTTTTGTTTTGTTTTTGTTTTTGTTTTTTTAACATGCTCATGAGGCATCCCCTTAAAAAATTATTCTCAATTTTTTTCTGGGATCACAATAAGCCTCACTATTTGGTTTACAAAAATCCTCCCCATCTTTCATTAGAAAGTTAGAACCGATTTGCTTCTCAAGACTGATGCCATCTTTCCTCTGCTCCTTGATTTTTCAAGAAGTACTGATATTTACTCTGTAAGAGAATAGAAAGAGCATCAGCTTAAGCTCTGTCATTCAGGAATTCATTTCACAGCTTGGAGGAGCAGGTTGGAGGAATTGGGCTCATCTCTACATCTCTATTCTCTTGTCTCTAAAATTTACATAAGGGGCACCTGGGTGGCTCAGTCTGTCAAGCATCTGGCTCTTCATTTCAGCTCCGGTTGTGGTCTCATAGGTCCTGGGATCAAGCCCCATGCCAAGCTCTGTGCTGACAGTGCGGAGCCTACTTGGGATTCTCTCTCTCTCTCTCTCTCTCTCTCTCTCTCTCTCTCTCTCTCTCCCCCCTCTCTTTCTCGCTCTTTCTCTCTCTCTCTCCCTGTCTCTCTACCCCTCCTGTTCTCTCTCTCTCTCTCAAAATAAATAAACTTTTAAAAAATGTTTAAAGTTAACATAAAAGCATCCTACTTCTTACTGTTGCAATGAGGACTAAATGCAATAATACATGTGAAAGAAAGCCTATACATTATAAAACTTTACACAAATGTGTAACATAGTAACTCAGAACTCTGATGTAATAATAGCAAAACCAATCATTTGCTGACATATTCTCCTTACCAGACTCTATGCTGTCTTCAATGCCACAGCAACACAATATGTATTATTATCTCTATTTTACAGAGGAGGTAACTGAGGATCAGAGTGGTTAAGTACTGCCCAAAGCTACACAGCTAATAAGCAGTGGAGCAAACTCAAACCCAACAGTGTCTGACCCCCAAACTGTACCCCTAACCCATGCCCCAGATTCTACCCGAAACTTCACCAATTTGGCCTCAGTCTCAAGTTCATTTAATAAGAGTCTGTCCTGAAAATATCTCTTCTGTTATGAGCCGCTGCCTAATCTTTTTGTTGTTGGTTCTGGATTTTCCCATATGAAAACTGTTCTAGGCTGTGGGGAAGACAGAAACCACACAGTTAATAATTCTGACCTCTCTCACTTATCTGCTAACACTGTACCCTCTCCTGAAAGAAGCACACCTCTTCTTTCCTACTATTTTTTGTGTAAACATTTTCTGTACTTCCTGCTTTTCAAAAGGCTCAATTAGGGGCGCCTGGGTGGCGCAGTCGGTTAAGCGTCCGACTTCAGCCAGGTCACGATCTCGCAGTCCGTGAGTTCGAGCCCCGCGTCGGGCTCTGGGCTGATGGCTCAGAGCCTGGAGCCTGTTTCCGATTCTGTGTCTCCCTCTCTCTCTGCCCCTCCCCGTTCATGCTTTGTCTCTCTCTGTCCCAAAAATAAATAAACGTTGGAAAAAAAAAATTAAAAAAACAAAAACAAAAACAAAAACAAAAGGCTCAATTAGTTTTGCTTTTAGTACTAGCTGAGAGAATGCCCAGTTTGATTAGAAAGATTAAATTGGTTAGCCATTCAATGAATTGAATAGATGCTCTGGCCAAGTACATTTTCTGCATAGAATTATTTAGTTAATAATTCATCAAAATGCTTGCCCATACAGATTTTTCAGTTTTTAAATTTACTCAATGCTTATGATGATAGGTGTTACCAATTTGTCATGTCCTTGTCACAAAATCAGTAGTTTCACAAGTGAATGTTTTGGATCTTGAACTAGATCATCAAAAATTATCAAGGAGGGGCACCTGGGTTTCTTAGTTCATTAAGCGTCTGACTCTTGGTTTTGGCTCATGATCCATCTCACGGTTTGTTTCATGAGTTCAAGCCCAACCCAGAACTGGGTTCTGAGCTGACAGTGCAGAGCTTGCTTGGGATTCTCATTCTTTCCCTCTCTGAAAGGCCCTCCCCTGCTTGCACGCACTCACACACGCACTCTCTCTCTCAAAATATACAAACTTAAAATAACCAGAACAATATACATAAAATAGTATTTAAAAAAGTTACCAAGGATAGTAACAATACTGTCTGACTTTGGTGCTAAATAATGCTTTTGAAATGCTTATTTCTTTGAGAATTGATTACATTTTAAATTCTTACAATTGTGATAATTGTGAAACTTTGACAGCTAAATGATCAGCAGAGCAGACAGGGCCCATGTGAATGTTGCCTTGCCTTAGTGACCAAATATCCCTATAGACCCTACAAAACCAAAAGCATGTGACTACAATTGATACTTCAAAAGAACTCGCAGTTACATTAACCTTTCATTTGTAGATTTAAATAAATTGAAGTACTCACCCAAGGTATGTATGACATGTTGGCCTTTCTGGTTAAATCCATTGTAAAAACTTTTACTTTTGATCTCAATATTACTCTTTGTAACTTGATTCCAAGAATATTTTCACATTTACTTTAAAACCTTCTACAACCTTCATTTTCTCAGAATTTCTATATTTTCTATTTTAAAAGTCCTTTTGAACTTATATAATAACTATGGAATCAATCACTTTTAAATGTCATTAACTGATAGGCACATCTTGACCCAAGTGAAAATTCATACACTATGTGATAATAACCATTCTCTGAAAAAAAAAATCCTTGGCAAAATATCTTTGGGAAAAAGAACAATGCCAGAAACTAACGTTCATTTAATTTTAATGTATAGAAAGGGTTACCTTGTTTTCCTAGACTACATTGTAAGTGAATGTAACTTTTTTAAAAACGGAGACACTGTGGAAAATACATGAAAGAACTCATTTCCTGCTGTTTGGGCGAAAATGTAATCCTTCCTTAGCATTAGCTAAAATACTTACCCTAGGATGGTTTTTCAGCAATAATGTATTGTGAGCCAGAAAAAATTCTTTCTCTTTACAGACATCTAGCAGGCTGGGGACTAATTATAAAATATTTTTGTGACAATCAAACAGGAGACTTTTGTATAACTTTTGCATGTATTTTTAGTACTTCAGAATTAGCTTGAATTAGAGATCTCAGGAAATGATTTGGGAGCTAATGTGAGTTCTCTAGACTAATTAATAATAATAATAATAATAATACTCTATGTACATTCATATCCTTTCCCTTATCACATTAGTTTTCAACATTACATAATTAGTTAAGAGATTAAAGTTTATTCAGATTAATCCTGTTAGAAGAATTTTAAAAACACTTTGAGGTAAGTGGTGAAATCTCAGTTTCAAAAGTACCGATTTAGAGTCAAATGTATTTCAAATGTTATGTATGAAACTAACTAGGATAAGACTTTTGAATCAGCAGTAGAAATACTGAATTGGTCATATTTTAGTTGGGGTGAAGTTTCTCTTCACTAGAGCGTTGTTTAGTTTAAGAATCTTTATAATGTCTCTTTTATCCTGCACTGACAAAATTTTTTACTCTTATCAAGGTATCAGATACACACCGGACTTCAACATTCTATCATAAGACCTACCCAACCCAACTGCTTACCTCTGGACAATGCAACCCTACCTCAGAAGCTGAAGGAGGTTGGATATTCGACACATATGGTTGGAAAATGGCACTTGGGTTTTTACAGAAAAGAATGTATGCCCACAAAGAGAGGATTTGATACCTTTTTTGGTTCCCTCTTGGGAAGTGGTGATTACTATACACACTACAAATGTGACAGTCCTGGGATGTGTGGCTATGACTTATATGAAAATGACAATGCTGCCTGGGACTATGACAATGGCCTATACTCCACACAGATGTACACTCAAAGAGTTCAGCAAATCTTAGCTTCCCATGATCCCAGAAAGCCTATATTTTTATATATTGCCTACCAAGCTGTTCACTCACCACTGCAAGCTCCTGGCAGGTATTTTGAACATTACAGATCCATTATCAACATAAATAGGCGGAGGTACGCTGCCATGCTTTCCTGCTTAGATGAAGCAATCAACAATGTGACCCTGGCTCTGAAGACATACGGTTTCTATAACAACAGCATTATCATCTACTCTTCAGATAATGGTGGCCAACCCACAGCAGGAGGAAGTAACTGGCCTCTCAGAGGTAGCAAAGGAACATACTGGGAAGGGGGCATTCGAGCTGTTGGCTTTGTGCATAGTCCACTTCTGAAAAACAAGGGAACAGTGTGTAAGGAGCTTGTGCACATCACTGACTGGTACCCCACTCTTATTTCACTGGCTGAAGGACAGATTGATGAGGATACTCAACTGGATGGCTATGATGTCTGGGAAACCATAAGCGAAGGCCTTCGTTCACCCCGGGTGGATATTTTGCACAACATCGACCCCATTTATACCAAGGCAAAAAATGGCTCCTGGGCAGCAGGCTACGGGATCTGGAACACTGCAATCCAGTCAGCCATCAGGGTGCAGCACTGGAAACTGCTTACAGGAAACCCTGGCTACAGTGACTGGGTTCCCCCTCAGTCTTTCAGCAACCTGGGGCCAAACCGGTGGCACAATGAACGAATTACGTTGTCAACTGGCAAAAGCATATGGCTTTTCAACATCACGGCTGACCCATATGAGAGGGTGGACCTATCTACTAGGTATCCTGGAATCGTGAAACAGCTCCTACGGAGGCTCTCACAGTTCAATAAAACCGCAGTGCCTGTCAGGTACCCTCCCAAAGACCCTAGGAGTAATCCTCGGCTCAACGGAGGAGTCTGGGGACCATGGTATAAAGAGGAAAACAAGAAAAAGAAGCCGAGCAAAAATAAGGCTGAGAAAAAGCAGAAGAAAAGTAAGAAAAAGAAGAAACAGCCGAAAGCAGGTTCATTTCCAAATTGCCATTCAGGCGTTTGCCATTATCTTAGATAAGTACAATTTTTTTTCCTGTCTGGTTAAACTTAAGTCGGTCTTAGTCTTTTAGCTGTTTTCTAGAGAGACCAGCAAATTTGGCTCAATAATTTAACTGCCAGAAGTAGCAGCCCTGTTTTCATGTTGTGCCACTCCAGAGACTGCTGCCACCTGGTCGTCATGTGGAAGACGGTTCTGTTTTGTGCCAAAGGTGCTACCCTTGCAAGCCACACTTAGAGGAGATTGGAGATGCTGATTTCTTTTGCTCCTTTACAAAAATGGTCCTTAATCAGTGCAACTGTTGTGCTTTCGTCAACTGACCAGACACTATGCTTTAAAACTGCGATCAACGGACATGCTAATTTGATGGAAGTTACAGGGTAGCATGATTAAAAACTACCTTTGATAAAGTACAGTCAAAGGTTGCATCACCTGAAAGGCCTTGAAAGATACATTTTCTTCGTGAATTATTGTATCTCTGTCTTATGATACTTGGTTTTTGAAGTTAATTCCATTTCACGTATCATTTCCTTTCCTGTGAAAATAAGCTGTTGCTCCCATGTAAACAGCTTGCACCTCATTCTGTCATGCATGAGGGAATGGCATATAAGAATGTGTGAAAAAAAAAATTATAAAAAAAAAAAAAAGAATGTTTGAGCACACTGCCAAAACGTGAATGTAACTATTTTCTAAACACTTTAATAGAATGACGTTTCAACGTAAAGTATGTAATTTATTTTTACAGAAAAAAATATTAATTATTTTGTTTTCACAAAAAAGTTATACAAATAACTTTTAATTATTTTATTTTTATTTTCTAAATACTGTTAGAAGAATTTTATTTCATATCTTCAATATTACCAAGCACTGTAGTACTATAAATTACTGTAATACTGGGTGAATTCGTAAAAGATAAAAAGAAAATTATTCAGCAAGAATGATAATCCTCATTGTTCAGCCATTATTTGAATGTAAAAAGATGAATATATTCCTTACAAATTACTTGGAATTCAGTGTTGTACGGGGTTGAAAGACAACTTTATTGTCTATCATAATAAACACCTTATTTATGTGTCTTTGTTATTAAAATGACTTATTTTATGGCACTAGAAACTTTATTGTGGCTTTTTCTGATCTAATTTCTAGATGAAATTATATTCTTCATCTTAACAACAAACATCTTTACAAATAGGCAATTGCAGGTATGATTTGCTAACTACCATAGTAAATAATATGGATTTTTTCAAATAGGAGATGTTTCCACTTGGCTATTGCATAGACAAAAATGTCCTTTTGTTAATAAATAACATTTATAATGATCCTACTCTTATATAAAGTGGACACACTGGGGAGACAGAGAGAAATGAAGATATGGATCCTACCTGGAATAATTAAAAATCTGGTTTGGAACTCACATGTGTGAATACCATAAGGAGGATTAAAGGAGCATGATCTTGGGACACCTGGGTGGCTCAGTTGGTGGTTAAGCCTTTGACTCACCTCAGGTCGTGATCTCACAGCTTGTGAGTTCTAGCCTGTACCGAGCCCTGTACTGAGCCCCATACTGGGCTCTGTGCTGAGCATGCAGAGTCTGCTGAGATTCACTGTCTCTCTCTCTCTCTGCCCCTCCCCTGCTCCTGTTCTCCCTCCCTCTCTCTCTCTCTCTCTCAAAAATAAGTAAATAAACTTAAAGAAAAAAAAAAAGGAGAGCATGGTTTGTAATAAAATTTATCATGGGTCATCAGTGGGCCTAGATTGATGTGGCTCCTCTGTCTGCCCTAGAGTTTTCTTTAAAGTGACTTCCCCTAATACAAGGGCCTCTAAGCCTCATAGTCAACACTTCAAAAATCAAAGAAAGAAGTTACAACTGTGATAACAAAATGTATGCGGTGGTATGGCAGCATACCATTAAATACATTTGCATCAGAATTCAAGGGACTGCCTTTCACAATTTATGGAAATCAATAAAAGAACATTTAGACTGTTACTGAAATTACTAACCAAAATGATAAAAAATAATTTTAGTATTTTACTTCTAGAGTATATGTTTTATGTAGGATAAAGAACTATTTCCTGAGCTTGTGCTTTATAGACTATATATTAAATGAGTCTTAGAAATCAAAGGCATATTGTCAGTGTTTTCCTTTCTTAGTGGTACATCAAATAATGATGTGATTTACAACAGTTGATGTCTTATAACTCAAAAAATAGAGTTATCATTAGAAAATAGTTTTGAAGGTAAGTTCAGGAAATGCTGAGTTAAAGTTAAAAAGGTCTCTTTAATGCTGCCTTTCTTAAGAGTTCTTAAAATCCTGATTTGCCTCATAAATCTCTAACAGATGGAAGTTTTTATTCATGATTTTCTAATTTATTTCACCATAAAACTCTTGTCAATAGCACATTGCACAGCACTAGGCAAAGTGTGGAACAGACTTTGAAAATTATGAGTGTAAACATAGAATCTTCTAGAAAAAGGAGGCAATTAAGATTATGAAAATTAACTCACATGAAGCCACTAAGGATTACATAATATGATGTGATTTTAAGTTCTCTATTAATGACCATAACTTTCTCAATGAAAATAAATTAGCCCACAGTCTTCTATCTAGAAATGGCTTCACAAATGTTGCTATTGTTCGCTGCACCTGGTGCTTAGGTAGACTGATTTAAGAGAAGTCTGTCTTGCCCTTAAGGAGCTAAAGTCTAATAGTCATCTATAAATAATGAACAAAAATCTTTCCAAAATGCTGTCAGCAAATCACTAGGTATTTCAAGATGTCCAGGAAGGAAAATACTGTACACTTGACTTTCATGTCCTAATCATTCAAACTCTGTTAATACTGGGTATTTAGTCTCAGGTGTCAATCTCCTAAACTGCGATTCTCAGGTTGAATTTCCAGGGCCATCTGTGGCTCTTCCAAGTGTAAATTGCAACTCTTTAAAGCCTCTGATCCTGGGGCCCCTGGGTGGCTCAGTCTGTGAAGCATCCAACTGAGGCTCTGGTCATGATTTCATGGTTTGTGAGTTTGAGCCCCTCCTCAGGCTCTGTGCTGACAGCTCAGAGCCTGGAGCCTGCTTCAGATTCTGTGTCTCCCCGTCTCTCTGCCCCTTCCCCATTCATGCTCTGTCTCTCTCTCAAAATAAATAAACATTAAAAACAAATTTAAAAAACCTCTGATCCTTTCATTAGGAGAACAAAAGAAAGTTCTGTTTCCCACTAGCTTTGTCAGAAAATACTTTGTGGCTATGGCTATGTGCCTTGGATGAGAAAGGATATAAACATTTTATTGGAATAAAAAAGCAACAAAGCAACAAATAACAAAGCAACAAAACCTTGTGGTACCTTTCCAGTGAAAACTTCCGCCCCACATCTGTCCAGTCTACTAAAGGAGATGTTTCATGTATATTTACATACTCTTACCTCACTTTTCAAAAAATTGAGCGACTGTTACAGTTTCTTGAAAATCTTTTTGAAGATCTTCAGAAATAGAGAAAACGGCATGCCATTGACCACTGAATAAGTATACAGTTAATGTATTTTGGCATTTGATATTCCAAGGTACATGAGTTTGGCATCAGGATTAGCTTCTTAAGCATTTAATTCATAAGGTGCTTGAGCAAATTGTGAATTTGTCAGTAGCTATCAGAATATGTGTTGTTGGCAGAAGTAAGTTGGCTTTGCAAAAGAAGCAAACAAAATTCTTATGTCATAAGCTAATAACTTCATTGTTCCCTCTTAGGGAAAATCACTTATCCAAATGTGTATGTTCATGCAACAAATATTTATCATATCCTACTACCTGTCAGGTAAAATTCTATCTGTCGGGTAAAAATTCTTACCTTTGTGCAGGTTATGCTCTTGCCAAGTTAGGCAGACAATAAATAATGAACAAAACTTATACACAAATTATTTACAAAATCCCCTCCCTCCACCCCCCCACCCCTCCTTAGCCTCAGTTTTGCTTTCCATGGTTTCATTTACTCACAGTCCACTGCAGCCCGGAAGCAGATGATACTTCTTCTTCCGTATCATCAGGTCAATGGTTTGCCATCCCAATGCTCAGGTCATTCACCTCACTTCATTTCATCACTTTGGGATTTTTTCATCTCACGTCATCACAAGAAGGCTGAGTAAAATACAGTAAGATATTTGAGAGAGAGACCCTTATTCACACAACTTTTATTACAGTATACTGTTATAATTGTTCTATTTTGTTATTACAGATTGCTGTTAATCTCTGTGTTTCATTTATAAGTTAAGTTTTATCATAGGTATGTATGTATAGCAAAAAACGTAGAATATAGGGTTAGACATTATCTGTGGTTTCAGGCATCCACCTGGGGTCTTGGGATTGCTGTATTATATAAAGTAATGTGAAGAAAAAAAAGTAGATCAAGATAAGGGGAGGGTTCACTCAATGCTGAGTTTATCCACCCATTCTTTCAAGATTTGCCACGTGCCGCATGTAATGATACCTGCGAGGGTATGATGACAAGCATCATCAGACAGAGTCCCTGCCTTCAGGTCATGTACATCTCCTAGGAGACACAGCCATAAATCAACGAACCAAAGATCCTCATCTCCCCCACACTTCTTCCTAATCTCTTTCTGTAGCACTTATCACTCTTTAACATATTTCATATTTTACTTACGTATTTTCTTTATTCTCTGTTTCTTCCCACTAGAGTATAAGCTTCTTAAGAAAAGTGGTTTATGTCTGCTCTATTTACATCTGTACCACCAGTATATAAAACAATGTCCACCTCATAGTCAGCATTCAATATATATCTTTTGAATGAATAAATAAAATAATCATATATATCCATATGTTCAGCTACATTTGCTTAGGTTTCCGTTTTGCATTTCTTTATAGAGAGCTTTCACTGCTGAAAATAGAACTAATCCTCCCTAATACCTTTTCTCATAATAATAATAGTGATGTGAAATACAGACATTTCCAGCACTATAAAAAAAGTAACGTACAGTTATAAAAACAGAGTATTACAGCAAAAACCAAGCAAAAGTCACATAAAATTGAGAGCAAATTTTATCTACAGAATCTTTATTACCTAACAGGGCAGAACACTATTATTCTAACACACTTTGAATATTATAGAACATTAGTTGAAATGAGAGTTTTCAGAAAGGAGAGGTGGGAGCTTAAATCGTGAATAATTTTTTGTAGCAAATCATGAAAGAAAAAATATAAATAGCAAACAAGCCTGTGTCTTCATAGAATTATGCCACATGGACTATAGCTCATATCCTTGGGTATTCCATTACAAAGCTCTCCAATTTGGCAGAGCAGGAATTTTTTTTTTTTTTTTTTGGGAAAGGGTGCAAGTGAGCGAGGGGGGGAGAGAGAGAGAGAAAAATGGGACTCACCTGAAGCGTGGCTCATGTTCACCTAAAGCAGGGCTCATGTTCACCACATGGAGGACTAGTGCTAACTGGATGAGGGGCTCAAGTTTACCGGATGCGGGACTCGAACTCATGAACCGTGTGATCGTGACCTAAGCTGAATTCAGCTGTTTAACTGACTGCGCCACCAGGCTCCCAGGAATTCTTCTTTAAAGATATATTTTTCTTAAGCTAGATTGTAGCATCCCTATGAAGTCTATTGATTTATTGGCTAGATATGGCATTATTAAACACAGGATGCCAAAATGTCCTTGGGAGTTAGGCAGACAAATATTACCTAACCTTCCATTTCATATCTCTGACTTGAGATTTCCTTTCTCTCAAGTTTGCTGCAATCCTATAATGTTCTTGGTCAATTGGCTTATGCAATGTTGTGTAAAATTAATCCCCCAAACTGAAAAAGAACGAGAAAATAACATAGGCTTAATAGAAATGTCTACATATTCACTCTTTGCAGGAATTCTTTAGCCAATAATTTTAAGTGGGGAGCATCTTCTTAATCAAATACAAGTAAAATCCGTCTTTCAGAATAAAAATCCACAACCAATTTTCAATATGACATATTAATCTCTCGAGAAACAATACTTTAAAGAATTAATGTTCTTCAGCCTTGAGAGTTGTGAATGACTGGCAGAGACTTTCGACTGAACTTCTGAATCCTAAACAACTATGAGAATTTTTTTTTATATAATTAAGGTTAACAAAAACAAAACCTTAATTTTATATAGCATGTGAAACTGTAATTTCTCATGTCTTCATCACCAGACCTTCTAGAGGATCCTTTTCAGCAAGAATGGTAACATAATTCATCAGTCATGGAGACTCATTCTAATACATGTCCCACTAACATTTCTTTATTTGTAGCTTTTCATGATTTGAGTATCAATCCACTCTAGCCCCTGGGAGGTAGGAAATTACAAGCATATAACATCCACGTTAATTTCTACTCTGCAGTCAGACTTAATTCAGCAACAAAATTCCGGGTTTCAGAGTATGTTACCCCAAAATTTGCTGCATTGGCATACTGATTATTTTGAGTGAGTTAAAGTCACATTAAAAGCAGCAGATGCAAGAAGGGCCCTCCGGCCTTCCATTTTCTTCTAGAAAGCAGGAGATAAAACTCCCATGTGAAAAGTGCCCTCCCTGTACCAGAAGGAAGGAAAACATTTTCGTCACCAGAGAAGGGGAGTGGAGGCTGGGAGAATTCTGTACAAACTTGTTAAACTGATCCTCATCTTTCTAGTCACTTTTCCACAATTAACTGCCCTAGCCCAAACCCCTGTGTTTTGTCACGTTCTCACGATTTCTTACCCTTTGTCCAACCTAGCACATAGCATTCGGCTCCAGCTACTGCTTTGGGTCTTCATTTTCCTGTGAAGGTGCCCAAGTACATGTACAAATAAAATATACAGTCTTTTATTAAATTTGTTTTTCTTTTCTTCAGGTTTTGCTCAAAGCCCTAAGAGTTAACTTAGCATTTCAGAAACTACAGTGACAGCTGCCAAGATAAGCTATTATTTCCCAGCTGGAAGAAGTGGCTGCAGTGACAGTTAGACTAGGTAAGTGGATAAGTGGAGAGGTTTTGCCCTTATTTCTTTCTTTGGCTCAATGCCTGCGCACTTCTGAGCATCTGGGCTGTGGTTGGGCTGTTTCTTTCTGTCCTCTTACGTACAACCATGGCTCCCCATTTTACATTTTTAGCACCTTTATTATCCATCCCTGACTCCCACTTCCTGCCACAGAACTAGGCACATAGACACCTGTGTCCAACAGATGATTAACATCTTAATTCTTCCCCTCCTAAAAGTCCCCAGCTTAAAGAGATGAGTGTGTAGCTACACCCATCCCCTGGAGACAGGAAGTCCTGAGCCTACCCTTAAACCTTTAGGCAGCAGAGATCATAGCAGAAGGGGAGTGAGGGATATGGAGGAAGCAAAGTGTTTGCATAGGAATAAGTGAGATGCATCTCCCTTCAGATCTGAGCACCTTAGCAGCCGCTGTGCCCCAAACCTTGCTTCAGTTTTGGTAACTAATTAATGTTTTCTCCTCCCACTGAGGGAGAGAGCAATAAACAAAATAATTTCTACTGTTTTTGGCCTACCCAAGGACCAACTTTGGGAATATTCCTCTTCTTTCTCATCTAACCTGGAGGAGAAAGCAGCAGAAACGTCTAACATTGTCAACCCACCCACAGACCAATTTTAAGGATTCCTGGGCCCTTTCTTCCCTTGCCTGTAAGAGAGAAAAAAAGCCCACGGCACTATTTGGGCTGCTAGTTCCAATCTTACCTCCCAGTCCTCAGCCAACAAGGTCTTCCAATCCTTTCAACCTGTCAGCTACAGTTTCTTTTGATATCTCTCAAATCCCATGAGTCAGCCTATGAGGGTCTCCTGTGTCTCTTCCAGAAAACTATGTTTCAAACGGGATCTCATCCTTGTCAGCAAAATTGATACATTGTTACTGTCTATATTTGTTCATCACTGTCCTGAAAGAAACCATGAATCTGCTGGAGCAGAGATCAGAGTCATTGTTATTATTTACCACAATGGCACCACCAATTTCTCAGAGGTGACCTAGTAATAGCCACATGGTTGGGACCCCATGTCCAGGAGTTGTATCTCAGGAAACCTGAGATTAAGAATCGGGGTTTTATGTAGAAATAGGATTATCTCCCCTTCCCTCCTCCCCTCTGGAGAAAAGAGAGAAACCCTTGCTGCACAGTCTTTACAGTCCTTTGGAATGTAAATGTAAATTCTCTCCAAAAGGGAGAGGGAAGTCAGCACCACAGAAGGTGAAGCATTTGGCTCTGGAAGAGGCTAAGTTTAATACCCTTTGAATGAGAACAGATGGTTCAAGGTCTATCTAATTCCCTTTAACTTCCAAGGCTTGTCCTTTAACCCAGGTGCCAGTAACGTTTTCTCAGAAAGCTCTAACCGTGCAGAACCATGAAAATATCCACTTCTTGACACGGGTCAGTGGTTTCCTGTGTCTGAATGTTGGAACAGGATTGACCACAACTAGGTAGAAGGGAATCTTCTGGGGTGAGGGAAGGATTTTAAACTGAATTGTGGGGTCTTGGGTCAAAATGGGGAGCGGGGCTGCTGTTGCAGCATCGAGCCGGTGGCTGGAGGGTATATGAAAATGGTGTTACAGTGCTGCAGGGTTTAATAAACTGGGGTTGTGTAACCATATGTGAGCATGATGATGTGAAAGAGGCCATAAGGCTTCCTGAGAACCTGTATAACAACAGGTGTTTCGCATTAAGAGAACAGTGGACCCGAATGCAAGGCAGCAAGCAGATTTTACCTAAAGAGCAGTGGACAGGAGCACCTGGGTGGCTCAGTCAGTTGAGCGTCCGACTTTGGCTCAGGTCCTGATCTCATGGTTCCTGGATTCAGGCCCCATGTCAGGCTCTGTGCTGACAGCTCAGAGCCTGGAACCTGCTTCGGATTCTGTTTCTCTCTCTGCCCCTCCCCCACTCGTGCTCTGTCTCTGTCTCTCTAAAATGAATAAACGTTAAAAGTAATAATAATAAGGGGAGCCTGGGTGGCTCAGTCATTTAAGTGTCTGACTTCAGCTCAGGTCATGATCTGGCAGTTCATGGGTTCAGGCTCTGTGCTGACAGCTCAGAGCCTGGAGCCTGCTTTGGATTCTGTGTCTCCCTCTCTCCCTGCCTGTCCCCCACTCACTCTCTCTCTCTCTCTCAAAAATAAAAGAACATTAAAATTTTTTAAAAGTAATAATAATAAAGGAAAGAACAGTGGACAAAATATGAACAGGGTAAATTCTATCTTGAACCCTATCTGAAAGAAGTCACTTGGCAAAGAAAAGAGAGGGAGGAATTGGCAAAGGAATAATCATGGAGCTGAAATCTGTGGTTGCAGCTCTCCTCAAATATTTTTAAGAAGTTGGGTAGACCTGAAATGTACAATTTAGAAATATTTGAGCTGCAAATGTACTACTTTAAATAAATGTCTCTTATAATTTTTAAAAATTAAACTGAAAAATTTTAATAAAGAAGTTGAATTGTGGGGATGATTTAACAACTCATAATGTACTAAAACTCAGTGGGGCCCCTGGGTGCCTCAGTCTGTTAAGTGTCCGACTTCAGTTCAGGTCATGATCTCACGGTTTGTGGGTTCGAGCCCCGCATCGGGCTCTGTACTGACAGCTCAGAGCCTGGAGCCTGCTTCAGATTCTGTGTCTCCCTTTCTCTCTCTCTCTCTGTGCCTCTCCTGCTCACTCTCTCTCCCTCTCTCTCTCTCAAATAAATAAACATTAAAAAAATTTTTTTTAAATCACTGAACTGTATACTTGAGATGGGGAAACTAAAGGGACCCCATGAAAGACTTTTTTTGCCGCGTCTCTTCCTCCTAGGACCTGCATCCCCACCTTACACATGCTTTAATGTGTCTCCTTATAAAGGCCAAGGAGTTCATGATTTCTTTGGAGTCTTCCAGCACAATAGATAGCATCTCAGGAGTGATTGGACCAGGCCATTTTTCCAAGACCACTCACTACAGACACCTTGACACAAAGACCCCTGGTGTGATAGGAAAAGATAGGATAAAATAGGCAGAGTGGAAAAGGATAGGTCTGGAGGTCCCTGGGTGGGGAAAAAGACATATTTTGCAACAATGCTGGGAGTGTCTGACCGCAGCAAACCACCTCAGGGTAAGGTTCCTCTTAAGAATGTAACCTACCCCACCTTCCCCCCACCTCAGTTTTCCCTCAGGAATTTGACAAAAGACCTAAGTATGGCCCTAGACCACCCCTCATATGATGGAAATGAGCCAATCAGGAATGGACAACCCAGCACCTAGAGTTATCCAGTCAATAAAGATAGAACCTGAGAAGGAACAAGGGGGAAGGAAGAGGGGGTGTATGTGGCTGCCAGAACTTTATAAAACAAGGACCTTGGCTGTTGTTGGTGGGCGTTCACTTTTGAATGTCCTCTCTCTGTAAAGAGACCTTTCCTACTATTCCTCCTTTCTAATGTATACTCTAATAAACTTTTGCCTGCTGCTCTTTTTATTTTATGGCCATGTCTTCAATCTTCAAAGTGGCAAGACCAGGAATCCCGGGTATTGAGATAAAAATCCTGCAACACTGGCTCCAGGGCATAAGTGACACGGAGAACACCTTGTTTTGACCAGTTCCTGGGAGGACACATACACCAGACTGCCATCCTCATTAAAAACCCCAGACAACAAGCAAAGACAGAGTCTGTCCTTTCCAAGTGTCCCGGATGCTCTATCTGCTCTCCCTATATCTTCAATAAACTCTGCATTCACTTCCTCTCAGCTCCACTTTGGATTTCTATCCTGTGAGAAGCCAAGGACCCCCTTGGCTGGTCCTGTGGGACCCCCTCTGGGTCCTCGGAGCTGGCCTGCCTACATCACACTTACCGTGGACAAATTGTGGGTATGTGAATTATTCCTCAATAAGGCTATTAAATGCAAGACATACATCAGGAGGATTATTTATAACAAATATAACTTAACAAAAGATCAGTATCCAGAATAGATAATGAGCTTAATAAGAAAAAAGAAAAGTCCCTCACAAAAGATGACACACTCAAATAGCCAATAAAGATTTAAAAGTGTGCTCAAAATCGTTAGGCATTAGGGAAATACAAAATCATAATTCTATACCATTACACACCCACAAAAAAGGCTAAAATGAAAAAGACAAAACCAAATGTTGGTGAATATCTAGAACAATGAGGTGAGAGTGTTCATGGGAGTGTACATTTATGCAACTGTGTTAGAAAAAGCTTTGATCATATCAATGAAAGTTGAACACATATATATCCTTATGACCCAGAAATCTCACTCCTGGGTATATACCCAAGAGAAATGTTTATATATTGTGATCAAAAGTCATACAAAGGGAAATAACATTATTCATAGTAGGTCAACACTAAACACCCTAAATATCCATCAACAATAGAATGAATAAATTATGGTATACCCACAAAAAGAGAACACTTCCCTTCTTCTACTCTTACCAATGCTTCTGACACCAGATATGTGGGATTTTCCACACCAAGCAATTGGCGAACACCAACTGGGTATCCTCCAATTTAACTCAGGTCTGACACAAACTGCCTGGAGTTAGCACAGATTCCACAGGCTGAGGGCTCTCTCCCACAGGACTGCCCTTCCCCCACTTCTGACTCTAATCAGATCCAGGCCTCCTGTACTACTGACTGGTGGCAAACAATGGGGGATCCCCATGACTCCCTCTTAGAGTTTTGATACTTTACTGGAATAGCTTACAGAACTCAGGAAAACAATTTTCTTACTAGATTACTTTACTATAAAAGAAAACAATTCAAAAACAGCCACACAGAAAAGATACTTGTAGGGCAGAGTGTGGGGAAGGGCATGAAGCTTGCATGCTTTCTCTGGGTAAACCATACCTCCAGCACCTTCACGTGTTCAGCATCCCAGAAGCTCTCTGAGTCCTGTAGGTTAGGTATTTTTTATTTGTTTTTTTGTTTTTTAATGTAGGCTTTATTACATAAACATGATGGATTAAATCATTGGCCATTAGTGATTAAGTAAACTTCCAACCCATCACCTCTCCCTAGAGGTAGGGAGGTGGGGCTGAAAGTTCCACTAATAATATGGTTGGGTCCCCCAACACCCAACCAGCCCTCATCCTTAGGCGCTTTCCAAAAATCACCTCACTAACATAAATTCAGGTGTGGTTGAGAGGGACCTATTATGAACCACAAGCAATGCTCCTTTTACCTTATGGCTCTGGAGCTATTTCAGAAGCCAGGGGCAAGAACTAGATATTACAACACAAGATGTTCTTATGGCTTTTATCACTTTGAAAAAAATAAGGGTTTGAGGAGCTCCGTTCATAAGCTTGAAGGAAGACCAATATATATTTTTCTGATTAAATCAATGTCGCATCCATATTATGAAATGATATGTCATCGAGGGGGGAGTGTTGGTTGATTACTGGAAGGGGCATAAGTAGAGTTTCTGGGGTTCCATTAATATTTTTTAACTTGATGCTGCTTATGGGAGTATGTTCACTTTCTACAAATTTATTAAGCTACTCTTTTATGGTTTGTGTACTTTTATGTATTTCTTATACTTCTCACCAATCCCACCACTACCAAAGTCCACCATATATGTAGAGTCTACTACATATATCTGCTCTCTCTCTTTCTTTCTCTCTAATGGGTATATATAATAGGCTTGTCTACTGTACTCACCCTACCTATGACACAGCAATTCTACTCCCAGATATTTACTCAAATCCAGGGATGAAACTTGTCTTGCACACTGTGGTATACATTTAACACTGAATGCAGAACAAAAAAAAAAAGGCCTAATATACTCACTGAATATTTTGATCACTTTTTTTTTACCGTGTTAACCAGCATGCAGAGATTAAGTGGGACCTAAATAAAGATCACACCTGTTACGTTATAGATGACTGCCACCAGGTGTCGTGCTAACAGGTTTCTTTCAACTGATTTAAGCGGTAACTAATTTTATTATTTTTAATTATTCAAATCCAAATCCTTTAAAATTAAGTCATAAAACTAGGGCAATGTGAAGAATCATATTGAGTGACAAGTGCAATTATATCCATATATGTACTTTATTCTCAACTGATTCATGTTTCATAATCACAGATCAAATTCAATTCTAATCAAAATTACTAATAAATAGAAATTTGAAATAAAGAGCCATGCATATGGCTCTCTGATTAAATGATACTCTACTGAGAAGATATTAATTCCCCTTGAATCCCCCTCTATTGTTCTCATGTTTTCAGTGACTGTTGCATTTCCCAGCCCTGCTCCACTCCACCCCACCCCCACTTCCTCGGCCTGTTTGTCTATCCCCCACTCCTCTTTGGCTCTTTTTCTCTTTCTCACATTTACCTTTCCTTCTCCACCTTTCAGGAAATATAACCTGTTTAAAACTGAAGAAACTTGGGGCACCTGGGTGGCTCAAACGTTTGAACGTCCTCCTTCAACTCAGGTCCTGATCCCAGTGTCGTGACTTCTAGCCCACATCAGGGTCCTCTGTCAACACAGAGCTCCCTTCAGATCCTCTGTCCCCTTCTCACTCTGTTCCTCTAGCACTTGCACACACACACACACACACACACACACACACTCTCTCTCTCTCTCTCTCTCTCTCTCTCTCTCTCAAAAAATGAATAAACAATAACAACAAAAAAAACTAAAGAAACTTACTTGTTGGGATTCAACATCAACTCCTGTTAGTTCTGTGCACCTATCTTTCAAAGTCTGAGCAAATTTTCATATGAGGATCAATTATTCCAAATAGCCACCTATGTTCCATCCTAATCTAAAAGTGAAAAAGACTATTGGCCTCAAATTTGTATTTTACCTACAGTCAAAGAAAATGATCATATTTCAACAATAGAGAACTTTATTTACTGTTACCAGATTCTTAAGTATCTTTGTTTATCTATTTGTATGTTTAATTATAATCACATGTTTGCTTGATTATGGTTCCCAGAACTAATTACAACTATTATTGGCTGTTAAATAAGAAAATGTATTTGCAACTCAAAAATTTGTCTTGTTATATTTCCTGGTGGAGAAAGGCATGTGTACTGACAGGATGTTAATTAATTTTAAGTGGATTCGATTGTGAATTATTAGTATTCGTATCATTTTCTGTTTGCCTGAATTGTCAATATTTTTATGTATATGATCATTTTGTAAATAAAATTGATGTATGATTTAATTTTAAATACTTCTGAACAATAAAATGAATTACCATTTTCTATTAAACTGCATTAATCTGTTCAAGCAAGAAAGTTTATTAAATTATATTCTACTAACCTTCAGCATTGATGAACTTGTCAATTACTGAACTTATGCTGGGTTGTAGGATAATTTTAGCAAAATATACTTTGAATTATTCTAAATTGTCTTAGGTTCACTGATAAATTAACAAAACAATAGCTATTTTATGAGCTACCTTATTCAATCTCTAAATTTGACCCATTTCTATTAAAAACAGTTATAGTTGCAATAAACTTCAGGTTATTAACATATTATATTCCTCCTTTTCCCTCTAAACATCATTTGACCAATTTTTTCTACCATGAATTATTCTGTTTCCTTTACAATTCTTACATATATCTTGGGTTTTTTTTTGTTGTTGTTAAAATGAAAATGTTCTAATTTTCTCATAACTTGTTAATGCTAATTTACTCCATAATTTATTTGCCCTTTACAGCATCTTTCTTTTGACATTTATCTTAAAATGTCTTTGTAAGCAGCCAGTTACTGAGCTGAAGCATTTCATTAGCTGATTTGGATGCTGTACATTGCTCATGAAATACTGCCAAGTAGATCCTTGGACATTTTCCTGTCATTGCTTGCCTTTTCTCTTATACTAAAAAGTATCATGTACACTATTTACATATGCAAAATATACATTTCTGAAATCTGACTTCCAAAGTGTATTTATTATCTCAACTTTAAGGAATGAAGGAATTTAAACACATGGATTTCAACTATTGTTCAAATGTACTAACATCTCTTTATCTTAGGAAATGTGCTATTATTGTTATTATTTACTCTCTCTTTTGAGAACCTTGAAGTATACTTGAAGATACAAATGTACCTTATAAATAATGAGCAATAGGGTCAAATTTGCCAGACTATATCCATTCACTCCATTCTCACCTCACATTCACAGCATGTGTCATTTTTAAAATTCTCCAGGAGTCAAAAATGAACAGTATTCCTGAATGAACTTCCTATAATTGTGTGTGAAAAAAGAGAGAGTGACTGTTTTATAAAAATATCAATAACTTCATTTCATTTCCTTTTACCCGCTTTCTCTGGGCGAGACAACCAATATTGATATTTCTCTGAGCCAGACAACCAAACTTGATATATAAGTGGAAGAAAAATAGGTAGCTGGAGGCTTCACATTGCTAGGTGTATATCCTCTACAGAGAAAAAAAAATTTTTACCACTTAAATCCAGATCTTTTATTTATTCCTTTCTTCCAAGATAAGAAACATGAGAACTTTGTAGGAAAATTGTTCTCTTCAACCAGCCACGTTGTACTTATTTTTCTACAGAAAGAAAGTTGGACTAAATCAAAGCAAGACAGCAAAAGGCCAAATTGATTTTTCACAAATCATAATGTTTGAAACTAGATGCCACTGATTCCCTTGAGCTTGACACATTACTTTTGAGTCTCATCTGAGTCTCACATCATCCTTTGGCTGTAGGTGGTTAACAGCAACAAACGATAAAAAGCCTGAAATCAATCAAATGATGAGTTCAACCAATCTTCTCTCAATACCTCACACCTCCTCTTCTGGAAAAATTCACAGCCAGGCGGTGCTGCTATTGCTATTTGTTTATAAAAATATAAAGTGATGTGTGCATAATTACAAATAATAATGCAATATTACTATTACTACTGATAATAGACATATACTATGATTTATTATGGTTAATAATAGAGGTATAATTACTAAGAAGTATCTTTAAACATATATCATTGTTAAACACGTAAAAGGAAGCTTAAGTTTAATTAAAGCTCGGGAATAGATTAAAATGTTTTTTAAACTGCCTTAGGTGACTTTAAAGCAAACCTAGGTCAACAGATGAAATTACAGAGGTAAATGTCAGGTCAATATAAGCAAGAACTTTCTAGCAATTAATGCTGCCTTCAGTGGAATATGGCAGACACAGAAGTCTACCTGTGTTTCCTGTTATTGAAAGAAATATAACAGAAGGGGAATCACTAAATGGGAGGGACATATCCAGACTCTGTGGGTTAATGACAGCCAGGAGATTTGCCCACAGCCCAAACTGCTACAACACTTTGGGTCCAAAGCCACCTTCCTTAGGCACCCAGAAAAATGAGCTCCCGCTGTTCTCCAGTCCCATGTTCCTTCCCAGTGGGTATACTAACTGGGCTCAACTTCTCTCTTTGGAACATCATTCAAATTTTCTCTCTTATGCCTTCATCTTTTGTCAATGGCATAAACCTGTCCCAAATTCTTTTCCAAACCTATCTCCAAGGGAGATAGGGCCACTCTAATTATGATTTACTTCATAGTCAATATGTCTTAGCATAATAAGACACTCCTGTTGCCAAGGGCAACCTAAATGCACAATTGTTTCCTTAAAACCTACACTATCTTGTCAAATTCCCTCTGCATCCTTGTCTGGCCTCACTTTTGTGTGATTAAAATGTAAGCATTCTGCAGTTTCCCCCTTCTAATTTTGCCTGTTTTTCACAAGGTGTTGATCTTTCCTTTGATTCACTGACATTTAATTTTTATTAATTAATTCAAATACATTTCATCACATTAAAAACAAGATTTTTTCCATCTTTTACATATGTTTCTCTCAAATATTTCATCTCCATTAGAAAAAATGAAGAGACAAACTTTAAAATCTGTATTTTAAAAACCTATACTGGAAACCTACATGAGCATTACAATCACTTTTTAACTTGTGTACTTTTAGTTTCATCATGAAATCATGTCTCCTTTAAGATACTAACATGTTCAAATTGACTGCTATCATTTTTTCTCCTTTTTAATGTTAAAATTCATATAATGGGCCCCTGTAAGCCCTCTCACAAACTAGCCTCTTTATCTTTTTTCATACTACCTCAGATATTTCTGAAAGCATTTTTATTTTTGATAACATCAAGATATTTTCTGAGTCCATTCTTATTTTCCTGATTTGAAGTGGAGTCAGCTATACTTCAAGGAGCCCTCATTACTTTTAGGGAAGAATATTAGAAGCCATATGTCGACATTAGATCATACATTAGACTATCCCATGTGATTACAAGAAGCAGAAGGGGTGACACCAGAAGACCCAAGAAGCATCTTCTTACATTATTAATGCACATTGAATATTGGATTAGAGAAGTATGTTCACAAATAACATAAAGGTTTGCTATTTTAGCTTTTTCAAAAGTAGGGAAATTGGAAAGGGTAAAATAGCTTACAAAAGTGAAATTTTAAACTGATTTTTCTTAGCATAATGAAACAAATCATATGCAACTACTGGAGTTTGCTAGAAAAGAACGGACAATCGGTAACAATAATGTTTGCCAATAAAGAATTCTGCTTTTTCCTCTTGTATATTAAAAACTGAACAATGCAACTTCAGGAACTTTAACTGGAGTTAGTTCCTTTCTATGAATGATAGGACTTTGAAATAGGTGACCTGGGAAAGAGGTCAGTGGGCCTAAACTTTCTTATACTAATCAATTCATTACTTAAAAACAAAAACAAAAACAAAAAACAGAACTGGTAAATGAAGGAACCAAGATCTCAGAAGACAATCCAAACTTTTGTGACTATAATTCACATCTCACAATAAGAACAATTAAGCCCTTGTGTTTTAACCACCTCCTACTGGTTAAAATCTAGACTTCCATCACATCAATTATCTGGCCAAATATCCAGTGGAAATGGGAAAGCTTAAACTAACTTGAAAGAATTTTCATGTATGTTTTCACTTGAATAATATATAATGTAATGGATATTTCCAAAATGAAGTTCCAGAAATACATCCTGAATGTATACTCCATAAAGTAAAACCTTTAAAAATTACATCTTTTTTCAGGATGTGGCTTTGTGGATTTATGAAAAGTATTGCCCTTTGTTTTAATGTCATATGGAAACTTTAGGGACAGACTATTATTACCAAATTTCATTCAGATGGCAGCCATTTGTATGATGCGGATGTTTGTGATCAAATCTCCCTCAAGAGCTTAAGGTATTGCATCAGACAAGAGTTGGATTCATAAACTTTAGCTGTGTTTCCAAGAGCTGATGTTTCTCTTATTTACATCAACTACAGTATTGTTAAATTCATTCATAGGTATATGCTGAGCATTACATCAAAATCTATCTTCATTTTATTATAACTACTTTTTTGCTTATTAGTTTATCAATGGATAAGATTATTGTCATACTTTTTTTAAGGATTTTTTTTAATGTTTATTTATTTTTGAGAGACAGAGACAGAGCACGAGCAGCGGAGGGGCAGAGGGAGACACAGAATCTGAAGCAGGCTCCAGGCTCTGAGCTGTCAGCACAGAGCCTGGTGTAGGCCCAGGAATCATAAGATCTTGACCTGAGCCAAAGCAGATACTCAATCCACTGAGCCACGCAAGTGCCCCAGATTATTGTATACTTCTAAGGTAGGATTCTTTATATTTTTTGTTTGATTGTTTTCTACAAAAAAAAAAAAAACAACTGTAATGGTTTTTAAAGATGTTGGATGTGACAGGGATTTGAATAGTTCAACGATATGTCATTCTTGAAGGACAAAACCTGAAATTAACTGTTAGTATGAAATCAGTAAGAGTTCTTAAAGAAATAAACATCAAATAGAAAACAAATCCCACTAATATTTGGCCATCATATGAGAAGGCAAGGACTTGAAGTAGTTTTTCACTAACTTATACTTTTGACTGAATATTTGGTGTGAAAAGAACTTGCCTTTTTCTTGTACGAATTTTTAGAAGACTAGATTAAAATATTTTGCATAGTCACTCAAAAATTATATTATCATTTTACTAAGCTGATTGAGAAATGGAATGGAAATGAGAATAGAAAATGAATTTTTCTTCCAAGTCCAATGTAGTTTAGGACTCAGAGTAAGTTTCAAAATTATGAAATTTAATTTATATAGGAAATTAGCCCCCTAAAGTTCTCATGTTGAGTGGCTCTATGTACTATTCATTTTGGACAATTAGGCTAACCAAAGTGCTTTCATACCTATATTTTACATACTGTACCTTCATTGTTTATTTCTAATGCTATTTACTGTTTGATGTTGTCTCCAACAACCACAGTTGTCCATATTTTAAAACTTGATTGTTTTATTACAAACATTACTTTTTACATACAGTGTAGAGAATTCAATGGTCTTCAATGGTGTTTGGGTAACATTTATGCAGAGGTCAATTTTTATCTTTGGTGATAAATTATGTTATTATAACCTGATGTGGTAGTGTACCAATGGAAAACTTTCTTACTGTCCGAGAATTAATGCCTAAGGGTCTATAGTCTGACACCAAGTAACGCAAGTGTATTTTCTTGTTTTCCCAGAATTGGTGCCCAGAAGCACATTCTGATATCAAGTAATTTCAAATTCTAAAATCAAAAACTACCAGCTGTGGGACCAACCACTCTGAAGAGAGGATTTCTGAAAGGCACTATTTCAACACAGCTGGAACCATCCATGTCTCCACTTCCCCTAAACTATACATGAAGAAGGAAGGCTAGAAGTCATCTGTGAAGAGAATGAGAGTTTGTGGAGCAGCTTCCCATACTCCTCCTGTAGGTGAGGAAGAACATTCAAAATATTCTTTCTGATCCTCCATGGTTGAGGATGTCAGAACCACCACCTCTTCCACTACGTTGCGACTACTGATCATCCTTGGTAAAATTTTCTAAGCTACAGAACCAGCAGGGTACTTGCTGCCCTAAACTGAAAGCTACTGACAAGAGAAGAGAGAGGCAAGAGAGATGAGGAGAGACAACTTACAGGGGGGGCACTGCCTGTATTCCCACCATATGGTTTGGCAAGGATATCTGTTTCCCACAAGCACAATGGGTGTAAGTTAGAAACTGAGTGATTTTGCTAGTACTCTTCAAGAGAGCTACCAACTAGAACAGTAATCCCCAATTGCAAGAGCTAATAAAGTGAAATCCCCACAGCCAAAATGGGCATAGTTAGTGGTTCGGCCTCAGCTGACTCTTCCAAGCCATGGCACCATAAAGGGCAAGAATCCACTAGGGCTCTTCATAGAACCAATGAACACCTGCCCATTAGAAAACAAACATTTGGATGCCTACCACAGAGAAGTAGCTACAACTGACAGAAAGGGAAGAACAAATCACCATGGCAAAGAGCATGGAAGAGCATTTTCAACTAATAAACATTGGCCAATTATCCATAGGTAGTTGCACATGGAAATACATTTTGAGTCTTTTCCCTCTCTGCCTCCACACGAGAGGACTAAGAGCTTGAAAGAGGACAAGGTCGTGAGAGAGTTTGCTCCATTCCCACCATTAAGCACAAGTCCCAAGCCACTAGCCTGGACTCTGGGGAAAGGAGAGCTTAACCTGATTGCAAGATTTACATTCTAAAATAGATAAGACTATCAATAACCAGTCTCTTGTATTCTTTTTCTTATGTGAAATACCTATGTACATCTTCTTTGTGAAAGAAAGTTCTGTTTAATATATAATTCTACAGCAACAATTATTTTCTTTTAGTACTTAGAATATATTATTACATTGTTTTCTGGTTTCACTTTCAGCTGTTGAGAAATCTAATTTTAATCGAATTGTTCTTCCTTTGTGATTACTCTGTTCTACTTTCTGATGCTTTCAATAACTCCTTTTTTCATTAATGTTTTCATTTCCCTGTGTGTAGGGGTGTATTTGTTTTTATTTACCTCCTTGGGATTCATTGAATTTTCTTTTTGTTTTTCTAAATGTTTATTTTTGAGAGAGAGAGAGAGAGAAAGAATGCAAATAGGGGAGGGACAGAGAGAGAGGACACAGAATCCAAAGCAGGCTCCAGGCTCTGAGCTGTCAGCACAGAGCCCTATGTGGGGCTCAAACTCATGATTTGAACTGCAAGATCATGACCTGAAGCGAATTTGGAAGCTTAACACACTGAGCCACACAGGAGCCCCTGGATTCATTTTTTCTGAATTTGATACTGGTGTATTGATGCTTTCATAAAGTCTGAAATGGCAATTATCTCTTTAAATATATCATTTTCACCATCCTTTGTACTTTATTTTTCTGAAACTATCATTAGGAGTATCTGAGAATTCTTCCCTCTGTCCTCTCTTTCATATTTTCATGTCCTTTTCTCTCCTTGCTGATCCTGGATAATTTCTTTGCATCAACCTTCCATTGAGTAATTTTTTCTTCAACTGTGTAATGTGTTATCCATCAATCAGGTTGTTTAAGGTTCATAAGGTTTTTGTTTTTTTTTGGGGGGGGGGTAACTTTGCTTATGTCTTATTTCTTCATGTTTTTAATGACATTTCATTGGGAGATGATATTGATTGGAACTCTGAGAAATGTTTGAAAGCTGTTTTTAAAGTTCCTTTCCATATAACACATCTGTGTTTTCTTTTGTCAGGCTCTTGGGGCCACTAAAAATCCAGAACCATTTTATTTTTTATTTATTTTTTTTTAAAAAAAGTTTTTTTTCAATGTTTATTTATTTTTGGGACAGAGAGAGACAGTGCATGAACGGGGGAGGGGCAGAGAGAGAGGGAGACACAGAATCGGAAACAGGCTCCAGGCTCTGAGCCATCAGCCCAGAGCCCGACGCGGGGCTCGAACTCACGGACCGCGAGATCGTGACCTGGCTCAAGTCGGACGCTTAACCGACTGCGCCACCCAGGCGCCCCCAGAACCATTTTAAGTTAATTATTGGCTTGGGTTTTAAAGCCACACAGTAGTGTGAATTCATGCTCCAGATCCATGTATGTTAATATTCTGGTTAGAAACTCTTAAAATATTTTTGTCGTTTTTATGTTTGTTTTTAATTCTGTTCCATGCAAAGCTAATGTGTTTTAATGTGTACTTAGGGTTTATTTTAATCAGGTATGGTACGATGACAGACATGGAGATCATTGCCTTGAAGGACTTTATTACTGATAATTCCCCAGAGAATGGGGCATGCTGTGCCACACAGAGCCATGTGGGGAGTCACCAGGGTTGGTGAGGAAGCAGAAAGAGCAAGGGAAAAGCATGAGCAGAGGCTTTATCCTGATTTTTACAAGAAGGAAGGAGTAAGACTGGGTAGGCAGGTTGAGCAAGCTTAAGATTACATAGTTTGAATCATTTTGGTGGGCACTGAACTATAAGGGTGGTCCCTCATTGTTGAATACCTGGTCTTGGGGTCGTTTAAGGGGGGGGATCTTGGTTTGGTGTGTGACAGTTACATAAAAGAGGTGGTTGAGGTTATGGACTCAGGATTAATTGACTTGCATATGAAAGGCATGCTCATGGGCAAGTCATTTGCTCTAGGAATTAGGTAGCTGTGGGAAGGGAAGTCTGTGGGATCAGCAAGACTCCAAGATGATGAAGTATTATAAAATATTAAAGCAAGCAAACAAACAAATATAACACCCAAGGCTAGATGGGCAAGTATTCTTGACATCTTCCTCTGCAAGAGGATTTCCTCTCAAGTTCAATCACTGAGGGTATTGTCCTCTGGGAACTAGGCTCTCAGGTTTTTGAGGTTACCTCTGACTCAGCCTTCTATGAAATTCAGGCCCATGGTTTGCCTCCAGCCTGTGTGGGTACACCGGATTTGGGGCACCTGGGTGGCTCAGTCAGTTAAGCGTCTGATTCTTGATCTCAGGTCAGGTCATGATCTCGCAGTTCCCCAGTTTGAGCCCCACGTCAGGCTCTGCGCTGATCACGCAGGGCCCGCTTGGGATTCTGTCTCTTCTCTCTGCTGCTTCCCTACTTGTGAGCACACGTGCATGCTCTCTCTCTCTCTCTCTCTCTCTCTCTCTCTCTCTCTCTCTCAAAATAAATAAATAAACACACATAAAATTAAAAAAAAAAATCCAGGCTCAAGGTTACTAGCAACCAGCAGGTGCTCTCCAGGCAAACACTGAGTTCAGTGCTTGCTCACCGTTCTGGATATGTGGGGTATTTTTTGCTGTTGTTGATTTTGCCCTCTGATGGTTTTTCTTAATTTACTCCCACATCAGCAATGATTTTTTAAAACATTTTCACATTAATTCATTATTTCAGGCATCTGATCCTGGGACGGGTTTTTCTGCTCCAACAGTGAAACATTTTGCTGAAAGTAAAGTCTTTGATTTACATTTTGAGCAATTGCCATGAAAGTGTAATCTACTTGAATTTTTTGACTAAATGTTTTGTAATTTTTATTTTCCCTGAGAAATTTAAATCCTTTCCTGTAGTTTCATACGTTGCCATCTGAAATTTCATTTTAAAATATGAGAACATCTGTCTTCCTTTTCAATATTGAAACTATTTTTGTAAAAGATGTCAATATTTCTTAATAAGCAGATGGAATTTTCCTGTTCACTCACCTTAGAACATAGAAGCCATTGACTCTATCTTCTGAATATTCAATATCTTCTAAATGGGCAGTAAGAAAACATTTTTAAAAGCCAACCAACGAAGATTCCATACACATTAAATAATGATATAAATGTGTAGTCTGTAAACTGTATTCAGGAAATAAATGAAATTTGAATTACATAGGATATTTCTGCAATTTAAATATCATATTAATTTTATGTTACTTTATTTTAATTCAAGTTCAGATAATACTAAAAAATACAAAAAGTTGATAAGACAGCTCTGTTATGAGACAACTATTCTTGAGTGTTCAACAGGGCAGTTTTGGTTTAATTTATTGTTTGATTTCTTATTTTAATTAAACTACCTGAAAGCTCCTAAGAGTCATTTCAGCACTTTTTTTTTTTTTTTACCAAATAATGTTGGGAATTCAAGCAACTATTGTCATTAATTAATCATTATTTCCATTTTCTTAGGAATCAAGCCAGATTTGAGAGCTAACTGGTAAGCAGGAAGCTCGGGAAAGGCCTGTTTAACAAAAGGGATATGAACAAACACGTTTTGTAGTTAGTGTCTATTCTAAAGTCATTTGCCAATTAAGTTTTCTGCCTTGTGAGAATTATAGTATTCTAGTCTATTTATATCAAGATGAGCTGACAGAAGAAAGAGTTCTCAATAAATTTTCCTTTCAGAAGAATTTGGTTCAATCTCAATGACAATCAAAGATGCACAATTTAAAACAAGATATTTTTCAACTTTCAGATTAGCAAAGTAAACAGTGTGATAATACCAGGGTTAGACAAAGTGGAAGTAAAAAAGATAGTTTTTGCACTGTTTAACTATAAATTGCTACCAGCCGCAGGAGGACAAGTTGACATTATATATCATGAAAAAAAATTTTTTTTAATGTGTATATTCTTTAGTCACCTAAACTTTCAGAATTTTTTCCTTAAAAAATGATAAAAAAGAAAACAAGTGTAGAGATATAGATACACAAATGTTTGTCCCAATTTTGTTTATAATTGTGAAAGTTTCTAACAGAAGTGAGGTCCTTGGGGCACCTGGGTGGCGCAGTCGGTTGAGCTCCGACTTCAGCCAGGTCACGATCTCGCGGTCCGTGGGGTCGAGCCCCACGTGGGACTCTGGGCTGATGGCTCAGAGCCTGGAGCCTGTTTCCGATTCTGTGTCTCCCTCTGTCTCTCTGCCCCTCCTCTGTTCACGCTCTGTCTCTCTCTGTCCCAAAAATAAATAAACGTTGAAAAAAAAAGAAAAATTAAAAAAAAAAAAAAGAAGTGAGGTCCTTTACTAAAAACAGGCTAAGGAATTTGCGTAGCTCTGCTCTTTGAGGAAAGACATACTTCCTCATGAGCTCTTTTTTTTTTTAATTTTTTTTTTTGAGAGAGAGTGCAAGTGGGGGAGGGGCAGAGAGGGAGACAGAGGGTCTGAAGAGGGCTCCTAGCTGAATGTGGGTGGGGCTCACACTTAGGAACCAGGAAATCAACCTGCTGAGCCACCCAGGAGCCCTTCCCATGAGTTGACTCTTAAGTCACCTGCAATTAAAACTTTTCCTTATGAGGCACTCTTCCTACTCCACCTATTGCATGGTTTAGTTTTCTGCCTTTACTACAAATTGATTTTTGTGGTTCATCACCTCAACACTGACCTAAAACTTATTTTGCTAATAACTTATATGATGTGTAGTCCCAATTTTTTTTTTCTATTTTGTTTTTATATTTTAGATTTTCTGGCTCTTATTTTCCTTTAACTTAAAATTTTATCTTTACATTTTTAATAAAAATTTAACTTTATTTTATATACTTAAAAACTTCTTTTAGTCTTAATAATCTCTCTTAACTTTTTACTTTTTAGACCTAGCTCCTTATCTTGAATCTGTTTATTTTCAAGTTTATTTAGTTTTCTCAATTGATTTTTCTAGATTTTGAAGTTAATATTTTGTCCTTGGAATAAATTCTCTTACACTAAAATTATATTCTATTTCTGCTTCTTTTGTTTTTGGACTTTGTCTACTTTAAATGTCTGTTTTTCCACTTATTATTTTATTTTAATTTTTTGTTTTTCTGTTTTGTTGAACAACCTCATTTCATGGCTCCTGTTCAAGAGGAGAATCCTGGCCCAGCCCACCTGCATGAAGAGGTAGGGGGATTCTGCTCTGGCATCTACCTTGTTAGGCTCCTCTGTCGCAGGAGAATGTCATTCTGCTTGCCAGCTCCACTGAAACTTAACTGGCAATTAATTTGAAATGTAACTGGCAACACATGCAACTGCAATTCAGTTCCTAACAAAGGCTCATTTGAAAGAAACATGACTGACTGAAGACTGCTTAAAAGTTGTGCAATCCTTCCATGTCTCTTGAAGTGCTTCAGTGTGAATCCCTGGATGAAATCAGATCATCAGAAAACTTGTAGCTGAATTTGTAGTGTTCTTGTACTATCTAGATTGATCATACAAAAACTATACTTTGATGTTCTCTCATTGGTCTATTTTGAGGAATTTTTATAAGAAATTGCCCCAAGGGGACCCCTGAGTGGCTCAGTTGGTTAAGCATCCGACTCTTGATTTTGGCTCAGGTCATGATCTCACGGTCGTGAGATCAAGCCCCGAGTCTGGCTCCCGACTGAGGGTGGAGTCTGTTTAGGATTCTCTCTCTCCCTCTCTTTCTCTGTCTCTCTTTCACACATGAAAGAAATAAAGAAAGAAAGAAGCAAAGGAAGGAAGGAAGGAAGGAAGGAAGGAAGGAAGGAAGGAAGGAAGGAA
>NW_024412376.1:72001279-72140956 GCF_014898765.1 Herpailurus yagouaroundi
GAAGGAAGGAAGGAAGGAAGGAAGGAAGGAAGGAAGGAAGGAAGGAAAAGAAAGAATGGAAGGAAAGAAAGAATGGAAGGAAGGAAAGAAAGAAAGAGAAAGAAAAGAAAAAAAAAAAAATGAAATTACCTTATGAAAGTGTTAAGAAGTTCCCAGGAGCATAGTGTCTCTAGAGCAACTCTTTTGTTTTTGGTTTCGTATGGCTATTGATATGGTCAGCTCTACCTTATTGACCCTCTGAATTGTGTAACCCATATTGCTTTTTCTTTTTTGTTGGATGCTAGAGAACACAGAGTCAAAATCATGGCTCATATCCAACCATTGCACAGTATCTCTTGGCAAACATTTTACTACTCCCTTCTAGTTTCATTTTATTTCTCATTTCAGTATTTCCTCTGCAGTGATTTTCTTAGTTACATGTTATTATTTTATCTGGATACATGCACTGTTACTTCACCTTAAAGAGTTTCAAAACCTGAAATACCCTGAAAGAGAGAGAAACAAGGAAAAGTTTGGCATTATAACCCCATTTTACACATAAAAAAAAAAAAAAAAAACCAGGACAATGTGATAAGAGTAGGAAGCCAGACAGTAGCAGACCTGAAATTGGAACATCCACCTTCGAGTGATGAAATCACTTAAAATCCAAGCATCCAAAGCCATCAGTCTCTCCTGGTATAATTGCCAGATTTGCATCAACACTGGGGATCAACCACCAGTCAGAAATAATCAAATTCCTTGTGCTGTTTTCGCTACTTTATTTTGAGTAATATTAAAGTTCCAGAAATATCAGTCTAGGCAAATCCAGTGAGTATAAGTAACTAAAAGTGTTAGCTCCCACCTCTTTGCCATATGTTCAGAAACATCTCAGACAAGTTCAACTTGATGTTTTGTGAACCACCCATCTAGAAACATTACAGGCTTTACTGGGTGGGGTTTTGTGGCAATTTGCAAGTACACCAGTTTAGTCAAGGATAGGTAGAGGAGCATAACATAAAGATCCATGTAGCCATAAAGATTCATTTTTGCATTCAATATTAAACAAAATATTTAAATAATACCAATAAATATTTCAGGTAGTGGATGAAATGATTCTAGCAGACCTTATTTCTAAGCCACAAAACTTTGAAACTCAACCTCTGCTCCATAGAACTTTCTATTTGTTTTGGAGCTTAATACTGTATAAGTACCATCCAGAGATTTGTCTACATGACTCTTTTTGCTTTGTTTTGTTCTCTGATTATAAAACCAACTATTCTCATTGTAGAAAATTAAAGAAGCAAAACATATGTAAATAAAAATGAAAACTTAATAGAAACAATTCTAGCTGACATTTCTTCAGCACTTATTTAGAATGAGCACAAATCTAAGCGTCTTACATACATTCTCTCTACCTCCCAACAACACTGCAAAATAGATACACGGCTTGGTTCTGTTTTATGGCTGGAGAAAACAATGCTCAGTGAGTTGAATTAAGTGATTAAGTGAATGAACCACTAATTACAAAAGTTGTAAGTGACATTTGATGCATTGCATTTCAATTTTTATTCATTTATTCATTCGTGATAAATAACTGATGGTTGGATAGACATAGAGGCATGGATAGATGGATAGATAGGTAGATAAATAGATAATAGGTAGATGATAGATAGATAGATAGATAGATAGATAGATAGATGATAGAATTTTCTTATTGTTAAGACAATCATGTTTGAGACCTGATTCTGCCACATACAATTATATAATAAGTAATTTTTTTATGTCTTGAAATTTTACCAAAAATTTAAAACTCTGCAGAGTCAGGATGAATTACATTCAGCTGGAAGGGACAGCAAACCTAACAAATAAGCTTAGCATTCAAAACATGTAAGTGCTTATCCACCTCCAAGAATTCCAGGGATAGGCAGATGTGAGACAGGCATAGTTGCTCTTGCTGTTCCTAGTACACAGAACTTCATCCTCATGTTTGTCACCTTGCCGTCATATGGTGGCTGCCACATCTGTAGCTGCCACATGTCAGGAAAGAACAAGAAAAGGGAAAAGAAAGAGGGACATGCCCACAGGCTTTGTGTCTCAGAGGCCTCTCTCACCATTAGCTAGATCTGTTTCTTACAGCATTTCAATTAACTTACTACTGCATAACAAATCATCCCAATATGTAAAGGCTACAACACCAACACAATGGCAGACAACTGCCATATGATCAGTTTCCATAGGGAGAGCTAGTCCCTGCTCTGAGTGATCTTATCTGGGACAACTCCACTGGGGCTAGAAAGATCCAAGATGGCCTCATCTAGAAATTTGTCACTCAGCTGGGGTGGCTAGAATGACTGGGGATTGACTTGGCCTCTCTTCTCTTTATAATTCCTCCAGGACCCTTCTGTTTCT
Source organism: Herpailurus yagouaroundi (assembly GCF_014898765.1). Classification (NCBI taxonomy): domain Eukaryota; kingdom Metazoa; phylum Chordata; class Mammalia; order Carnivora; family Felidae; genus Herpailurus; species Herpailurus yagouaroundi. The sequence goes on from NW_024412376.1 coordinate 72,003,668, forward strand.
CCCCATAAACTTTTTCTATTTAGACATTTGGAATTCTTAATTTTTTTTTTTAACGCTTATTCATTTTTGAGACAGAGAGAGACAGAGCATGAATGGGGGAAGGTCAGAGAGAGAGAGAGACACAGAATCTGAAACAGGCTCCAGGCTCTGAGCTGTCAGCACAGAGCTTGACGCTGGGCTTGAACTCAAGGACCACGAGATCATGACTTGAGCTGAAGTTGGACGCCCAACCGACTGAGCCACCCAGGCGCCCCAGGACATTTGGAATTCTCTACATGATGGCTAGCTTCCAAAAGAATGAAGAAACAGAAGCTGCAAAGTTTATTGAGACCTAGGTCCAGAAGTCAAACATTACTTTCACACAGTCTACTGGCCAAAGCAAATCATAGAACCAGTCCAGATTTAAGGGTAGAAGAAAATTTTTGGGCTCTTGATGGAAGGAGGGGCATACATATAGAGGGAAGGAATTGTTAGTGGCCATCATTGCAAATAATCCATGACATGTAGGTACTCCTATTTCAGTCACTATTTAAAAAAAAATTTAAGTTTATTCATTTTTTTTAGAGAGACAGAGACAGAATGTGAGTGGGGGAGGGGCAGAGAGAGGGAGACACAGAATCTGAAGCAGGCTCCAGGCTCTGAGCTGTCAGTACAGAGCCCAACGCAGGGCTCAAACCCACACAAGACCATGACCTAAGCCTAAGCTCAACTAACTGAGTCACCCAGGTGCCCCCAGTTACTATTTTTAAAAAAGCTGTAGTAGGGTTGCCTGGCTGGCTTAGTCAAAAGAGCATGTGACGCTTGATCTCAGGGTTATGAGTTCAAGCCCCACGTTGGGTATAGAGATTAAATAAATAAATACGTAAATAAACTTAAAACTGTAGTAGGTCAAAGGGCAGTAAGTCAACAATGTGTTTCCTAAAATCTTTTTTTTTAAAGGAATTCTCATTCTCTCTCTCTCTCTCCCCTCCCTTCTAGCTTTCTCATTCTCTCTAGCTGTTACTCTTGCTTTCTCTGCAACACACACACACACACAAACACACCCACACTCACACACACAATCACCTCAGGTAAAATAATTTTTAAAAAGATTGATTCAAAGTTAAATATATGGTATATACAGTTTAAGTAAAGCTAGAAAAAAATTGCACACAAAGTTTTCTGTGTGTAGTTTGGCTACAGATAATCTTTTTTTTGTTGTTATTTTTTTCAGTATTTTCTGATTTTCCATAATATTATTGTTACTTCTGATTCAGAAAATAATAATAAATGCTCTTTTTTAAAAGCTAATTTCTTACTAATGGTATAATGTTCCATTATATAGATGCCAAAAAGTTATATATACATTCCCTTATAATTGGATATCTAGGCTGTTTATATTTTTCCCCATTAAATCATGTAAAATAAAGGTATTTGAATAAATATAGAAACTGTTTGCAAGAAATGTTATTTCCATTTAGACTGTGACCAACAGCATATAAAACAGTCTAAGCATATATTCAGCACCATTATGTATTTCAGCATTTTAAAAACTTACAACAGGGGCACCTGGATGGCTCAGTCAGATAAGTAACTGACTGTTCCTCTCAGCTCAGGTCATGATCTTATCATTCATGAGTTCAAGCCCCACATTGTGCTCTGTAATGACTGTGTGGAACCTGTTTGGGATACTCTCTCTCTCTCCCTCTCTCTCTGCCCTTCCTGCATGCACTTACTCTCTCTCAAAAAAAAAAAAAAAAACAAACCCAATTTAAATTTATTTTTTTTTAATTTATTTTTTTTCAACGTTTATTTATTTTTGGGACAGAGAGAGACAGAGCATGAACGGGGGAGGGGCAGAGAGAGAGGGAGACACAGAATGGGAAACAGGCTCCAGGCTCTAAGCCATCAGCCCAGAGCCCGACGCGGGGCTCGAACTCACGGACCGCGAGATCGTGACCTGGCTGAAGTCGGACACTTAACCGACTGCGCCACCCAGGCGCCCCAAAACAAATTAAATTTAAAAACTTGTGACAACTTATTTTTACTTGAATTTTTTATTAATGAGTTTGATATTTTATGAAGTATATTTATTGGCCATTTGTATAGTTTCAGGTAGGAATTGCCCACATCCTTTCCAGTTTTTCTATTGGAACGAAAATGTTTTTCATTTATCATTAAATGTCTTTGTATAACAAAGCATGTTAATTTCTTGATATAATTTATTATATTTTCCTAGTTTCTCATTTGCCTTTTGGATGTTTTTCTCATACAACAGCTTTACAACTTTTTACTTTGAAATTTATCAATTATTTTATTTGTATTTTCTTTTGCATAATATCCTTAGATATTCCTTCCTCATCTGGATATGTTAAATATTTAAATTTTCTTTTAAATTATACTATTTAGAATTTTTTATGCTTAACTTTTGATTCACTTGGGTTTTACTTTGTATATGATGCAATGAGAAAGTTTAAGTTAATACTTCCCCCCCAAAGAAAGCCCATTTCTCAACACCATATACTGAAGAATTTATCCATCCATATCCATATGTAAATCCTAAAATATCATATATTGTTGTATGTACATATACTCACAACACACATATGTACTATGGTCTGATTAAATTATTTATCAATTCTTTGTTTTTTATCTATTGATTCTTAAAGTAATGAATGACATTATTTCTAGTTTTGTAATACATTTTAAAAATCTAGACAAATTTTTTTTAGTTTTCAATTTTTCCTCTCTTAAAAAGAAAAAAGAAAAAAATTAGCTTCTCTCATTCAATATCATTCCAAATAAATATTTAAATCTTTATTTCAAGGTCCTAAAATGATCCTGCTGTTATTTTCACCTAGAACAAAAGTATATAAATTAATCTGGGAAGAACTGACATCTTTAAAATATTCTTATAAGAAAAATTTTATGTCTCTACACATCAGAACATTTTTCCAGTAAAGTTTTATAATTTAATTGATGTGAATTATGATATTTCTTCTTAAGGTATGTCCCTTGATAGTATTTTGTTATTATTTGGGATGATGTATTTTTCTTTCATTATATCTTGTAAGTGATCATTATCATACTGGAAAGCTATTGGTTTTCAAATCTTTCACATACCTGATCTTCTTAATGAGTTATTCTTTGCATACTAAGCATCTTCAAATTATTTTCTTGAGTATTCGTGGTATATACTATATCGCCAGCAAGTAAACATTATTGTATCAGTCACTGCAAAAAAAAAAAAAAAAAGTATTACTTTTTCAACTTAATGTCTCATATACATTGGCTAGAATTCCAGAAAAGTATCATGATATATTTATTCATTCAACTAATATTTAGTGAGTTGCCCTTTTCTGGATGCTAATCTGTGCTACAGTTAGGTCATTTTCCAACTTCAGAAGCCCATGCTTGTTTGAAGTTCTAATCCCATTGTAATTATGCCTCCCATATCACTGTTCAGACTTTTCATGAGGAAAATCTCCCTGTCCACTCCCCCTGCCTTTTTTTTTTTTTTTTTTTTTTTGGTCTTTGTAATCCCAGCACAGAGTCTCAAAGATTAGATAATCATGAAATGTCTGATGAATGGAGAAATGAATGTTGAAATATGTAGCCTGAGACGTACCTATGGAGAATGAGCTAAGAAGAATATGTTCATTTAGATGCACGATATTTCCATCCACTGAACTTTATCAACCTCCAACCAAAGTGTTATGATTTTGTACAACAAAAATATTAGGAGTACAGCTGAACTGAAGGGACTCATTATAGGGAATAATTGGGCAGTGAAAAAGTAGCAGGAAGCCTGGAAGCTTTATCAAGAACTCTTTTTTTCTATTGCTTACATGCAGGATCATCACACCTCTCTAATCACAGGAAATTCTTAAAAACAAATTCAGAACAACTTCTCTTTTTTATGTTCAGCAATGGGTTAATTATGGGAATGGGAAGAGAAATAGTGGAATAGTGACCTAAATGAAACTAAGGCTTTCAGGGCTGGATGCAAAGTTTAAGCTGATCAATGTTTGGGTTGATCAATATGGAGAATAATGGGCAGAATATATCAAATATTTTGCCTTCATTGTCAAGTAACATCTAGGGTTGTGTAAATTTGAAATCTTAATCCCAGGGGCACCTGGGTGGCTCAGTCGGTTAAACCCAACTCTTGGTTTTGGCTCAGGTCATGATATCACGGTTTAGTGAGTTTGAGCTCTGCACTGGACTCTGTGCTGGCAGCACGAGCCTGCTTGATAGTTTCTGTCTCCCTCTCTCTGTCCCTCCCCTACTGGTGCTGTCTCTGTCTTTCTCAAAATAAATAAAAATAAAAAACTTAAAAAAATAACATAACATAAAATCTTAATTCTAAAATGTAATTTAGAGATTGAAGAATATAGACAGCAATTTACTGTTGTTTACATGTCTAGTTTTCAATATGTATGCAAAGTCTTTAACAACTCCAGTTGACAATTTGTATATATAATAATCTGGAGGGAGGAAAAAATGGACTCCCTGCTCTAGACTCCTGGTGCTCGAATCAGGTGTCCATGTGTTCAGGTGGGGAGAGTGGGATTTTCAGAACTGGGCTCTGAAAATCCCATGAAAATTACTGCTCTAGATTAATTTTATAATTAATGACTTTTATTCTATGACTAATAATTCTTAGATTTGTGCTTGTTATCTTGCTCATTCTATTCAAGCGAAAACAAGGTTATATTGGAGGTCTTTTTTTGAAGAATCCTTTGCAAGGTTGGTAGAGGAGGACCAGGAATAAAACATTGTTTTCTAAAAATAGTGACATTTACTTATGAAATTGTGGAATTCTGAGCAAGTATACCCTGGTAACTTTAGGGCTCAAATCCAATAGTTTTTTTTTTTTTTTAATATGCTTTATTTAAAATTAAGAAGTGCTTTAAACAGAAAAGCCAGGTCCTTCCTTTTTTGTCTAGTACTAGTGGCTAAATGTTGTATAATTTTCAAAGTGCTTTCAGCATACTCAAAAATAATGAGGTGATATAATAAAATTAATTGTACTATTTTATTGTTTACAATGGAACAAATATATCCTACGTATTCATAATGAAAGATTCTGGCATGCCCATGACACGTAAATTGTCTCATGAGCATAAAAAACTTTTTGTTATTGCCATTAATTATAGATATTTAACACATAGTTAATTGTGCTATCATTCATTTAGCTTTCAAAAATTATGGTGGGGAAATTCTACACTGTTACAGTGCTGTGTAATAAAAGGAACATGATAGAATGTATCACTTAGGTGCAGAGTTTTAGATTAGTCAGGTATAATATTACTGTGTTGGATATATAGAGCCTAGAGGAGATAACAGGGTAAATAAATGGAAAATTTTCTTATGTAATACTATCCACCAGAGGGAGCATAGACAGTCAAAAAGAATATAAATAATAACTAAGGTTGACCATTAAACGAAATAGATTTTTCCCTAGGCTTCAGTATGTAAAAAAAGGAAAAAGAAGATTTCTTAAATGACACCAGCCCTCTTTTATAGAAACAAAATGTCATAAAAAATCAGATATCATTTTTGAACAGTGGCTCTGTGGCTATATTTGTATTTTGAATCAGGCCTTTCATCACAACAAATTATAAATAAAAGATGAAGCCTTTGCTTCACACATTAGTAGCCAAATGCATGTATAATGCATGCTTAAATTGTTTTTCACTTTACACAGTAAATCCAAACCAGATGAGAAAAAAAGCACCTATTTTTAAAGTCTTTAGCCTCATTTAATATAGGAAAATGTGAACAGGAGAGAGGTAGTTGCTAAAGGATGGCAAAGTTCACCCAAACTGATGAAATTTTAAAACATCTCTAAGTGAACAAAGCCAGACATTCCATCAGCTGATGCTGCCTTACGAGGTCACCTGCATAGTAGGTGATTCCAATGGTGATAGAACTGCCTTTTGGAAACGCTACAGTTCTGAGAAGAAATATAAACCATATTGTGGTTTACAAGGTCAGTATGAAAAGTATTTCTGAGCACATTTCAGTTTCATCTTTTTCTTATGCATTCTCAGAGCTTCTGGTTTCCATCTTTCTTTATCACTCAGTAGATGCTGCTATGGTCTTCAATGGTGATCATTCTATAACTAAAAAGCATTATTAAACATAATTATTACAGTGTTATGCCCCCTTTGTCTATGTTAATGAAGCTGCCCATAATTACACAGATGGCAGAGTTGAAGCCTGTGTTTACATTTTGCAGGCTCACTAACTAATAATAAGACCGGTGTGTTATTGCTCTAAGCAATCCATCATGTCGGCTTTTCCAGGTAAGAGCTGAGTCTCTCTGAAACCGGTAACTATTTTCCCTTTGTACTTCACAGGAGTCAAGAGCTCACATTCTTTACTATTTTAAATAGTTGTGAAGGAATGTATTTTGTTAAAGAAATTGGTTTGAATTTGTGAATATTCTGAAGAAAATTCTTGCAATACAGAAAGCACTAACCCATCTGATACTGCTAAATCTATGTATATAATAGATACATCTCCTATCTGGTACTGCTAATATTCACTGTAGCTATTAGTAGAGTTTTATGCTGATAATCAGTATAAAACTGTGTGCTTTTGTGACTACCTAAGATTTATTTAATCAATATTTGACAGGTGAATTAATTAATATAATGATATTGAAGTTTTGGCCTTGAAACTATTTTAATTTTGAGATGACTTACTACTGGGAAGATAACTGGTGAATTGTGTAACAATTCTAATAAGTCTAACATCAAAGGTAGTTTTTTTATTTTATTTTATTTTATTTTATTTTATTTTATTTTATTTTATTTTATTTTAATACCACTAAAACATATCTAAATTCTGACCAGGAGTATTCAACATTTCTCAGTTTATTTTATTGGCTCCAGAATATATATGGCTAAATGTACTAAAGGAAGTATTTCAAAACCACATGTAGGAATAATCCAAAAAGCTAAATCAAAAAAGAATTCACTACAATGAAAAAAGCAAGTTAAAAGTGTTCTTAGCATGTTAAATCTAATTATTCTGGTGTTTGTTGGATTACTAACTAAAGTATGTAAGGTTCAGGGCATTGAATTTTGAAAATGCTCTGAAACAGAGGGTATATACTAAAACCAGAAAGTAATGAAAAAATATGCAAAATAGCAGTTTAATTTATGTTTAACAGGCATTTGAATGTGGAATTTTGTTCCTTTTTATGTGAAATTGTTTCGTTTCATTATTTTATCCCCGACAGCCTGAGCTTCAGTACCAGATGACCCTTGGGCAAGAAAGACAGTATGGCACAATAATTTGTAAAGTAAAGCTAATATTTGGTGAATCATCCAAGGAATTCACTGCTTCACAACATTTTAAATTAACCTTTTCATGTCACACATTATTAGGACTAAATCCAATTAAGTTACATAGCTTCTGTGAAGTAATTTCCCTTCAAGATGCCATTTCTACCTCTCCAGGGAAAATGACATTTCAAAACCTAAGACTAAAACTAAACTAGAGAAATTTTAATTTTAAACTTTGTGTAATGCAAATATATGTGTTGCATTTAACACTATTACTTTCTTAAATGTCTGTATTGTGAATAGCTCATCCAATCAAAAATACTTAAGAACATGGCCTCCCACAGACCTGATTTCTTCACACAAGACATGGATAGCCACTGAGGTAAGAAGCATCTGAAGAAATTTTATATCTTGCATCTTCTTATTTTTTTTAATGTTAATTCTCTTTCCTTTTGACACTAAGACCAAAAATTATCAAGGAAAGTAGGCAAAATAACATGTGAACAAAAGGAAGAAAAAGTAGCAACAAAAGATGATAAGTGATAAGGGGACTAACTACATTTTTAACTCAACTAACTGCATTTTTTTTTTTTTTAAGTGTTAAAACAAAGCAAAGACTTGTAAGGACACTGTTGGCCCACAGACACTTTCCCCATATTCGTTTTCTGAGGCCTGATAGACTATCTTGCCATGTTACAGATCTCAAATTCCATAGCTGGGATCCAGAGACACATTTATTTTGTAACATTCACTCAGTGTTATAAACATCCTCAAATTTTAGTAATTGTGTTCTTGTTTTCAAATCAATGGATATTATTGAGCACCAGCTATTGCTAGGTTCTTTGCCTTGTGTACAGAAAACATGCTCTAAATACAGTTAGACTACCTGAAGTTGAACGCAGATTTGGCACCAGCTGTCCTGCTACCTAGCATACATCCTTTATTTTTTAATTTTTTTTAAGTTTATTTATTTATTTTGAGAGAGAGAGAGAGAGAACAAGCAGGAGAGGGGCAGAGAGAGACAGAGAGAGAGAGAATCCCAAGCAGGCTCCATGCTGTCAGCGCAGAGCTTCATTCAGGGCTCAATCTACGAACTGTGAGATCAAGACCTAATCCGAAATCAAGTACGATACATTTAACCGACTGAGCCACATAGGCACCCCTAGGACACATCCTTTAAATGGTCTAAGTCTTACTTTCCTCATCTGTAAAATGCCACCTCTACCCTGGCAATGTTGGCTAATGAAAGTTAGATGCATACATTATCTTGTCCATTGGAAAACACTAAGCAAGTAAATTTATTATCATATCTCTAGTACCATAGAAAATGCCTTATGTATTGTTTTGAATTTGTAAAGGTCCATAGCATAATGTCAATCATACTATACAGTGCTTGACAAATAGTAGATAAATGAATACATTAGTGAATAGTTCATAGCAGTTAAAAACTACCTCACTAGAGAGAACAGTGTGAGGTAGAGCTACAGTGGGAGTCTAGTCTCCATAATGCTGCTAATCCCCGGGCCTGCTCTGGAGACTGTTCCCCAGGAGACATAGAGGCCTGGTTTGGAAATAGGCTCAGGATGGATAGAACCAGCTAGCAGCTCACAAGGAGACTTAGCTCTTGCATGTAGACTTAATTTCAACACCGGTATTCTGTTTCTGGGAACTTGTTTCACTCGGGTAGATGGAATAGAGAACAAAATGCAATACCTTCCCTTCACATTCATGCATTCACATTCATCTATTGAATAAGATTTGTACTGGTACCTACACCAGTTGTTAGTAAACCTTGACATCTAAGAAGTAGCTGATACCACTTTTTTACACAATCAGATTCCATTTAATGTTAACAATTTAAATTCTATAGACATTAATGAACATTAAATATTTTCATTTCCTTTCATAAATCTGCCTTTTTACCTCCTACTGCATGATTACTTTAACACAATAATAGCAGGAAAAGAACATTTTTTTCTACTATTGCTATTTGCTTCAATATCTTCATGATCAAATTTACAAATCCTCTACTTAAGAGCTGTAAAATAGAATTAAGAGATATCCTGTGGCCATTTTTTATCTGAGACTTTAAACAATAGCACACCAATATGCCTGGAGAGATGAGCAAATATTAACCAGGTTAGCTCAAATCAATACATATTTGAGTTCTTACTATGTGTCAGGCTCTGTGCCAGGCATTTGGGGTAAAAATAGGAGTAATAAATGTTTTGTGTTTATGAAGAACTTAATAGATAAATGTGTATTATTATTTAGTTAACTATACATATAAGATGGAAAGGAGTGAACAGGACAGAATGAACATCAATAAAACCCAGAAGCCAGAAAACTCAAAGATCTAGGGTAAAAAAGAAAAGGATTCAACTCCAGATAGGGTAGAAGTGTGAGGTTAGTAAGAGCTGAAATATGTCATCACATCTTTGGGACTCAGCATCCCATTTATGAAAGTAAGAAAATGGCTCAGAAAGCTTTGATAAAACTATGATTTTAGGAGTTTTAAAATATGTCCACAGATTCTTAGATATCCCTCCCTTCAAAGAATAGAGCCTAATTCTCCTCCATTTGACTGTGGACTGGTCTTTATGATCCACTAAGTACAGACTACAGTGGAATTAACTAGGAATAAGTACTAAAATATGGCATTGCTGCTTGCTCCTTGCTCTCTTTTTAAAAATTATTAGTACTAGATGGTTTCTTTTATTTAAGAGGATAAAGTATTGACTGCTTTCATATTGACAGAAAATAAATTCTTCTTGCTTTTTTTTGGATTGCTAATTCTGGGAGAAGTTAGATACCATGTAAGCAACCCTATGGAGGGGTCTACATGGCAAGGAACTGAGGCCGCTTGCCAAAAGTCATTTGACTGAGCCATCTTGGAAGAAGATCCTCTGGCCCAATCAAACCTACAGATGACCCCCAGCCCTGGCTAAAATTTTTACTGTAATCTCATAAAAAATCCTAAGTCACAACGACCTACCTAAATCACTTCTGGTCTCCAAACTTTTAGAAATTTTTTGAGATAATAAATATTTGTTGTTTTAAGCTGTTAGTGTTTGGGGATAGCTTGTTACAAAGCAGTGGATAACTAATACAATGACACTGATATATAAATTAATAATGTTATATAATGAAAAAATACTATAAATAAAAAATAAATAATAACTTTATATTTTGACATAGATAATCTAGGAAATTAGTGGCAGCTTTTGCTTATAAAATGCTAGAAGACTAAAACTGAAAAGATGCAATTCTGTCAGAAATGCTTAAAGGTACAAATGTACCATAAAACTTGATCATAGTCTTGGCTTTGACCCTACACACTGCAATAATACAGCCCACTGGAGTATTTCATTATCGCACAGCTTTCTATGAGTCTGACTGGCACTCAGTACATATTTGTTGAAAGAGGGAACAATGGAAAATGACAAGGAAATGTAGAAGTCTGGATAGTATGGACACTAATATTAGAGAATACTTATTTTTGTGCCAGACACCATGATAAAGACTTCACATGAATAAACAAAGAAGACATTATTCAAGACAATTGATATGCATGTATCCACTGCCTAAAACCAATTTGGAAAGAGAAAATGTAGAAGAAGAACCTGATGGAAATAAATGCTCTTGGGCAGAGAGCCTGAGAACAGTGATTATATGAACCCCAGATAATCCTAGAAAGTGTGCCGTATCAGTTTCTCAAATAGATTTTTACCCCCAGGCTATGTGATTTTCCACAAAGGAAAAAAAAGTTAGTAAACAAGTTTGAATTCATGAAATGCAGTTTTAATGAGTGTTTATTTAAAACTACTTGATGCCCAAAACAATTACATGAATAAGGCCTGTTTGCTTACCGTCATCTTTAATGTTGCCAACATAATCATATATTATTTTTCAAAGGTTTGTCCTTTATCTCAGCATATTGAGCTAAAGCTACAAATAAAGATACAACAATGGTGATGATAAATTAAAATTTAAACATGTTGCAATATTTATTGGTTATATACAAAAATGTTTTGCTTAAGCCATGTACCAGTACTTTAAAAATTTATAACTGTACATTCCATTAAATGTCACCTCGATTAGGGTCTAAATACATTCTTAGAGTTCTGAAAGAAGAGATTTGAGCTTAAAAAAAGATCCCATTATCTATTCTCATACCCTTTCTCTTTCACCTTTAATTGGAGTAAGGGGCATCACTCCTGCTTCTTATTAGGGCTAAATGTTCATGTACCGAATGACTTGACATAGAAGAGATTTTTTTTTTTTTTTTTGCAACTCAGATTCCTTCAGATACTATACACCCTTATCTAACTTGAATTATGCCTTTTTTACCTAGACAATATGGCATAAAAACAAATAAATTGAAGGGTGCCTTGGTGTCTCAGTTGATGGAGCATGCTGCCCTTAATCTTGGGGTTATGAGTTCAAGCCCCATGTTGGGTGTACAGATTATTTAAAAATAAAAATATTAAAAAAATACATTGAACCATAATCTCTATAAAAATACTGAGCACACATGTGTGATATAGCTGGTCCAGCTCAATTACAGGCTATACCTAAAAGGAATACATGGCCCATACACTGCATTTACAGAATAACTTTTAGAACTGCCCCCTCATACTTTGCTCTTAGTATTCTGTGCTGAACCTTCACCTGCTTCCTGGTTCCCTTGTGTTCATCCTGACACACTGATTGGCTGCCATCCCACTTCCAGACTTTTGGCTTCCTCCCCTATACTCCAAATCACGTTCTTCCAAACATCATCTCAAGTTACACACTGATAGGGAGCTCTTTTTGGGAAATGACTCCAACCCTTCTACCGCACATATGCTCCTCCTCATGGCTGAAATTTGGCCAGGCTGGCTCACAGAGGAGGTACAAGGTACTACAGGTTTGGCAAACATTCGTGAAGGACTATCTGCCCATGGTGTGAGTGCTGTCATCGGACCTTCCCAGTAAAACTGGGCCTTCCTCCATCTGCAGTCCTCCCTATGTACCTGTTTTTAAAGAGATTCTATTTCTAAAAGTGCTTTCTTCAACACTGCTCTCAAGTGCTAGATTATTTACCTGGGTCAAACCCCTAGAGCTGGAGAATAAGAGCAATTGTACACTCAAATATACACACGCCATATTCATGACAGGGAACTTCCACACTTCAAAAACAATTAAAAACAAAAAAGCAGAAGTTGGAAACTTGGCACCCAATATTAAGAGTTTGCCCATCCCTGATATACACAAACACACAAACAATCCAAAGTGCATTGACTCAAGCAGTGATTGATAGGAGCTCTTAACAAACTCCTTGGGTCTTCTTCAAGTTCAAAAACCTGACACAAAGTGCTTAGAAGGGAAAATACAAGACAAAAATGACTCTGAGCTCAATATTTTCCTTCTGTAGAAGGAGCCTGTAAAAATCTCTAGAGGAAAAAAACAAAAACAAACAAACAAAAAACCCTTTGCCCTTGGCCTGTGAGTGTTTTGTGTCTTTACAAGGCCACATGCCAGTATATTGCCAGGGCTTGGAAGGTTGTGTGGAGCAATAGGGAATGAGTGGGACCTGGAACTTACCGCAAGTCAGTTTATTCATTCATTCAACAATTATATTTTGAACTGCTCTGTGTTGAGAACATCAATGAATCTGCCTTCACAGAGCTTACTTTCTCAGGGAAGAGACTGAGAAAAACCAAATAAATAAAGAAGTTTAGAATACAGGACAGGTAGTGCTAGTGCTGTTAAAAAAAAATGGCGGGCAGCCTGGGTGGCTCAGTCAGGTAAGCATCCCACTGTGGCTCAGGTTCATGTGTTTTGAGTCCCATCTCCAGCTCTGTGCTGACAGTTTAGAGCCTGAAGCCTGCTTTGGATTCTGTCTCCCTCAATCTCTGCCCCTTCCCCACTCATGCTCTGTCTCTGTCTCTCTCAAAAATAAATAAATAAACATCTTTTTTTATTTTGAGAGAGAGTGCGTGCATGAGAGAAGGAGAGAGGGCAAGGGGCAGAGAGAGAGAGAGAGAGAGAGTCCCAAGCAGGTTCCATGTCAGCACAGAGCCCTACCTGGGGCTCAAACTCATAAACCGTGAGATCATGACCTGAGCCAAAATCAGGAGTCGGATGCTTAACTGACTGAGCCACCTGGGCACCCCTAAAATTTTCTAAATAAAAAACAGTGGGGATGCCCAGGTGGCTCAGTCAGTTGAGCATCTGGCTCTCGATTTTGCTCCATTTTGGCTCAGGTCATGATGCCAGGGTCATGGGATTGAGCTCCACATTGGGCTCCATGCTGAGCATGGAGCCTGCTTAAGTAAGATTCTCTCTCTCTCCCTCTGCCCCTCTCTCCTGCTTGCTGTCTTTCTCTCTCTCTATCTAAAAAAAAATTAAATTAAATAAATAGATAAAGCAAGCAAGCAGGTTAAAAAGAAGGAATGTGACACGTGCTGCTGGGTTAAACACGCGGCCTGGGAAGCCTTTTCTTAGGAAGTGACATCTCAACAGAGGCCAGAATGAGATGAAGGAGAGTTAAGCAGTGCGGAAGTGTGGGGAGAATTTCAGGCAGTAGGAATAATGAATCGAAAAGTCCACAGACAAGAACATGCTTGGAGGGTTCAATGAACAGAAAAAGGACCAAAGTATCTGCAACAGAGAGAAAGGAAAAAAGTGGTAGAAAATTACTTCTGAAAGGCAGTCAGAGGCCAGATTGCATGGGCCCTTGTAAACTGTGGTAAGGTCTATAGTACTGTTTGCTTCCCCCCAAGTGCCCTCAGAAGCCATTTTGGGGAGCTTCGATTATTGGTCCCAATTTTTTCACTCGCTTGTAATAGGATTATACACTTACACATACACCCTTGGCCATGGTCCTTTGCAGTACCCTCCCATGTGTGTGGAGTGTATCTGGTCACACAGATGACTTGCTTTGGTCAATGGAATATTATCTAATGTGACATAAACAGAGGCCTTACATGGGCTCTCATGGGTTGTTTTCTGGAGCTCCCTTGATTACCATTTGAAGAGTAGGTTCTAGGTAGTCACTGCCTATTCAAGCCTTGGCCCCAGAATAAGATTCATGGAGCACAGCAGAATCCATCCTGAAGCTCGCAGCAGAGTCACCCCAGCTGACCTGTGGGCAAGAAAAATGAGTGCTTAATGTTGGAAACTACTGAGAGAGTGGCTTGTTTAGCAGCCTTATTGAAGCAAGAGCTGACTAATACACCCTTGGAGGGTTTAGATCAAAGGAAGACAGTAATTTGACATATTTTAAAAAGACAGCTCTGACAGCTGTTTAGAGAGTAGAAGGAGGAAATGTACCGAGAGGAAACAGAGTAATTGAGAGGCCACTGCAAGAATTGCAGTGAGGGATGGCAGTGGCTACATCAGGGTGGGCGTGGTGGAGCTGACAGGATTTGGTGACGACTGGGAGGCGAAGTGTGAGATAAAGAAAGGAGTGTTACAGCATTGTCTTACAGCAATTTTACCAGCCAGCTTGTTATTTTATCCATTCCACCAGCCCAGCCTACATTTCTAAGCATAAAAATCAGCATACAAAGAGTGTTTTTTTGTCAACTGCCATATATTCAGGGACTACAGTTGCTATAGCAGCCGAGCAATTCTCTTTGGGCAGCCAGGTGGAAACCAAATTGTCTTGAAGAATCCTAGAGCTGAATAGGGAGATTTTCTCCAGGACCACATGACAAACTTCATAATTTCCTTTTTATTTTTGCTAACAAGAATATCTAAATCAGGATGCTATGACCTGGTACATAATTATCTTTTTCTGGAACCAACTCTGTTTTTCCATTTTGCAGTTTGTAGTTTGTGCTGAGAATCTTACGGGTATTGCTGTTTCATGAGGTTATTCTATCAAATGCTAGGGCATCTCTTTCCTCAAAAAAAACTGAATGAATACCATCCTTGGATTTCAGAAATGATTCAGAGCAGTGTCCACTCCTACTCATAGCAAGGGCTTTTGCCTCAAATACGTATCTTCTCTCCTACTTAGGAAACTAAGTCAGACATTTCTGGAGCCACCTGGCCTCTTTCTTGTCACACACTTCCTTCAAGCTTGGAGCCAAACTAAACCTGGAAGTCTATCCTGCCTCTCTTCCCAGATGGCTCACCCTGGCATTCCTCTCACAAAACCAAGATTTCCTACTTGCATAAAATACATCCAGCTCAGGAACTCTTGTACCTTGTTGGTGGGAATGTAAATTGGTATAGCCATTATGAAAACAGTATGGAGGTTCCTCAAAAAATTAAAAATAGAACTGCCATATGATCTAGCAATCTCACTTCTGGGAATATACCCAAAGGAAATAAAATCAGGATCTTGAAGAGATATTTGCACTCTCATGTTCATTGTAGCACTATTCACATTAGCCCATATAGAGAATCAACCTGAGTCTCCATGAATCAATAAATGGATACAGAAAATAGAATATATCTATATATATCTATATAAATATATATGTAATAGAATATAATTAAGTCTTAAAAGAGAAGGAAATTTTGTCATTTGCAACAACATGGATGAAGGGATGAGGGCATTATGCTAAATGAAATAAGCCAAGCACAGAAATACAAATACTTCATGATCTCACTTATGTGAGAAATCCAAAAGAGTAAAATTCATAGAAGTAGAAAATAGAATGATGATTGCCAGGAGCTGAGCAGTAGGAGAAATGGGGAAATGTTGGTCAAAGAATACAAAGTTTTAGTTATGCAGGATAAACATGTTCTGGAAATTTGAAGTACAGCATAGTGACAATAATTAGCAATATTGTATACTTAAAATTTGTGAGGAGAATATATCTTAAATGTTTTCAGCACAAAAAAATGACAACTATGTGAGGTGATAATTTGTTAATTAATTTGATGATGGCAATCATTTCACAATGTATACATAAATCAAAACATCACCTTCTGTGCCTTAAATATACACAATTTTTGTTTGTTAGTTATACCTCAAGAGAGCTGGGGGGGGAGGGGAAGTACACTCAATCCTCACCAGTAGTATGAAAAATGGAGAAAGCCTCTGGGGCTCCTACATTTATAATCCCTTCACTCCTCCATGGAGGCTTTAGTCTGCAACTCCCAGAGTTGTGAGTGACACAACATCTTTATAGTGCACCCCACCCACTTACTGAATGTGTATATAACTGTCTTTGGTTCTTCTTTGTCTATCTTGTCCACAATCGTCCTTGATAGGCATTTGTGCTCCTCCCTACTGATGAGATCAGAATGAGGGAGGACAAGCAGGTGCTAATACTTTGATGAACTTATTTCTATTTCTGGATATCTACCATACAGCATAGTAAATTAAGTACGTTTTACTGTTGCACCATCTGACATTCAGAATCAAACAATTTAAAAATGCATAATGTCCACCTACCAGCCTGGAAGGGAGCTGGTCTGGTAGACCATAACAGACAACTAGCCTGTAAAGCTCGTGGCTATCCATAATTGACAGCACTGATGTAAAAATGACAGCCAAACAATCATTAAACTCATTAAAGTCCTAAGAAACTCAAGAGTACTCCAAATAAATTGCATTTTGGCACAAAGAGTTTAAGGAGAAATCTCCTAGGAAGGAGTTTAGAATTGCTTGCAGTCTGTAGGAGGGCTACATTTCCTGCATTTTAAGAAGAAATCTCATAAATGTTCAAGAGAGATTTATTGTCTGTGGTTTCTATGCAGCCAGCAAGCACTAGGTAAATAAGATGCCTTACTGGTGAGAAAGCTGTTACTTGTTCTTCTATCCTTGGTGAGTATGAACATGCTATCACAGTACCATTAAATCCATATTTAGAGACACTAACCGGGCACAAAACCTGCACGATGCAGTCACACTCCTCAGGGAAAGGATTGCTTCATGCTATCTCCCTCATGGATTCTCTTTCCCTTCCTGTTCAGGGACACATGTACCACTTAGCCTCTTCCATGGCATTAGAGGTCACAGAGGACAGGTGGCCTTAAATGTCTTTTCTAGAATCACAAGAACCCAGATAAACTAAAAGACTAATGTAGGTTTTCAAGAGCCCAATACTCTCTGGAAATAATATAATTATGACAGCCCTTCAGGAAATAATGGAAACTTTTCCTTGGGGATTTTAATAAAAGGTCTTTCATATCCTAAAGTATGATGGGGAGAACATCATTCAAAATGTTTCTTGGAGCTACAGCTCACAATATTTGGAGTCAAAATTTCCCTATTTCCCAAAGTTACGTTTCATTAATGTGGTTTTGATGTTTTGCATTATTGTGTGTATGTTGTAGCTTCAACAAAATACATTCAGTTGCTGCACTACTTTTACCTAATGGATTTGGATAATGAGCAAGGAAAAACAGAAGAAAAATAAAAATAGAACTCAATCTTTCTTTATAATCCTATGCCATTCTCTAAAATGGCCTTGGTCTTGTCTATAGCTTGATTTCTTTATCAGTTTCTTTTTCCATATTGTGATAACCCTTTCTCTGCAGAGTTGGTTTACAGCTGGGATTTTAAAAATATTTTATTAAATATTTTGAATCTAAAAAAAAATACAGCTCTTCAAGGATCCATTATTGTTCTATCTTGGGTGGGAGAGAAGAGAGATTCTTCAACATCTTTTGAGAAAGTCAAACAATTTCTGTCTAATGCTCTCTTGAGATAAACATTTACATTTAAGGAGTCAGGAACTGTAGTTAAGTTCCACTCTTACTTCCCATAGGACCTTGAGCAGGTTCCATTTGTGACCCCTGTGTATCCTCTATCCACTGCTTCCATGGTGATACATGGTGTGTGTTTGTGTTTCTCCTCACTGCAGAGGTCAGAACGAAGGAGAGGCGAGGCGAGCCAACACTTAGTCAACTTAATTCTTCTATTCATGATTCTCAGCATACAGTACAGCGATAGATGCCTAGATAGTATAGAATGAGATAAAACCTTCAATTTAGAAAATAAAAGATAAGAAATGTTCTATAAATTTGTTTAAACTTTTTAAAAATCAGCATACATATTTGCTGACATACAAAATATATATATGACCTCTATATACAACTGTCTATTAGACATTTCTACTGGTATGTCCCTGAGCACCTCTATCTCAACACATTCAAAACCAAACCAAGTATTTTTTCCCCCCATGAATAAAGTCTTCCAAGTTCCCTCACTCAACATTTATTTCATCTGGTCAGCCAAGCCCCAAACCAAAGCATTGTCCTGTGCTCCTCTCTCCCTGATTTCCATTGTCTTATCATGCAATAAGTCATAGAAATCCTGCCTATCATTATCTCAAATCTATTCATTCTTTCCCATTGCCACAGCCACTGCTAGACCTTTATCATCTCTCATTTTGATTATAAAGAAACCTCCTAAATAGATTCTCTGCCACCTGTCTCTCATTTCCCTCCAACCCTTCTAGCACAGCTGCCAGAATGATTTTACTGAAACACTTATCTGATAATGTCATTCATTGGCTTAAAACTGACTTTGGTGACCCCTGTTGCCTGTAAGATAAACTCAAAGTCATTAAAACAATAATTTATTTTATTTTATTTTTTTAGCATCTATTACTGCAAGCCATACACAGCCTACTAAGTATGATGAATACGAACATAAAAAGGCAGGGACTCTTAAGGAGCCCATAGTGTACTTCTAGTAGAATCAGATGTATTAAGACCTATTTAAAATACAATGCAATACGTGCAACCACAAGGGTGTGCACAAGGCACAGGGCAGCATAGAATAGGGAGTGACAACTTATACTAGGGGCCTCAGAATGGAGAGATGTCTGAGTTTGGGAAAGGTATGTCAAGTAAAGGGAATGGCACATGCAAAGTGCATAAGAATAAGAAAGCACACTGGGACCTATTTATTGCAATGATTTTTATTGCTAGGAATGTTGATATCAAGAACTAGACTGGAAACACTGGAATATGAATCGTTCTTGGGTACGGTGTAGGGGGTGGTAGTAGGGGTGAGGTAGGTGAGCAGGGAATGGTCAAAGCACAAGAACAACAGGTGAGGAAGGTGATATTTAAGTTGAAATATCCAAGTTCACGTATCAGTTCAGGGGAGTTGGGGACCAGAGAAAAAGATGTCATTAAAAACATGAAAATAGGCTAACTCTTATAGGGGGAGGACTCAGTGTCAGAAGATATCTAGAGGACACAGAATATAACCTACTGAAGAAAATTAAGATGAGATCTTCAAAAGTAAGATAAAATCAAGAGAAGTGTGATGTCACAGGAGTCAAATGAGCAAAATGATTCAAAAAGAGTAGTGATTAATACTGCTCCTCTGACCCCAGCCTACATTTTCAGCCTCACTCCTGACACTTCTCCACTTTTCCAATCCTCTCTAGCTCTAGCAATAACAACAGAGATGTTAAATGATTTGCATTTGCTATGTGAAAGACACAACATGATGTCCTTTGGTATTTTAGTTCATTTAATCCTCACATTCTGTGAAATAGGTACAATCATCAGCCCCATTTCACAGAAAAAGAAACTCAGACTTAGAAGGATTTGTCTAAGATTATATGGGTACACAGCTAGCATTTAAACTCAGGCGTATTTTATCTATACTAGGCTGTTTGCCAATCTCAAACATGGCCAAGTGTTTTCATGCTTTCCTGATTTTGTGCTTGCCTGAAATGACCTCTATATACCCACTCTATCTTATAAAATCACATTCATCCTTAGAAACACAATTCAAACCTCATTGAGGAAGTCTTTCTCTGCACTGCCTTTTCCATCAGAATTACCATCTCTTTGTTCTGTGTTCCTCTTAACACTTTGTTCATATTGTCATTATAATAACAATAAATAGAATAGGCAGAATGAACCCCCAAAAGATGTCCACGCCCTCATCCCTGGAACTTCTGAATATGTTACACTGCATGACAAAAGGGGACTTTGCCGATGGAATTACAGACTTTAAGAGGGTATCCTGGGTTGTGCAGGGAGGCCCAATCTAAGCACACAGACCTTAAAAGCAGATAACTTTTTCTGGCTAGAGTGAAAAAGATGTGAGAGAAAAAAAAAAAAAAAAAAAGAAGTCAGAGATTGAAAGCTTGAGAGGGACTTACCCCATATTGCTGGAGGGAACTGTATGGAAAGCATGAAAAAGAATGCAGGCAGCTAAAGGAAGCAAAAACTGGCCTTTGGATGAGGGCCAGCAAAGAAACAGACAGTCCTACAACCGCAGTGAAGTGGATTCATCCAACAACTTGAATGAGCTTGGAAGCAAATTCTTCCCCAGAGCTTCTAGCAAGGAATGCAGACCCAGGTGAAACCTTGATTCTCGCCTTCTGAAGCCCTCAGCAAAGAACCCAGCTGAGCTCACATGGACTCTGACCTGCAGAAATTGTGAGAAAATAAATTGTGTCACCATCTAACTTGTGGTAGTCCATTATGACAGTAGAAAAATTAATACAACATGCCAGATCATGTTCAAGTTAGTTGTGTTTACACACTGATTATAGTCATTAGAAGTTTAGTTCATTGAATTTAGGAACCACCTGTTATTCATCTGTGAGGCTTTTGTCTTAGGATTATGACTAAACCAGAGAACACGTGCAATCAAGATTCAACTGGATTTACTGGAAGATCTTTAGGTCCCTCAAATTTGTCTCATAACGAACCTTCTTATTGTGACTTGTATGTTCTTAGTTTCTTCCTTTTTTAAAAAAAATTAATATTTATTTTTTGGAGGGGTGAGGGCAGAAAAAGAGGGAGGCAGAGAATCTGAAGCAGGCTTCATGCTGTCAGTGCAGACTGACGTGTCCAACATGCTCAACGTGGGGCTCGATGTGGAGTTTAAACTCACCAACCGTGAGATCATGACTTGAGCAGAAGTCAGATGGTCAACCGACAGAGCCACCCAGGTGCTCCTGTTCTTAGTTTCATCTGATCATAAGCATTTCTTCCTTTGTGCTTAGAAGAGCATCTCCTTAGTACCAGAGTCACAAAATGATACTGAGTTTCCTTTAAGAATCCAGACATTTTAAGTGAGGGTTACTCCAGCAAATTGAGGCCTTTTGTTATCAAAGATTTCTGTAATCTAGCCCTAATTACATGCCCTATAACCTGCCCATTTCTGTGGCTGCCTGCTAGCTAGTTCCCCTGCTGTCTTCTAATTTATAAGCTGGGTTCTTGAACATGGTCTCTCTTATCCTGGTCAGGGCCCAGGGCTTCTCCCCTGCAAAAAGTTACAACTCAAGCAATCTACTTTACAGTCTTCAGCTAAGGGTTATTCTCCCTATCCCACCGCAGGAATGACCTTCCAGGTTAACCTGGCCAGTGTGGAAAAAATTCTGCTAAATCAGAACCTCTTCTTTCTGCCAGTGGCATCCCCCTGTACCCTTCCTTGGAGACACAATTCTCTAATGGCTGCAAGGGAATATGATTTGCAGGTTGCAGAAATAAAAACATGTTGATATAATACTAAAATCTTTTCTTTTTTAAAGTCCCTGAAATTTTTGGAATCTAATCTTTCACTATCCATTAAAAAATTCTAACTGCTTCCATTTCCTAGATTCCT
The DNA here is from genome assembly GCF_014898765.1 of Herpailurus yagouaroundi. Lineage (NCBI taxonomy): Eukaryota > Metazoa > Chordata > Mammalia > Carnivora > Felidae > Herpailurus > Herpailurus yagouaroundi. The sequence goes on from NW_024412376.1 coordinate 72,025,475, forward strand.
GTGTGCCCCTGATTTCTCATGTGAAAAATGAGGACAATAATAATAAGCGTGCTGTGGGGGAGGACTGAGTAAGTTAACAGATGAAAAGTGTTTCAAACCAGAAATTCCACTTTGGGGACTATGTTAAATAGCTCTAAAGGCACCAGCCAATAAGAATATATGTGTAAGGATGTTCAGTGCAACATTGTGGTGGCAAAAAATAAAAGTGGAAACAACACAAATATCTATCCAACTGTGTATAAAGAAATGTGGTACATACACATTACAGAACATTATGCAGTTGTTTTAGACATCTGTCGGGTATCATCTCACATCCTCTCAATCCACATTTTACTCCAGCTGTTGCTGTAGCAACCAGCTGCTTATAGATATATAATTGACAGCACCCTCCTTCAGCTGCATCACTTATTTCTTGATTTGTGCCCAGAGTCTCGGTCATCAACACTTGGAACACTTACAGAATCACAGCCACTTCAACACAGGTGCAAACCTGCAATTGAGGAGAACATAGGGCATATCCTGACTACCAGAGACTGGGAACTAGTATATAAATGGGTTCTCGTCTGTCCCTTGAGCAGACAATTCTGTGTGCACGCTACACTGCCCCACGGAAGTCCTAGTCCACAGTTCTGACCAGCTTGGTAGTGAACCACTGGATAACTTTCCCTTTTACTCTGTTTATTCTTTCTAATCCTCCATTACTGGTCCTCAGGATAGCTTTCCAGAATAAACTGTCTGCAGGCAAGCCCTTGTCTCTGGATTTTTGGGGAAACCCAGGTTAAAGCAGGAGCTATTTTAAAAATGAAAAATATATCTGTTGACCTGGAAGGTTGTCCATGGTATATTGTTAAATAAGGAAAAACAAAGGGCAGGTTGATGTGTGTGGTGCCATATGTAAAAACAACACTAAACTATGTGTGTTTCTATAACCCTGGAGAGAGGTCAAAGAATGCACATTAAGTTGTTGGCATTGCTCTCCTCAGGGAGGTGGAAGGAAATTGTTGGCTTTTCTTTAGTAGTTTTTTCATTGTTTTACTACAGTCAGCATGCATTAATTTCACATTTTAAAATACTTTGAAAAGAAAAGTGGTCTTTAAAATTAGTATCAAGCCAACATGTGAGGAAAAAGAACTTCCGGCCAGGTGATAAGGAAGCCCATACTGTACTATCAGATATAAGCTGAAATACCAACTCTATCATAAGCCTTTTAATTAACCTTGGACAAGAAAATAATTTCTTACCTGAGAATTTCATTGTAAAACAAATACCAAAAACTGTACTCATAAAACTAGCATGCTGGCTGTGACTGAGATACACTCCAAAGACCCCTGAATGAAGAATGAGCCACTCAATAAGGACTCAGAGTGATTAATAGATAAACAGATGGATGTACGCTCCTGCAGCATTTCCAAAGGTGTATATAGCAAGGGCTCAGCCCCAGAATAAGAACAGCTATTCTCGAGAAAGAGCCTGGTTGAAAAAATGAAGGATCCCACAATAGGTATTTTAGAACAGCAGCAGCGCTAGCATCACAGGCAGTGTAAACCTCAGTTTGAAGCTCTTCAAACTTTACAGAAGGAAGCACACAGTAAGAGCTCACACAAGATTTTATAAAACTTAAAAATGACATCACATTTAAATGGGTGGACTTTGAGTAAAGTAGATAGTCTTTCATGATGTGGGTGGGTTTCATCCAATCAGTTAAAGTACTGACAAGAACAAAAGACTGGCCTCTTCCCACAAGGAAGAACTGGACTTCAACTGCCATATTGGCTCTTGTTGGGTCTCCAGCCTGACAGCCTTCCTTATCAGACTTTGGACTCTAAGCCTTCACAATCACATGAGCCAAGTCCTTAAAAGAAACAGCTTTACATATACACATCCTACGGTTCTGTTTCTCTGGAGAAACCTGACTAATGTGACCATAACGTATTCAAATGCTCTGGAAAGTGAATTGCCTCATTAATATAATGAATGATAATTATAACAGCAAATACGCATTGAGTGCTTACCTATGTTCCAGATGTTGGTCTAAATGCTCTACATTTCAGCTCACTGATTCTGTACAATAAGGCTCTAAAGCTCTCATCCCCATTTTACCGTTGAAGAGACTATAGCACAGAGGGAGCACACTACTCAGGGTTAAACTGCTTAGTGAATGGCAGAGACAATTATAAATTCATGGCTGGTGTTTTATTGCCCAAACTCCTAACCATTACAATAACAATTTTTAGAAAAGAAACAAAGACAGGATCTTAAAATTAAATTTCATATCCTTTTTCTCTTGAATTCAACCTCCCCCCCCCGAATCTCTGCTTGGAATGATCCTTCTTTCATTGTACACCTGTAATTCCCTGTTCCCAGACATTCAATACCTCCCCTCCAAAATTTCTGAGAAGGAATTCTCACTGTGATCTTTATCCTCACTCCGCCTTCTCTCACAGAGCCATAACTACAAACTTCTCACTCATCGTAAGTAGCAGTGGGGCCAGGTTGAATCTGTGGGGTATCCGGATCACCAGCCCAAGCTTACTCTTGATTCTGAGTTTACTAGTTCTGTGAGCCCTGACAAGTAACTTAAACTCTCTTAGTTATCTCATCGGTAAATGGAGATATTAATATTACCTACCTCAGTGGGTTTCCGTGAGGTTTCTAGGAACTAATGCCGGGAGAATGTCTAGGATAATGTCATGCACATGAAAAACACACAATAAGTGTTTGCTCTTTTCCAGCCCCCAAATTCACCAGCCTCAAGTCACGTTTTCTCTGGACTCTGTGTTCATATTAATCAGAGAGCTTTAGCCTCAAAAAGGAAGATCTTCTCTTCAAGGAACATTTTCATTTCAGGGATTTTCTGGAAACAAAATGCCTTATCCTATGAAAAGATCCTACACATTGGTGTGTAATAGACCTTCTTTTGCCTGTGCTCTACTTACTGCTCCAAAAGTCTTACCTCACAGGAGGACCCACCATTCTAGGAGAGTTTAAATTCCTTAAAAAAATTTTTTTTAATATGAAATTTATTGTCAAATTGGTTTCCATACAACATTCAGTACTCATCCCAACAGGTGCCCTCCTCAATGCCCATCACTCACTTTCCCCTCCCTCCCACCCCCCATCAACCCTCAGTTTATTCTCAGTTTTTAAGAGTCTCTTATGGTTTGGCTCCCTCCCTCTCTAACTTTTTTTTCCCTTCCCCTCCCCCATGGTCTTCTGTTAGGTTTCTCAGGATCCGCATAAGAGTGAAAACATATGGTATCTGTCTTTCTCTTTATGACTTATTTCACTTAGCATAACACTTAGGAGAGTTTAAATTCCTAAAGAAAGCATATTAGTGGGGTGCCTGGGTGGCCCAGTTGGTTAAACATCCAACTTCAGTTCAGGTCATGATCTCACAATTCCTGGGTCAGGCCCCACATCAGGCTCTGTGCTGACAGCTCAGAGCCTGGAGCCTGCTTCAGATTCTGTGTCTCCCTCTCTCTCTCTGCCCCTCCCCTGCTCATCTTCTGTCTCTCTCTGTGTCTCGAAAATAAATAAATGTTAAAAAAAATTTTTTTTAAAAGAAAGAAAGCATATTAGTAAACAGCAGCAACATGCAGTCCCCACTGTTGGAAGGAAATAAAAGGAATGCAGTTGGACATTTCCATTTAAATGGTACCTCAGACTCAGTTTGTATAAAACTGATTTACATAATCTTAAAAAAATCTGTCGGGGCGCCTGGGTGGCGCAGTCGGTTAAGCGTCCGACTTCAGCCAGGTCACGATCTCGATCTCGCGGTCCGTGAGTTCGAGCCCCGCGTCAGGCTCTGGGCTGATGGCTCAGAGCCTGGAGCCTGTTTCCGATTCTGTGTCTCCCTCTCTCTCTGCCCCTCCCCCGTTCATGCTCTGTCTCTCTCTGTCCCAAAAATAAATAAATGTTGAAAAAAAAAATCTGTCAATATACCACTGCTCACCCAATAATGCAAGTTAGAAACTCAGATTAATCATGGATCTTCCTTCTCCCTTACAACTTCATGATTGATAATGAAAGTACATCCAGGCAATTTGTTTCCTTGTCTACCTTGTATTTCTTCTTCCTTATTCCCATACTATTCACATTATAAACTACTAACCACCCCTGTAAAAACCTCTAGCCTGGGCGCCAGACTGGGTGGCCCAGTCGGTTAAGCATCTGACTTTGGCTTAGGTCATGATCTCATGACTCATGAGTTTGAGTCCCAAAATGTCAGGCTGTCTGCTATCACCACAGAGCCTGCTTCAATCCTCTTTCTCCCTCTCTCTCTGCCCCACCCCGACTTGCACATGCTCTTTCTGTCAAAAATAAATAAATATTAAAAAAACAACAACAAAAAAACCAAGCTTTAGTCTTCTTTTCAATCCAACCTGCACAACACTATATAATCTTCTGGGTTTTCTGGTTCTTACAACTTTAAATGTTGGAGAGAGCTAATAAAAATGCAAACTAGGGGTGCCTGGGTGGCTCAGTTGGTTAACCATACAACTCCTGATTTCTGATTGCCTTAGGTCATGATCCCAGGGTCTTGGGATCAAGCCCCACATCAGGCTCCATGCTGAACATGGAGCCTGCTTAAGATTCTCTCTCTCTCTTTCTCTCTCTCCCTATATCCCTCTCTCCACTCACACTCTTTCTCTCTAGAATAAAAAAAAATAATAATAATAATAAAGTAAGTAAATAAATAAATAGATAAATAAATAAAATATTAAACATGCAAAATAAGTCTTGCCTACAGACATGTCAATAAATTCTGTGCAGGGGAGAGGTAGTCCCTCTGCTTACAAAAAACCAGTTTTGCCTCTATTTGCACATGTATTTCAGTATTCCTGATCAATAAATGTGTCTATTCTTTGAATCCTCTTTTGAACATCTGCCTCATTCACTTATTGTAAGTTCAATAAAATCTTTAATACATGTTTATCTTGTATCTTGTTGAAAAATCGTGATTTTACCTATCTTTTAAAAATATCCTTAAACGACATCATGTCATTTGTCCATTTTCAAATTCTCAGTGCTTCTTTGTTGACAAAGATCCAAGACTCTTTAATTAGCATTCACATTTCTTTACCAACAGAATACAAACTACCCTTCTCATTTTTCCTCTAACTTTGCCCTTATACACACTTTCCCTTTGAGCCTGAAGGACTTAGTCACTGTCCTGAGCATCTCTTGATGTCATGGTTCTGCCTCTGGCTTTAGTTAAGTGTATCCCTTCCTGCATCTAGTTCTTGTTCTTTCTTCATGGGCAAGATCAACTGTCACCTGTTCTGTTAAATGTTGCGTGGTGATCCCATATAAATTCCTCTCTCTTTAAAGCATTTAGTATTGTCAGTATTCTTTTGAGACATTATGAGTTGCCCTTTTTTTCTCTGAAATGTGTATCCTCTTGTCCCAGAGACCATATTTTCTTTTATTTCCCTGTATCCACCACAATACCTAGCCTAATGCCTTGTACCATGCCTCCATTATTGGTTTAATAATTGACTGGGCACATCAGGGAGAGAAAAGCTTCTATCGCCACAAGCTCTCTCCCAATCTTCCACCCTACACAAAGCAAAAGTACACATTTCTCTTATAAAGTCTAACACTTTTTTATACTTTGGAAAATTACTTTTAAAAAATAAGGAGGTAAAGATACACACATGCAATAATAGCTTGATTACACTCAACAGGGAATGCATCTTAAATTCTTAGTTATGAATATTTTAATGAACAGTATCAATAAAAGCCTCTTACCCTTTGGCCTATTTGTGATGCTAAGGTTTCAGCTAGTGATAATAGCTCTTTGAGGACAGAAGGAACTCAAAATAATTTATTTTTCAAGAGTGTAAAAGGCAAAGATCCTCCAGGGAAGTTTTATAAGCCATTTCTAAATAGAAATAATTACCAAACTTTCTAAAAGCATGGATGAATTGTTAGTTTTGATAAAAATAGATTTAAGCTCCATCTGAGAAAAATAGAGTGAATAGACTTATAGAAAGCAAAATATTTGGCACAGAAAAAGAATCCCCAAGTTCTACAAACATCTATAATGCTCAAATAAAATATACTTGAAAATCTTGCAGTTGCTCTGTTAGTGAAGGTCACATATCTAAATTCAGAAACTTTTGCCATCCTCATTGTCAACCTTTCCCTCATGCTCATCTAGAAAGCTGAGTGATTAAAAGTGTGAACTTGGTAGTTGAGGTCCTAACTATACCACTTGTGTGACCTGGAGCAAGATTCAACTTTCCAAAGCCTTAATTTGCCCTTTCGTAAAATGGAAGTGAAGATAGCACCGCCTGGTGAGGCTCCTATGAAAATTAAATGAGATCATGCATATAATACACACAGCACAGAGCTGGGAGCATACTATGTGCCCAGGAGATGTCAGTTATTGTTATCATGACATAATACATCAGAGGAGAAAAACAAAGTAAACGCTTTTGAAGAAGTAATAACGGTTATTGAGACATCATATTTACAAAGCCAAGAAAGAATATGTCAGAATTTGCCTGACACAGAACTAAGAACAGCTATGAGACTTAAACATTAAGTTGAAGTGAGAAATTTTTAATAGGAATCATTGGTAGAAGTTTCAAGGTAACTTCCTTTACAGACAATTCTACTGTCTAAGAGACAATGGTAAGACAGAACATATTGAAAAATAGTCAGATCTCCCTCAGGCTTTAGTTCATTATAAATTGCTTTATTTAATGCACACATGCTATAAACTAAAATCTCTACAGAATAGAGCCCACTATATCACAGAATTTAGTTTTAACAACCTTGGACCTAATCCAAAGGTTTTTAGTTACAACAAGTTCCATAAGGACTTTATTAAAATAGGGTTACAACAATCATATGTCCTAGTCTCTGAAGGCGGTATTCCAGAAAAAGGCAAATATGGTGTGTGATCATAGAATCATATAGTTTATGAATTGCACGATTCTTGCAGAATTTCTCATTCATCTCCTCCATTTTATAGCTAAGGAAATGAGGACATTGAGAAACTATCTAGTAATCTTCTCTAGTGTAAATCCGAAAAATGCATTTAAAGTGATGGTCCCTGTGAGGACTTATTTTGACACATCTTCAGGAGCTTCTTAGCAGAGCAGAACAAGCCAGGACTGAGGCAATGATTCTGAAAAAGATATAACAAAATTCTAAGCAGACACATATGGTTTTCTTCTTAAAACTTATAAAACTGACCACACAATCTTCTATTTCCTCACTCCTCCCCCACCTTGCTAAGCTTTGGCTTATGGACCTTCCAGTTAGTAGCAACTCTCACTACTCAAATGTGGAGTCATTCCTGATGATGGCAAATGACACATGAACACATAGACTCCAACGATATCTCTGGGATGAGGCTCGTGGTTTTAAAACCTAGAGAGAACCCTGGTGTCACAGGTGCTTGCTAATCACAACTTTCTCCTGCTATTCACCATCATGTTTTGCTATCTACATGACTGGCCTTATTAACCTTATTAACAAGAATAATAGCAACAATAAGAAAATCCTTAGTACGTTGATATAATGTAGGTAATGATAAATAACTTTATTGATCACTCTCACATACCAGGCACTGTTCTAACAACAAACCCTAAGAGATAGGCACATTAGCATCCCATTCATAGGGATGAGAAAACAGAGGCAAAGAGTGTTAAGTAAATTGCCTTCAGTCACTGGCTAGCATCCAAATTCAAGGAGTCTAGCTCCAGCACCTTTATGTGTAATCTTTATATTCTTAATCCCTGTATTCTTAACTACTAGATTCCGCTACACATCATTTAATCCTCAACAAAATCTTTTGCAGTATTATTAGTTCCTCTTTACCAGTGATAAAATTGAGATTTATAGAGGTTAAGCTTAAAGAGGTTACAAAACATGATGAATATGTGGGAGAGCCAGGATTATAATCCAGGTCTAACTGATTCCAAAGCACACACACAATATTAAAAACTGCTTTTCTGGCTTTCACAGCAATATCTCCTGCTGAGTCTAGAAACTGGGGGCCCTGGCTCAGTTTCTGGGAGCTACATCTTGCTCTCTTTAATCCTGGCTTAGAGAGAGACCATCTGGAACCATGATATGGCCATCTACCCTATACTGACTATTGTTACTTCTTACAAACCCTTCCTGCCTTGCTCCGTCATGCGGGGCCGTCAAGCTGTGTTCATCACCCTTTGGACACCATACATTGGATGCTAGCCACTGCTCTGTTGGGAACCCAGACATAAAGCCAGGTTCATTTCCTCAGCCCTGGCCCCAGCTTTCTTTCCCATCCCATTATTCCATAGCACTGAGGGCCAGTATCCCTTCTGGTCCAAATTATCCAAGTCTCTACAGCCATAGGATAGTTTTAATTTAAAATAGTTTAATGTGATGCTATTTACCAGCATCTTATTTTAAATTATACATGTGCATACATACATTCAGATATATAAATTATGTTTTTATTTTATGTATTTTGATAAATAAAGAAACCTAAAAAATTTAACCAGAATGCATGCAGTGATGTAAAAACATGTCTGCAACATATTTCGTCTTAAAAAACTACTTGTTCATCTCCATCAGGGCGTCTTAATGCTTTCCTTCGAAGTATATATGCATATGGTTGCTCTTAAATGATTCTATTCCTAAGTCATATGGGTGCCCAACTGCTTAACAGGATAGGATGTTTCATCCTTAAGTCATTAAATTGTGTGTTGAAACAGCTATGTGAAATTCAGCAAGGTAATCCGGTTGTGTCCATTTTAGTTAGGGCTGACTTGGAAATGCTTTAAATTGCCATTATCAGCTCCATTTCTAATGAGCAGATTGCCCTTGAAAACAGCAGATACGTTTTGTTGTTCCTGGGACAATTATAAGAGCAATCTATCAAGAATATGGCCCGAGAGATCAAATATGCCTTTAGAAGTATTTACCGTATAATTTTCATGCACATTTTAAAAAAAGAATGGGTGAATGACATAATATTAAAGAGATCTACCTACAATTAGGTGCTTCCGAGAGTAGAAGAGAGAGGCTATAGACCCTAAGGTGATTTGTTTGTTTATTGCTGTGTATTTAATTTTAATCTATATTATCTCCTTAATGCAAGACTTTGTTTAAACACATCATTCTGGGGTGCCTGGGTGGCTCAGTTGATTAAGCTTTCCATTCTTGATTTTGGCTCAGGTTGTGAGCTCATGGTTATAATATAGAGCTCCACATCAGGCTGGGCATGGAGCCTGCTTAAGATTCTCTTTCTCTCTTGTGGGGGTGCCTGGGTGGCTCAGTTGGTTAAGCATCCAACTTCCACTCAGGTCATGATCTCACGGTTCATGAGTTTGAGCCTCTCATCGGGCTCTGTGCTGACAGCTCAGAGTCTGGAGACTGCTTCAGATTCTGTGTCTCCCTCTCTCTCTGCCCCTCCCCTGCTCACTCTTATCTCTCTCTCAAAAATAAATAAAAGTTAAAAAAAAAAGATTCTCTCTCTTTCTCTCTTTCTGCCCCTTCCCCACTCAGGTTCTCTCTTTCTCTCTCTCAAAAGATTAATTAAATAAATAGAATTTTTAAATAAAAAAATATAAAATAATTGTTTTGAGCATTTGATAGATATTCTCTTTTATGTGGACAGTTTGAAAAACATTTAAAGCAATGCCAATTCTAAAAGTGCTAACTGTCGAAAATACCTTTCCAACTAGACATTATTGATGTCTGCAGTTCTAAGGAAACTGTTTCTTTTAGATCCTGAGAGTCCCTGAAAGTTATGCATTTTGCCAAAGTCATAACTCTTAAGATTGAGCAATAGGTGCCTATTCATTCTTGCAGATGAATTTTGGCATAATTATGTACTCATAAGCTGACATGCTCTCCTCTGAACCAAAGTGACCTTTCAGAGGTAGAATTCATAACATTTATTACCATTGAAAATATTTTTATTAAACGTCATTTTCAGTCATACATTAGCAAAAGACTTTAGATTTAGCCAGACAGAAAAGTTCTAAGACTATTGATAGGTACTAGTTGCACATTCTTCCTTAGATATTAAAGGGAACAATTGTTATATTTAGCAACATCATTTGTAAACTCTTGTGGCTCTCCTGGTAAATGTATACATTTTTTAAAAGTGTGGTGTTTACGTTGCAACTAAAGATCAAAAGAGGCTAATGTCCAGAGCAAAAACAATCAGTGAGTAAATACAGGAATTCTGCTTCTACCCACTAGGATAATTACTGTGGGTAATGCCTCACACACTGAACAGGCTCACGAGGAGGGCATGAGCTGTTTCCTAATCCTTGAAGCAGCAGCAGCAGCAGCAGGAGCAGCAGCAGCAAATAATGGAAACAGCCTGACTTTTAGAGCCAAACAATCCAATATCTGGGTCCTGGTCTTCCTCTCACTACATATGTGGGTGATATTGGTCAAGTTACCTGTGTTCCTAAGCCTTGGGTCATTCTCTAATAACAGAATTCCCCGTGAAACATGTACTATATTTCATAAAAGCCCAATTCCATTACATCTGTCTTGATTTTGCCAATCAAAGCACTAGAATCTTATCTGGAATAGCCAGATATGGGTCACTGCATTTAGGAATCTAGATCGAACAATAGCTGTAAGAGTTATTTCATTTTGAATTTTATGAAAATAGCAAAAATATTTAATTAACCGAACCCACACTCTGTAATGACAGATATGCCAAATTTATAGTGCAACCTTATATATACTGTACATACAGGTATATGAGTAGTACATTCTTCTAAAGGATTTGATCATTTTTTAAAAAACTCTTGTTGTTATGCTGGATTCTATTTATATATGTCCCCTGTGGTTCCTTCTCCTACTAAATTGGGTCTGGAGTATCTGTTTCTTTCAGGCTCTTTAAAGGTTTTAATTATGCTATGTGCTCGCCCAACATACAGTCTTCCAATATTGGTCTTTCTTTCTCCTAACAAGATATTTATTTAGTGGCTATAATGTGCCAGGTACTGTGCCTGTTGATTTCCTCAGAATCAATTGATTTCTACAGAAGGCTTTGCACTCATCGGGTGTGCTCTGACAGGCTGGCCATGTGATGTGATGCTTTGTACAGGGGCCAGGATCAGTTTTCTCTGTTTTAACTGTTCCATTCTCTCTGTATGACTACTATTCTTCTCCATGCTGTGGGAACTTCACAAGGGTTAAAATGCCTGTAGGCGAGAAAGTGATTTCCTGTTTGGAGCATAAAATGAAATCAGATCCATGTGTTTCATGCCATTATACTCTCAACGTAATATATTAAACACTCTTAGCAACAGTAGTTCAAAGTCATTTCCATTTAATCATTTCATGCTCAGTATCTCTTGATAGTCATGAAAAGTTACATAGCAAAATCCTGGGGAGATAATATTCTTCTGTAAGTGCAAAGCATTTAATCCCTATTGTTATAACCAGAAGGGCATTTAATGGTGGGTGACAGGAAATAGACAAATAGGTGATGGATTTTGAGTAATTTGAGGGAAGAGAAGAGAGCAGAAGCTAGGGCTGGGGCAAGAAAGAGTAGCCTAGAAAATAAGTGTTAAGAACTGAATTGAAAAAGATCCTTTTTTAAACCAGCTTAGAAGGAAGATGTTTTATTTTTTCAATGTTATTTTAGAGGTAGATCATAGAAAGGGTGATTCTATAAAATTAGCTAATAATTCTCTATATGTTCTTGTAACAATTGTTTCTTATTCTAGTATTTTTTCTGGAAAATTTTAAGAGCACCTAAATTATTATTAATTTCTGGTCTAGTCCATATGAGGTGGTAAATGACTAATAACCTGAGGTGGTAATCTGCCAGGGGGATAAGCAGTTTATAAGCAGAGAGTAGCACTCAGTGAAAGGGAAGTCATTGACAGAGAAATGATTTTAAAGAATCTTATGAGAACATGGAGAAATTAGTGATGATGAGTCAAACTCCAGGGATGGAAAGTGATCTATACATAAGAAATATTTAATATATGCCATTGCATAGCTCTCAAAATAAAGACATTGTAGGCCAGCTTGAGACAATTTGAGGTGAACTAATTAACTAATTACAGTGTTAGGTTTCCTCTCTTTGTTTTTTGCTTTCTATTCCAGCCACACTTTCTTCTGGAATAAATTCTGAATGTGTATGGTCAGTCATGTTTTGTGCCTTTGCTCATGCTGAACATACTTGGCAACCCCCTTTCACCAACCCAAATATTTCTCATTCTTTAAGTTTTAGCTTAAATACTACTTTCTCATAGTCTGAACAACGTGCATTTTCCTCTATACATTCTTGTCTCTGGTTTCTTATTGTTAGCCCTTTTGTTTTATTTTCTGTGTACAAGTTTGTCTTCTCAACTAGCTTACAAAGGTAGTTTGTCTGTCCTTGTATATTCACAGCACCTAAGACAGTGTTTCATAACTAATAAGCATTCAATATTATATTTAATTCAGAATAAGTTATAGGGTGCAGTTTGAAATATTAGAAGGTAGATTGAAATATCTACCCATTAGGTGGTATAGTATTTAGTTAGTTCAGGTTTCTCTCAGAATTTCTTTTACTCTTTTGCATTCTAGAGATAAACATAACAATCTTGCATTCTGACATAGGATTTGGGGGAGGATCCCATGAGGCAAGGTATATGGAAGTGTATTAAGTTGCAGAACACTATACAGAGATAGGATCTTATGTTTATGAAATAAATCCTGACTTGACCCCATTGCACATAAGTTTCCTTCCATGATTATACAAGCTTTTATTTATTTTTATTTATTTATTTTTAACCCTCCCATGATGACTTTACAAACGGCTGCAAATTCTTAGATATCCCTGTTATGGAGAAGTAAAGTCCAATTCCACGCCTCCCCCCTCACTCCACCACTCACCACTGGATTCTTGGCTGTTTTTATGAGGAATAACTAACAGAATGCACAGATCTGACACTGTGTGTAATAAAAGACCACGAAGCTTCCACAACAACCTTCTGGAATGCTCATTCGCAGGACACTTCCTCTCAAATTCTGGCTGCCATGCTGTGAAAAGCCCAAATTACATGGAGAGATCACAGATAGGGGCTTCTGTGCACAGGCCCACTCTGGCCTGTCCTTCAGCCATCCTAACCCAAGCACCAAGCAATGAGTGAAACAGCCAGCAGACGATTCTAACTGGGGAGCCATCCTGGTCATCTCAGTCATTGTGGAGCAGAAAGCAGCCAGTCCCACTTTGTCTTTCTGAATTCCTGGCCCACAGAATCCATAAGCATAATAAAACACTTGTTATTTTATGCCACTAAGTCAGGATGGTTTATCACACAGCAATAAATAACTGGAAAATTTCTCACATATGGCCTGCCAATTTTACCTCACCATTCACGAACTGGAATAGCCAAGACAAGCCAGGTAACACTGAGGTGGAAAACAACCTAATAATCTCAGTGGTTTTAAATAACAGATGCTCATTCCTTACACTGCATGTCCATTGTGGGTCAACAGGGAAGCTCGCCTCATCCTAGTTACTCAGGGACTCAAGCTAATAAACATTGCCAGTCACCAGGCTAGAGGCAAATAGAGCTCTGAAGGGTCTTGTACCAGCGGTTAGATGTTAAGCCTGGATATGGCACATTACTTTCGTGAAAGGCTCCTTTGCCAGAACTAGTCATACAGCTCTTCCTACCCACAAAGGTGCCAGAAGTATTAGTCCTGTCATGTACTTTGTGGAGGAAGAGAGGGAGAAATATTCCAGAAGCAGTACTAATGATTACCATACAAGCTCTTTTCGTAGATGTTGCCTGCCTGGGCTTCCCAGCCAAACCCTCTACCTCAACTTCTAGTTCTGACTTTCTGCCCTGACCTGTGTTAGCTCTCCTCACCTCCTGAGGCCAGTAGGTTTTTGGTTTTTTTTTTTTTTTTTTTTTTTTTTTTTTTTTTAATCACTACCAGTTCACCATTTGGGAGCCTTATCTATGTCTAATCTTCCTGCCTACCCTCCCAGCACATTATCTGCATATAAAGCAGTGGCTGTGGTGGTCTCCATGACAACCAAGACTAGCTAGTGCTTTTGCTAAACTCCCAATCATAGGTTGTTTTTTTTGGTTGTTGTTTCTTTCTCTTTCTGTCAGAGCCAAAATCAGGTTTGTATAGACATTTCTTCATTCCTCTTTCGCTCGCAATAAAAAATATAGTGTGGACTTATACTCTGGCCTGAAATGATTACTTACATGAGGTATCAATTAAAGATATTTATAAAGAATAAAAGGAGAGATGGAAATTAAAAGAAATGATGTAAGAAAGAAGAATGGATTTTGTTAAATGAGAATACAAAGGAAGATTCCAAAGAAGGAGAGAGAAAGTAAATACAAAAGGGAATGAACCAGAGTGTATTTTGGTACAAATTCGTGACTAGGTATTAAATTTAAGGCCCAACTCTTTTTACTTACTCACTTTTTAACATTTTGAAAGTTTAGATCCCTTGCATACAAAATGGGGGAATATAATACTTCCCCCACCTAAGTAATAAAGTAGTTGTAAGGATAAAATTAGTCTAAGTAAAACCGTATTAAAAGTGGAAAGTACCATTCACCTGCAAAGTATTATTATTACATTGATTTCAAATAAACATAGGAATGATAGTTAAAGAGTCTCATGGCTTTGGAGGAATTGTAGAAGGCTTTAGAAATTCTCAACCTATAATGGCTCAACTCAGATGTTTCAGACTTCTAGGTACAAGGTGGTGAATGACAGGCAAAATTAATGCTGTGGAATGTGAGGCCACCAACTAAATGCGATGTGTAGGATGTGTAGGAATTCATGCCAAAGGCTAACCTCCAGTAACACAATCCTCTGATAAAGGTCTTTGAATGGTGCTGATGGCCTAAATAATTCAATAGCCTTCAATCCTTCTTAAGATTTTTGCAAAATTTGACCTGCTTAGCAGTTCTTTTTTGAAATGTGCATGTTTGGAATTCCATGATTTTAAGAGCTTTCCCTTTATTATCTCTAGTTACTTTTTTTCTAATACTTTTGATAAACCCTTTCCGTTCCCATGTCTTAAATGTGTACACTTCCCCCAAGTTTTGATAATCTATTTTCATTCAATAAAATAAATAGGTCCAACCAGCCAAGCTTCAAGAATGACATGAGCAACTATATTTTTATTCCTGGCTTCTCTCATTTCTAGGCCCATATACCCTCCTTTCTACCAACAAGATTATGAGCAAAAATAGCTAGGTACTATTAAGTCACATTGTATCATTCACCATGAGAAGAATTTTACATAAACGATTTCATTTAATCCACATATAAACCCACGATATGGTGCAAAAGTTATACCCATTTTACAGATGAGGAAACTGAAGCTCAGGGGAACAGAATAATTTGCCTAAATGTGTGGTAGGGGAAGCATTCATTCCTAGGTGTGTCCTATTTCAGAGACTGATCTCCTTATTCCTATGCCTCAAAATTTTTCTTATGGACACACAGTATCTCAAAATCAAGACATCTAAATTCAAAAATCAAAAACTATCATTTTGTCCTCTCTACAGTAAGTTTATTAATTTATTAATGTTTTGTTAATCATTGAAACTGAAGACCTTGGAATGATTATAAAGTACCCCATCTTCCTTCCACTACCCACCTCATAAACTAAATTCTGGAGATTAATTATTCCCAATATCTTTCCTACCCAGAGCTTGCATTCCATTCCTGCTGCCATTATCCTCATGCTTATTCTCCTAAGTGGCTTCCCCACAGTGCTCTCTTTCTCACATCTTTCACCTCCAAACACTTCTCAGACCAGTCCTCCTAAAGCACTATTTCCATCATTCCATTCTTTTCAACTCAAGTCCAAACCCTTTAGCCTGATGCTGCAAGCCTATGCTTGATCTACTGCAGACATATTTTCCACCACTACCCTGTAAAAAACCCAACTGAGCTAAGCTAATGACTATTCCTTGAACATTCCTCTCTTCTGCCTTTTTTTCATGTCATTCCATAAAAATCTAACAACCCACTGCCTCTCCTTACAAAATCCTACTGATCATTTAGAATTCCAGTCAAATGCTACTGCCTCTATGAAGCCCATCTGGGTGTCCTCAAAAAAAAGAGGTATGTCTGTCTGATCTTCTGAATACTTGATTTATACTACTATTAATGTGCTTATTCAATATTCCTTAAGTTCTGGTTCTGTGTGGTTAGTTGTCTTATTTTCTCTTCCAATAGTGGTTAGGAAAATGCCTTCTTTTCTTCATCTTTGCATTTCTCAGAGTATCTATAAAGCAATGCTTTGCACATAGTAGGAGATCAACAAATATTACTTGAATGACTGTGAAAGAGATACTCAGACATGGAGCATATCCTCAGAAAAATAACACAAATCATAGAAATGAACAGTTTGCAAAGCTTAAATTGACATTTTATGATATGCCTGTTTATATACTGATATATATTAGTCATCAGTGACTATGTTCAATTATTTATCTTCCAGAACCTACAACGCAAGCAGAAAAGAATTTTGTTTTGGAGAGCCTATCTTAATTAAAGAGTACTTGCTAGATCTCTAACAGTCAACATTGGAGAAAAAGGGAAGCAATCACTTCAAAAATTTTCTATATTACCTACTATAACAATGCTTTTTGCCAAAAAAAAAAAAAAAAAAACAAAACCCTCATGATTCTACTTTGTGTGAAATGGTAGATTGAGTTTATAGCTTATAATGGAGTTGATAACTAAACTTCTGCAAATTTCAACAAAGCCAAACATCTGAAACATCAAATCCTAAAAATAAATTATTCTCTCTCTCTCTCTCTTTTTTTTTTCTCCAGTCCCCACCTCTGTTCCTAAGGCATACCAGCAAGTTCAGTGTGAGGCCAGAAAAATCCATTGTAGCAACTTGCAATGAAATCAAATCAAAATGAAAATATCACACGCAATTTTCAGTTGTATTATTATTTTTTAAGTGTTTTATAGTTGTACTCCTAAAACTTTTTCTTTCACACAAAAATATTTTAAAAACACTGTGCTCCTAAGGAGATTTTTGTGCTGGACATATTCACTGTAGAAGTTGTGGGGGAAGCAGGAATCTTAGAGTTCACTTCAAACCTCTGGTTGATGCATGGATTTCTGTTCGTCCCTGACAAAAGGCCATGCTGCTTCGCACCATTGGCTCATGAGGTGCCCAATGAGGTAACCTACGCCTGTTTCAAAGAGTTTCCACTGTCATAAAATTCTTTATTAGACAAGATTCTACCCCTGTTTTCTGGAGTCCTGAACAATAGGCCTGATGTGTCTTCATACTATAATCCTTTAATTATTTGAAGATAACTATCATGTCTTCTGTCTTCTAGAAAAAGTGTTGTGAGATAAGGGCTTACTTTTAGCCCAGTGTTAAAGGATATAATTCTTTCAAAAGCCTTACACAAGATCTGAGATTATATGATTTTGAAAAATCTTTGCTAAAACTTTAAGCTGAATGCCTGAGCTCCCACCCCTGCTATGTACCTCCATCTACCTGCTCTGCATGCTCTATCCAGGCAACTCTGCTGTGATTTGCTTCTGGCAGAGGAAATTACTAGAAGGCCCAGAGGGCATATTAGAACTTCGTATATTTATCAAATTTCATTAATATACACCGTTACGAATCCATCTTGCTACTGTGTGATCTTGTCACTCCTAACTGGCTCATCTCTGACTAGTTGCTTTGAATTTCACTCTGTAGTTTTGCCTAACCACTGCTCACTATGTATTCTATACCATATATTGCTTATCTGATTTACTCGTAGGGCAGCACTATACCTAAAAGTATTAATTTGTTTATTTTCTGAGTGTTGCTCTCCCTCTTCTTTCTCAATAGTACTTTGAGGACATTTCCCGTCACCTATAGCCAAAGATCCAAAGAATAAAACCATTAGGTGCTGTTTGAGACAAAAAGATTTTCAAGCTGACTTGAAGGCTGAATTTTTCCGCTCCTGGAAACAAGGTGATTTAGAAGGCATGGAAAGGGAGGGCCCTCATTGAGAAAGACTAGATAGTAAGTGGTGGAGAAATCCAAGTCTTCAAAGCATGAGTAGAGTCTGCAAAGGTGGTGAGGGATAAAATGGATTAGGAATGGTTCTCAGGCAGAACCATTCATTAAAGAGATTGAAAATTTACTCCTTATCTGTAGTCATAAGAGGACCCACACTTACCAACAGCCATCCATATTCAGTGCTCTTAAAAGTCTATTCCTATACCTTTCCTTTACAATTTTTGAAGGATTGTGATTTTTACATTTGTTTTTAACCATTTGATTAGTGTATCCCCCTGTATGTATCTGAGCATACAGTTCCAGGGGACTGACTAGACCATGTCCGTTTACACTTATCACTGTGTCTAGGCACCTAGAACAGTGTCAGACACATTACTATGTAGACTTTTTTTTTCAATGAATGAAGCGTGAAAAATAAATGATGCTAATGTGGACAGATTACAAGTTTGTCAAGAATAAGTAATTAGCAGGGGCACCTGGCTGGCTTAGTTGGAAGAACATGTGACTCTTGATCTTGGAGTCATGAATTTGAGCCCCATGTGGAGTGTCGAGATTACTTAAATAAATAAAACTTACGAAAAATGATAATTATCTGTGTATGTTTAAGTTAACCATTAGGTACACTGATAAGTAGTTTATCATTATGTTCAAGTTTTCCTCAAATTCTGTGGTATTCCCTAATCCTTCATTAAATAACCTATTTAGGCATTGTAAAACAAACACATTTGAACTGGATAGAAGCATTCAACCACCTGGAGGCCACCATTGTGGAGCCCAATAAGAGACAGCTACAACATTGGCATCTTGGCAGGAAGAACCACACACATGGTGTCTGAACACAGAGTATTCCAGGTTTCGATAAGCCAAGTGTTATATAATAAGCTAGTGTCAGCCAGTGTGGGTTATTCCCGACCATCATTCCTAGGTTATGCTCCAAAGCTCATTTTTAGACTATCTCAAGGGTTATTTATTTATTTTTACAGCCGGTTTGAATATTCAAAGTAGTAGAACACTGAAAATATCAAAGAAGTTGATTCCATTCCAATTTTTGTTATTTGAAGCATTAATCCAGTGATTATTTGTGAGTTGTTTCTGCAAATAAGAGTAATTTTTAAATAACTCTTATTAAAGAATGTTTTTAATGTTTATTTTATTCTTGAGAGAGAGAGACAGAGTGAAAGCAGGGAGGAGCAGTGAGAGAGGGAGACACAGAATCTGAAACAGGCTTCAGGTTCTGAGCTGTCAGCACAGAGCCCAGACATGGGGATCGAACTCATGAACCATGAGATCATGACCTGTGTTGAAGTCCGAAGCTTAACCGACTGAGCCACCCAGGCGCCTCTTTAAAGAACGTCTTTGGCATATGAACTTTTATATGAAAGCCAGGCATACCTTCTTTGACCTTGAAACCTAGATAACCAGACCATTTTTTTCCCCTTCTCTGTTTGATAAAGGGCTCAAAGCTAGGCTAGATCTCTTAGAATCTTAGAACCGGTATACATATTTGGAAGGGAGAGGAAAGGATTTAAAAAAGATTATTTTGTTCTTATAAAGCAGCAGTTAGTATCATCATTCACATTAGCCATGGTATGGGCATCTTTCCACAATCTCCTTTTTTTGTTTTGTTTTGTTTTGTTTTGTTGCTTAAGTTTGAGATGGAGGAAGAAATGAACTGGAATATTGCACTTTACTCCTCTTCCACCACAATCGTCCTGGCCACTTTTGACTCAAACTTTTTCCAAAACTATTTTGCACTTTAAAGAAGAGAGACAGAGACAAAGAGAAAGACAGACACACACACACACACAGAGAGAGAGAGAGAGAGAGAGAGAGAGAGAGAGAGACCAAGAGAGAGAACAGGGAAAGAGAAAACAGGAAGTCTTATTGGGAGAGGTCTGAGATCTCCTGAAAGTTTGCCCAGGCTTAGCAGGGAGGAGACAGAATGTAAGCCATCAGGGTTCCTCACTCATTTTTTCACTGTTTCCATTAAATATCACTACGTTTTGAGAATGGTTGTTTTTCGAAATTCAGTCACTGATCTCTGTATAATTCAAAAATCTTGTTCTATGTAATGATTTGAAACCATGGGTTTACTTTCCATTTGCTTCTTTTTAATTAATTTGATTTTTAAATGATGAATGAAAGCACTTTCTGTCAAATTAATATTGTAAAATATAATTGACATTTAGAATTTGTTATTATCCATGTTCAAAAACCTGGAGAAAATTAAGGTAAGAAAACAATTCCAGAATGCCACTAAATTATGCTTAGTATGCCTACTTGAAGCACTGTTAACCACTGCTAAATTTAAATGTTCAGATTCACATGTCATTTACTTAGGTACATAACTGACCTCATTTTAGAAATTGATGCTTTCTTGGTATTTGCTAAGGCCTGAAGACATAAAATTTTCATCTAAATACATAATTATTCCTACTCTTTTTAAACTGATAAACTCTTAGCCAAGAGTATGAAATACTGATGGATGCACACCATTGTTCATTAACATTTACTTTTCTCGTTTTAAAAGTAATGCATGCCAATCAGGGAAAATTGTGTGTGTGTGTGTGTGTGTGTGTGTATAATTGTATATAATGTAGAAATATTAAGGTACAATGAATATAATATAGTATATAATATATTATAAATACAAATGAATCATAATTATAACAGTGTAGACATTGGTTATTTTATATATAATAATGTAGATAATTGAATGTAACATATAAATGATATAGTATTGATATATATACACATTATGTAGTATGTATACACACACTCACACACACAGACATAAATGTCCCATAAACATTAGTTGGTTGGCATAATGGTATAAACACTGGGTTGATGGCCTCAGCAATTCCAGTTTTATTTTGGGGTCCATTGCCCATCCCCCTTCTTGGTTTTCTGTGTAATGTGTGTAGGTTTCCTTCTCCATTCAGCCCATGAATGGAGAAAATGACTCATGCAAAAACCAATCAGAGCAACACAATCCCGTGGATATAGGGATTAGATCAGGGGTAGACACATGCACTATACCAGTCCAATAAAAGAGACTTTTAGGACATTTTCTGGGAATATTAGGTCAAAATTATTCTCTCTTTTCAAATGTAGAAATTCTATAACCATTGTACCACCACATGGAGATAAAGGATGAATTCAAAACAATGCTTAGCAGAGTAGAAGGATGGGAGGAACTGCTACCTGAAGACATTTGGTGAATCTTAAACCCAATTGTTCCTGAATCCAGGTTTACTTTTAGACTTCATGTGGATTATAAGAGCCAATATATTCACCATATTTAATTGAGTTTGCTGTCACTTACAAGAATCTTAACTGTAACACTGATTATCCAGAGATCACTGTGGAAATTTCACACACTTTTCCCCATCTTTTCTTTCAAATCATTATATAATTATATGTAGGTGACATTTTTCATAATGAAAGGGACCCTATTAAACATAATTCTATAAATATAATTTATGGAGGGAAAGGTAAGCTACATGCTTTGCTAATATCCTTGACTTACAAATAAATTTTATCCCTATTAATCTAACTGGTTTGTAAGTAAACTTAAAAATCCTCCTCAAATAAAAGTTGATGCATTAAAAACTATTGGGGGAAAATGCAGAATGGTATAAACATGTTGGAAATCAGTTCAGACATTTCAATTCCACTGTTAGATATTTACCCAAAAGAAACATTCACACAAAAACCTGTATGTGAACATGAATAATGGCTTTGTGCACAAGCTCTAAAAGTTGGAAACAACTCAAAGTTTCTTCAGTTGGTGAATGTATAAACAAACGGTGGTAATTCACACAATGGAATACTACTCAGCAATAAAAGGAAGAAGGTAGGATGTGGCAGATAGAGATAAGGAATGGAACAAAGACTACTATATCAAACAAACAAAAGATACACAAAAAATAGAAAGCATTATAAAAAGAAGGTATAAAACAAAGTAGGAATAAATCACAGTCTAACAGTAAATAAAAAGTAGTAAATGGATTAAATTCTTATATTGAGTAACAGAGACTCAGATTGCCGTAAAACAACAACAAACAAAAACCAAAAAAATAACAAATAAAATCCAGATACGTGCAGGTTTATTAGAGACACATCTACAACAAGCAACAGAAAAAGATTGAAAATAAAGTGACAGAGGCAAATGCCGAAGAACTGAAAGTAAGTGTAAAAGTAACACAAGTCGACTCATCTCCCTACCGCTCTCCTTTATCTCACGTTTCACTTAATTTTTTCCAACTTATTCCAAGGTAAACAACATTTTTCATTTATCAACCTATTCACCTGAGGGAAAAATAATCTTTCCACTTCTTAGTTTTAGCCAAAGTCAAACCTGAAACCTCTATGGTGGAAACTGTCAATTCTCCCAAGGCTCTTGTGCCTGCTCTAAGCTTTTCTCCCGTGGTTAGTGAAGCCTCCTGTTTTACTCTTCTGGCCAAATATAAAAATCTCTGTGCCTCTAAGATTCAGACTACACAACTGTCTCAACTTCTGTCCCTCTTGCTCTCTGTTCTTCCTTGTTATTCTCCTGCATTGATTAGATTTTGGCACCTAGTTCATTCTATCATGGGAAACTTTAAAGTTATAATGGCCTCAGAGGTTTGTTTTTTCCCCTAAATAAGGAAGAATTCGAAGGAGGTCCTCATGATTCCCCCCCCTCTTTGTATAAGCCCCTACCATTTAGGGCTGTGACTTACTCCCATCCAGTAGAACGTGGTATAAATGATGGGATGTTACTCTAGCAGCGCTCTTTGCTGGTTTGATGAAGTAAGGGGCTGGCTGGAAAAGCTCACATGGTGAAGGATTGCAGGTAGAAATGAGAGTAGCCTCTAGTCTCTGTCTTCAACTAGCCAACAAAAATCCCCTCAATCCTACAGCCACAAAGAAATTCAGCTAACAGTCTGAATAAGTTTGGAAGTAAGTTCTTCAACAGTCAAACCTCCAGATAACAATACAGCTCAGCCAACACTTTGATTGCAGCACTGGAAGAACCTAGGCAGAGGACCAGGTTAAGACAAGCTCAAACTCACGACCCACAGAAACTGAGCTCTTAAATGTTGGTTCAAGCCTTTACATTTGTAGTATTTTGTTACACAGCAATAGATAACTGCTAAAACAACTTCCCATTGTGTTTCTTCCCAAACAGTTACCTACTCTCATAAGTCTACCCTTCAACTTGTTTCTCTGGAAATTTAAACCAAACTCTCTTACTCTATAAGCATATTTCCTATCAATTCTGTCACTTTTAAATATTAAAAGTTGGAGACTTCTAATCACTTGATCTTTCAGTTGCGTATCCATCTTCTCTACCAAGTTTTACAAGTGTCTCTCTTCATTTCCTGTGCATCCCGGACCTGGTCCATGATCTGAATTTTTATCTGACTTGCACCATTGATCCTCTTGTACAACTATACTCAAGTAAATCACAGAAATGATAAACCCCAGGGTTTCATTATCATCCCCTACCCCTGCATAAATGATTGCTACTGAAAGAAATTACTTGGATATTCAGATCGGCACCTTTGAAACATTAGGGTCCCCATGAAGAGATTGCGTCTCAATCTCAAACTCATTCAGAGAATTTAACTCCAGACACTTAAGACATTCTTATTGCTTTTACTATAATCCCTCATCTTGCTCTTTGTAAAATAAATGCTTTTTTTTCTAAGAAATATATATATTATTTTGATTGTTCCAAATAATATTTTTGAGAGGCTTTGTAAAATATTTAACTATGTTATTTTGTGTTACCCCATTTGGACCTTGTCTTAATTCCTAATCCTGTTTATATTTGCGATACAAACGAACCTTCATTCTTTCTATAATATCTCACTCCTAACATATTTAAACTACCTGGAGTCCTTGTTTCTATACTGTTGCTTAAATCTAGGTCCTGGAGGTGCCTTGGTGGCTCAGTTGGTTGAGTGTCCAACTCTTGATTTCAACTCAGGTCATGATACCCGGGTTGTGGGATTGAGCCACATGTCAGGCTCCGTGCTGAGTGCGAAGCCTGCTTGAGATTCTCTCTCTCTCTCCCTCTGCCCCTCTTCTGTTTGCACTCTTTCTCTCTAACATAAAACAAACAAACGAACAAAACAAACAAACAAACAAACAAACAAACAAACAAAAAACCCAGGGTTCTGCATAAGCTATTGTTATCCTAAAGAAAATGTTGAACTTCAGGCAAGGAGTTTGAAGTAAAGGAACGATGACCTATTAGAAGAAAAGATCACATTTCATACTTCCTATATATTGTCCCATCAGGTTGGTATCTTTCCAAAGCGTATTTTTAGATCAATGTGGTAAAAGATGGAAGTGAAAGGCTGCTGTGATTACTGAGAAGCACTAATATCAGTTGTTCAGAGTTAAGGATAATATATGGGAAAACAGAAAATTTTCTGTAACTGAATTAAATACTTTCAAGAATATTGTGTTCATAAAGGCACTTTGAAAGAAGAAATAATTACTGTGCTTCTTTAATACACAGTTAGCGAATGTGACCACTGGGTGAGAGAACTGAATTCTCAATCTAAGAGTCAGCTCTTGTATAGGTGGCCCATCCTTGCTTAATTGCGCCTTATCTATCAGAAATGATCATGATATATACCCCCAGGGTATTTTTATAAATGCTTAATATAGTAAAAGGAAAGAGTCTAAGCAAAGAAAGCAATTCTATTATAAATATGGACTGTAATATAATAACCAGAGAAGTTAGTTGTTTTCTATTCCTGAGAATAGCTCTATCTAGAAGTTCATCATCTACAATGGAAAAAGGATAAATCTTTTTAAGATGTGTATTTGGGGGGGCACCTGGGTAGCTCAGTTGGTTAAGTGTCTGACTTCAGCTCAGATCATGATCAGGGTTTGAGCCTGAGTCAGGCTCTGAGCTGGTGGTGTGGAGCCTGCTTGGGATTCTTGCTCTCTCCTCTCTTTCTGACCCCCACCCCTGCCAGTGCTTGCTTTCTATGTCTCAAAATAAATAAATAAACTTAAACAAAGAAGATGCGTATATTTGACATCATTAACATCAACCAACACCAGAGGATTGTATCCCATTGAAATGACAGCATTGCTATAGTACATGTTGCCCATGTTAACAGACAACTCATTGGCTAATTAATGGAAGAAATAGAGGAGAAAGGTTTCATTTTATTAAAGCCCAACTTCCGGCTGGATAAAATGAACAGTGATATGATTCTCATTACTCCAAGCAGTTCAGTTCTAATGCACAAACATTTTGACCTCCAACTCAATTCTTGTCCCTCCACTATGTCCGAGAACATTTTAGCAACATGTCAGCAGGCAGCATCTCTTTTCTCTTTATACTTGCAAGATGGCAACTCTAATTCATTGTTTCTCCTCCTACTTTCATACGCTCTCTGTACAGTAATATTTTACTTGTAATTACCCCAGCCCTCCTACTGATTCCATTAGAGAGTGAGCCAGAAGCAGATTCTCTCTGACTCAAGCTTTTGGTTCCTCCTTTGTTTTTCCTGGCAGATACTGTTCCTTCATTATACGTAACACCTACGGTAATTGCTGCTGCTTCAAAAAATCTTTTCTGAATGTTATTAAGACATGCAGGAGGAAAATGCATTCACAAAATAGAGATATTACTTTTATTTACATTCCAGCATTCTCTGAGGGGGAAAAAAATAGAAAGCTTTTTAACCCTGGTGTCTCATTAATTCTGACAACACCCCTAGAGGCAGGGAAGTGACAAGACCATTATTCTTGTTACAGTGGAGAAAACACTGAAAAACCCAGAGAGGTTAGATATCTTGTTGAAGGTGATACACAGTTATTGGGAGCCTGGAGGAAAGAAAACATACGCACAAACTTCAAGTTTCTGACTCCCAGGTAGTCCAGTCATTTCTCCATTCTGTTTATAGGTATTGTAAAGTCCACCTTGCTTTTAAGTGCTGCAGGCTGTTAATGATGTGATAAAAATGTGGGATAACTCAAACCACAAAAGATCTGAGACTAACCTGCTTGTGCAGACTTCTCAGTATGAAATATGATATTTCCAAGTGAACATTCAAGCATGAAGTACAAACCTATTGTGATATGATGGCATGGAGAATACTAAGGTCTGGGTTGTTCAGAAGGTATCTCCTTCTGCTGGTATGTCATCATGTATAGGCTAGAAACCCGAAAGCTACATTTCCGCAGAGTCCTTTGCAGTTAGGGTTCTGAGCGCAAATTAGGGGCTGAAATAAGATGGACTTGTGCAAAATGTGGAAGGCAGAAGTGAGGAAGAAGTTATTCCTAGGCTCATTAATCTGCTATGGCTTGCAAACATGGCTATGGAGATATTTAGGGGTTTTTGCAGCACAATTTAGCATCCCAAATGTGGAGAGGTAGCTAAGCTGGCTTTACCCATGTGTCCTGTCTTAGCAGCAGCAGTGGCTTTCTGGCCCATGGACCACAGCTACGTGTTTCTGTTTCTTACTTGTGGGACACGAATGATGTAAATGGCCCTAAACTTACTCCAAGCCTATAAAAGGACTAGAAGTTGCAGAATTTCCATACACAATAACATTTCATCTTCCAAAAAATTTTAGAAGGGTCATAGCATTCAAAATCTGTGGGAATGCCTGACAACCACTGGAAAAGTTTCTTTCCAAAGGAACTATGGATATTGTTGTATATCACACAGGTAATTTGCTTTTGCTATGTCCATTTTCCACAATACTCTTCCTTCCATTTCTGCTCAGACCTATCTCCTTGTGAAGACAGATCTTTCTTATAATTCCCAGTTGGAAATAACTTCTCCCTTCTCTGGCTTCCTTCAGCACTTTATTGGATTTCCCATGGGTACATCTTCCTTACTGTGTGAAATATAGGGAATCTAAGGAGGTAGACTAGCCAGGAAGGCATCATCATGTCCATAGAGAATTCATAGATATTTAGCAAATGTTTTTAGTAAATACTTTCCATTTAATTATTTTCTATACCCTTATTTTATGTATAATTGCAAAGAGGAAAAAAGAAGAGAGTTGTCCGATATAATAATCCTAGGCTTCAGTGGTCTGGACCAAAGTATTTCCCGCATTGGGGACACTGCTAAGCAAAATTCCCCTGGGCAATCTGTGGCATCTTTTCATGTGCATATTTTACCTCCACTACTAGACAGCCTGTTCCTTGTGGATTGCATTTACAAACATGCAGCCCAGGTTCCAATCAATTTACAGTGTGC
Source organism: Herpailurus yagouaroundi (assembly GCF_014898765.1). NCBI lineage: Eukaryota > Metazoa > Chordata > Mammalia > Carnivora > Felidae > Herpailurus > Herpailurus yagouaroundi. The sequence continues at coordinate 72,052,693 of NW_024412376.1, forward strand.
ATGAACTTGGACAAGTCACTTAATCTCTCTATACATCAGTTTCCTTATGTATAAATGAAGATATCATTGAACTACCATGAAAATTAAATTTCTACCTCTTTAACCCTTCAGCAGCTTTCGCTCACAGAACACATTCAGTAAATATTACCATGTGCTGGTAGTTGTTGTTAATAAACTATTGAGAGTTGATTGAATATCCTTTAGTGGGAACACAGGGTAATTCCTCCCTGATGTGTTCTTTCTTAGCCTACAATATTGTTGCACAAGGCAGGTATTCGAGAATAGGAAAGGAAGAGCAAGAGAAATTGGGCATTTGATTTTATCCATATATTGGGATTTAGAATAAAAATATTGTTTTTCATCATCTATTGTCATATTGTACACAAGGAGAGGTGGATCAGTTCTTATTAAAAAAGTTGTTTTGATTGAAATTTTTTACTGTTTTTTAAAGTTTTTTTTTTTGAGGAGGGGGAGGGGCAGAGAGTAGAGAGAGAGAATCTCATGCATGCTCCGTGCTGACAGGGGGGCTGGAACTCACAAACCATGAGATCATGACCTGACCTGAAATCAAGAGTCAGATGCTTAATGAACTGAGCCACCCAGGCGCCCCTTGATTGAAGTTTTAATGACCACTACCATACGTATACTTTAGGTAGGATATAACTTCTTCATTTCAATCATCTGCACAATGAGGAGCTAATAAAACATTTAGAATATTTATTCTTTAATATTTAAATTTAATTAGCTTTGCAGATAGACAAAGTCATCCCAAGAATAAACATTTGATAAGCCAAGGCCTACATTTGTCATGCATTCTCATTCAGACAACTGCAGCCTCTTTCACTTGACCCTGATTTTAAAAAGCATGCATGTTTTTTGCAACCAAATGGGTTAAAATGCAATGCACATACTCTCATATAAAGAATATGATGAATATGGTGAATAAACTCTTTTTTTCCTTTAGAATTTGACACAGAATTAATTTAAAGTAGGTATGAAAAAATGTCTAAGATGATAACAAAGTAGAAATAGAGAATGTCTGTGGGGTAGATAGGTGAAAACGCCAATCCAAAGAAAGGTAGTTGTAAAAAAAAGGAGACAACAGGCCCCAAATGGAGTCACCTATGCCATGCCTATGTCACCAAACTAAGACTTAATACCTACCCTGATTGCAGTTTCAGCCTCTCCCAGGAATGTAATCGTATCTAGTCAGTCTGGAATTTTCTGGTCAGCACTAGTGAGCTAATCCTGCTGGTAGACCCCTGTTGTCCCCCATTAGCATTTTGGTAGAATAACTGCCTTGTCCCATCTCCTTGTACTTATAAAAATCTTCCTTTTTGAAGAGCTCGTCAGAGCTCCTTTTTGTTTCTTAGGTGGAGTGCTGCCTGATTCATGAATTGTGTAATAAAGCCAATAAGATCTTTAAAGTCGAACTTTGTTTTTTACCATAGTCAAATTTTCAAACTAGCACAAAGTCACATTTTTATTTATAATTTAAGCATCCATTGTAGTAAAAACTTGGGTTACACATTGTAGAAGATCGGAGAGTAAATAAGACAGGTATCTCTTTACAGAGAATCCTCTAATGTATCATTAATTAGCATAGTAAAGCAATAAATCAAGATTAAGTGGGGACTGGGGCCTTCACATTCATATGAAGATATCTTTCCCCCCCCCCCCCCCCGCATGATCTTTATCATCATCATCATCACAGCTAGTACACCTACTATGTACATAACTAACTTTATAGGCCTTATTGCATTTAATGAAATGAAGTAGATTCTATGATAATTTTTATTTCTCTTTTACAGATAAAGAAACCTGGGTCAAGAGTTGAAGTTACCTGCATAAAGCTCACATGGCAGTAAGTAATCATTATAATGTCTTTCCAAAGTGTCCTTGGTTGGTTGGTTAGAAGATTGCTTTCCTTTAGCAAGTGCTTTGAGCATTAGGAATGTGTAATTTGAATGATACTTCAACTTTCCTGGTGTTGACAAGAACAAATGACTGGGGAGGCCTCATTTTTCTTCATATATGAAATGAGAGACATGGAAGGTCATATTGTAGTTTCATCCCTCTTTTCAAATGCTTCAGTATTTTAGAAAATTTTATGCATATTAAATTGCAGCAACATATTAAGCACTACAAAAGGCTGCATGTGGACTTCTGTGGATGAAGAGCACCAATTTTCTCTGAAATTATCCTTATACTTATGCACTGAATATCAGAATCTTCTGAAATATCCCAACAATAAAAATGAACATAATACTGCTGCCTATGAATCCCAATCCCTAATTTAAATGTACTATACAAAAGAAACCTATTTAATATTGTATTCATTATGGATCAAAATATCGAGTTAAGAAACCTTGTCAAGCTCACCAGTTTGGGGTTGGATAGCTTTTCTGTTGTCGCTGTTTATGTTTACTCAAGTGTTCCCAGAAAAACACAAAGAAAATGATAGAGGACTAGAAAATAATAAGGAAAACCAATATTTCAAAGCATATCTTGCCATAAGTCTTATAACTAATCAATGCATGAGGAGTTCCTTGCGCTTTGTGTCTGGCTTCTTTGTGAGAATATTAATTTTCTGTCTGGTTTCCACTCAATTTTTCCATGCCTACTTGCATACTTGAGTATATCCAGTCTTTAATTAACAAAGGAATATTTAAGTGTTAACAAGAAATGAGAAAAGCCAGACATGGAGTGAAACGTGCTCATCCCTTGGAGAAGCCAAATGTAATTCCTGAGAACTGATGTTTCAATTGCAGCTCAGACTTCATCTATTTTCAACAAGAGGCAGAAAATCAATGATCAGATGTTGTAACTTTCCACTTCAGAGAGCGCAACTTGTGCTTTTATTAGAAGTATGCCAAAAGTCTTAATTCTTAAATGATGACAAATCGTCTGCATCAATAGAACCATAATTCAATTTAATTTATAAGTATACATAATAGATAGTCCCTAAAGTGCTAAATCTGCTTTGTAAGTGGGGGTGTTAAACATCCAAGCATATACAAAGGTTTATCCTTGTGGAGTCCCCTCTGGCATTAGAACTTCTTCCTTTCATTGTAATCTCTTCCTTGTTTAAATAGAACACTTAACAGTTTGTTTTGCTAATTGTTCCTGAATTAGCACCAGCATTAGTTCATATTTCTTGCAACACTGGGACAAAAGAAAACAGTCTATCACAAGCTGGCTTCATTGCAATCTGCCTAGACAAGGTCTTCCTCCAGAAGCCCCTTGGTTCCTTAGAAAGGAAACCTCTCAAGAAGACTTACTATTTAGATTTCCTAAGAATTTTGTTCTTGTTAGGTTTTCTCCAAAAAATGTCACAAGAAACTAGAAACCAGAAGGTGTAAAAGGGGAGCTCAGAGAATTCTGCTGTCATAAATACAGACTACTCTGCCATGGAGTGATTTCCTAAATCAGATTGACTTCTAAAGGATGGCAGAATACTATCTAATTTTCACTAATACCACCTAAACAGCTGTGTCAGAGATGGTCCCTAACAGGCATTATGGAGAATTGATATTCTTGTCATCTTATAGCCAAAGAAAGTACAAGGGGAAATATAATTCACTGGTTCTGCAAAGAGACATTTAAAATTTTATATGCTAGGATTGGCAGAATAAAAATGCATTTAAGGGGAAGCTTTGATCACATAATGCTAAGGGCTTTGTCAGGTATCTCCCTAAAATGCATCTTTCTCTCACATTTTTCCAAAACATTTTTCATACAATAAGTATTCATTTCAACCAATGTAGGGATGACTCCAGGATTCATGTATGATGCAATCATTCTGGGGTCCCCTTTGAAGTACTAATTTGATTTATAGAAACGCTTTATTTTAAGCAACTTTCAAAGAAGAAAGTTTTGATTTTTGGCTTTTGCTTCTAGCAAGTAACATGTTAAAAATATATTAGAAATGCAACAACCATATATTCTCACTTTCTAGTTGTTTTTCTTCCCGTGAATTTCTTTTAATTCAGGTCATGAGTCATAACATCATAAAAAAATATATTAAGATATTGGCCAAAGCAAAAGAACTATCTTTTATGAGTAGAGAATAAAGAATTAAATAATATGTCTTCCTAGTTAACAAGTGGTATGTTTTCATTTTTATCTCTCAACTTAAAAAAGTATCCAGTTGAATGTCTTGATTATTTAAATTAAGAAAAAATGATTGCCCCAAAAAAGGAAAAATGTTTCTAGTATGCAAAACGTTGGATCACATTTTTCATTAAATTATTCCTAGAAGGAATAAGAGAATGGAGGGAGCAAGAGAAACTTGAATTACAAAAGTGAGGGTTTTTTTTGAAAAAAAATCAATAGAAAATAGAAGGAAAAGAAATTCTGCCTCTCAGTATCTGATAACTTAAATTTTCAGACATAGGAAAACTCTTCAATAATACCATGAAAGTTACCATTTGTAAGGTACAAAATCACTTACTACCATAGTACAGTACTTTTCCTAAGACTAGTATCCAATTCAATATGTAACTTGACTTGGCACATAATAATACAACATAAGAAAATAAATGATGAGCACACACACACACACAAACACACACACACACACTTCTATTTACAACACATCAAAATGGTTCCAGAAGTAAAAGAGCGTTGAAGTTCCTTAAGATAAGGTTCTCCTGATCGTCAATAAATTTTGCATCGTTTAGGATCTCATAAATCTCCATGGGACTCATCCCTTAAATTCTAAGGTAAGTAAAAAATATATAGCTACATTTTGTAACACATTGTTGCAAATCATACTAAACATCTGCAAAAGGGATCTGTGGGATGGGAACTTCTATTAATATCTAAATAATCATTACTAATGAAGTGATTATCCCTGTGCTGGTATAATGGAACTACTGTAATTTGAACTTTAGGCAAAATCATGAAAAGGTTTGGTTACATATTATTCTAAGGGCAAAAGAAGTCTCCCCCCCCCCCCCCAAAAAAGCCAGGCATGAAGAATTCTGTCAAAATTCAACAACAAAAAAGAGGAATAAATTAGGATTTATTTTAAAGATTGTCTATAACAATAATATAATAGCTAATAGGAATTCAGCACTATGAATTTGGGTTTATATAAAAATTTATTTTAATGAACTTAACGTTTTTCTGAAGTCATCCAATTTAAGTCTTTTGTTTTTGTTTAAGGGACATGAGTAAAAAGAAATTCCCTGGAACATCATGCTTGTTGGTGGCATTTAGAATTATTATTCTCTGGGCGCCTGAGTGGCTCAGTTGGTTAAGCATCTGACTTTGGCTCCAGTCATGATCTCACGGTTCATGGGTTCTGCTGGGAGAGGGGCTCGGAAGAGGCGGCGGCGGCCTCGGGCGGGGGCCAGAGCGAAGGTGACCGATTGCCAGCACCTACGGATGAGGAGGCGGCAGCCGCCACGGAGCGGGAAGTGACCCCGGCAGGCCCAGAACGTGCGGAGAGGCCTTTCCCTGCGGCCCCTCCGTCTTGTGCTGAGGCTGAGGTGAGCAGGGGACCAGGGCCGCAGGGCCCTGCTCCTAAGACAGTGTCCCGATGGCAGCGGCTCCTGACCTGCTGTGTCGGCAGAGGGTCGGGCCCCTTGCTCGGTGGCCGTGCCCCAGGCCCCAGAAAGTGCTGGCGCCATGCTGACCTTGGTCAGGAACCCCCGAGACGTGAAACTGCCCTGCAGACCCTCTCCCTAGGCCAGTGACCCGCCACACCCCGGGGGGGCGTCCATGAGTAAAATGCTGTGCAGTTCTTTCCAGCAAAAAAAAAAAAAAAAAAAAAGAGCCTGGGTTGGAGGCCTGTATTGGGCTCTGCGCTGAAAGCTCAGAGCCTGGAGCCTGCTTCACATTCTATGTGTGTGTGTGTGTATCTCTCTCTGCCCCTCCCCTGTCTGTGTGCGCTCTCTCTCTCTCTCTCTCTCTCAAAAATAAATAAATAAATATTTTAAAAAACATTTAGAATTACTATTCTCTTTTAAATGGCAATACAGTGGGGGAGGGGGAATGTGAGGAGGGGATTGAAGCTGGAAATTTGGTGTGGGAAACCAGTCCCCTCCATGCTCAAGAAATGCCTCACTTAGACAGAGCCAACTCTGGGACTGGCCAAGGCTTTAAAGTGGTGACAAGCACAGCCCACTTTCCTGGTGATGTGACATTCCACCATAAGCCCTTCCCTAGAGCATGACCAAGGGTGGGAAAGACTCGGGTTGTCCAAGCTTACAACAGCAGCAGCACCACCCCTACCCCCACCCCCCACCCCTCCAACCCTGCTTCTTTTAGCATCCTTTCTCCTTTGCTCTAAACTCGGTTCTGCTTCCCTTTAAAAAGGGGCAATCAGGGGAAATCCTACAATAATTGGCAGCTGGTAGTTTGAGAAAATAGTTTTTTAGCCTTTTGATTTGACTTGTTTAGGTCAGTTCTACATTCATATAAAGGAAGCCAACATTTTGATGATACCATATATAGTTTATTGTTATGCAGCTATCCTAAGAAAACAGTTTCCTTCATCTTATTTTTCCGGATTTCAAAATCCAACCAGTGCTAAAGAGCATGAAAATTGGTAAAATTATCAAAATAAGTAATATTTTCCACTTAGAGTATTATCTTAAATTAGACTTTGGTTTAAGAATGATTGAGATATATTTAATCCCCTTGAGTTTTAGCTCTGCTTTTTTAAAGTCTAAGTAGTTTTGACTTTTCAAAATTATAAGCCCTGTGGGGGGAAAAAAACCCAGAAGATTTTAGACTCAGATAAACCTTAACTTAGAAATATATTTATATGTGTTCAATGTCTTACATGATGAACTGAATTAGATGAGAAAAATATAAACAGTAATAGCACATTGTATGGCATAGCAGAGAATGACTACAGCAGGCAATAATTTGCAGTCTAAACCCTAAAAACACAAGCAATCTTAGAGTTAAAATTTGCAATCTGCAGGTCACCGATAATTGTACAGTTAGCAATTCTTAGTATTTTTGTTTCTCGGCTTTGGGAGAACACCATAAACAACTTTTATCTTTGGGCTCTGCTGGATGACTGTGGGCACATTAAGGCATATTAATGAACCCTTTCCTGAGAACACCCCATTCATGGCCCCTTTTGCTGGACACCATCCCATCCATTGTTCTTAGGCATCTCAGATGGCCTTGTTTCTGATATTTAACTCTACCACTTATACCACAGCTGTTTTTCCAGTGTTGGACTCTGACTGGAGTGCATCCAGTCTATTGGCTGAGCGACAGCAGTCAGATTATCTCACAAGAATTTAAATAAGAGACAGAAACTGTGATTGTCTGCAGGCTGAGTGACCGGTATCTCAAACCAAGCAGCACTTCCAATAACTCCCCTTGCTACAGTCCTGGCTTCTAGCACATTTACCATAGGTTTCTGCTAGTTAATTGGTTTATGCTTCCAGTTAGAGTCTCTTTTATATTTAAAATGTGCGCTGAATATATCACAAACCATACACAAATTACATGGAAGAACAGTCCTGAGGCTGTTTCCAGGAGAAACGTGGATAACCCAAAATGTTGCTCATCACTGAATGGGCTATCACAAGGCAGGAGGGAGTTAGGTACCAGATATATTCACCAAATATGGAAACTGAAGATGTAGCAATTCAAATCAAAAGAAGGAAGACTCCGGTTCTTCTCCATGAAGGTAAGTTAAGATGCCAAAGAGTGCAAACCTAGTGAGGATCATGCAAATTCCTCAAAAACACTTTGGGGAATAATAGCAGGATTATAAGTCAGTGTTCTCACTTGTAAGTATGTTATATCAAGCTACCAATTTTGGGGAGCCTGCTCTATGATACGAATAGTGAATCTTCCTAGAAGTGGAAATTTTAAAGAGACTAAAATTAAAGTTTTAAAAAGGGTAGTGACGGGGCTCCTGGGTGGCTCAGTCTGTTAAGTGACCGACTCCTGATTTCAGCTCAGGTCATTATCTCACGGTTCATTAGTTCAAGCCCCACACTGGGTTTTGCACTGACAGTGAGGAGCCTACTTGGGATTCTCTGTCTCCCTTTCTCTTTCCCTACCTTGCTTACTCTCACTCACTCTCTTTCTTTCCCTCTCTCCCTCAAAAATAAATAAACATTTAAAACAAAACAAAACAAATCAAAAAGGATGGTGACTTTCCCCACGTTCAAAACCTAGTAACAACAGAGCTGGTACTCACTCCGTCGCCTGACTCTGGGACAATGCTTTAATGTTCTCTCCATTTTCTTACAGGAGTCTAGCAAGCTGTGGGCCTCCACATAATTTTTGCCCTTTTAGTTATAAAGACTGTTCACCACACAGCTGCCACATCATTTTAAAAAGCAAGATAAAAACTTTTAACTGTTTAAATGAGCCCAGCACTCTTATTTAATGTATGAGAAAAATAAGGCTCAGGGACGTTAACTGATTTGCTCTGTGGGACATAGCTAGATGATGGTCAGGATTGGAGACCAGGTGTCAGACTCTCAGTCCATTCCACACATTCACCTCATAAATGCAATGCTAGTTATATTGACATGAACTTTAAAGACAATGTGGCTCTAGATGTCTTACATGTGACAGACAGCTTATTCCAAGGTACTATGTATACTTAAATAAGACAAATCAAAGAGATGAGCTCTCCTCTAGAGTAAGTCAGTGATTTCATGAAAAGGAATTGATGTTTGGAAATGAAATGCAGAAGGATTAAGAGGCTCCTCTCTTCTATGTTTAGCCAGACTTAAGATGACTGTAACAGAGAAAGTTTTCCCTGCTGCCATCTCTGACTCTACGTCAGCAATGAAGTAATGTATGCCCTCACTTTTAGGATGCTCTGCAGGATCCTAAATAATGATTATGTACACAATCACGTCAACCTCATTCAGGTAAAATGCCATATGCAAATAGGAATTTTTAATTGCTAGCTATTAAATGTGTTTTTTTTTCTTTTGCTAAGCCACAGTATAAGTTTTCACATAGAAAGAGAGAGTTGCAGAGGTGTTATAGAATCAGACTACTGAATGACAGTTATCTAATGCTCTAATTAAAGAAATGTATTTTCAGAAATATTTAAAACATGGGAGAACATTGCCAGCATCCAGTTTTCTGTTTAGAAATGATTTAAAATGTCCATATTAAAGAGCCATCCCATAATAACCCATTACATATGTACAAAAGGTAATGTTGTATGCTATAGTCATTGTAACCCTTTCTATGCCTTGTCTAGATACTTGTGTTGGTGAAATTTACTAAAAACTTTGCTCTGAAGTCTTAGGACTGTACAATTGTCCTTAAAAGCTAGTGTGGCCTAAAATTTTAGATTTACTTCATTTAATTTGCTCTGTAAACATTTTAGATAATTTTTTAAAATCTCCAGGTGTATTCATCAGATTAGTCTTTGTGGATAAAAAATTTACCACTACAAAGGAGAGAGATCAAGACAGTTTAAAATACTACTGTTTCAAGTGACAAAATTCGAGGTCAAGACAGTTTAAAATACTACTGTTTCAAGTGACAAAACTCAGAATGCATTAAGTGCTTAAATGAAAAGGAAATGTTTTAATGTTTATTTTTTTATCAAATTAATTTTCTTCCATTCATTAATTTGGTCTATTGTTTTCTTTAACAGTATTTTTTCTAGTGGACCTAATTTTTCTTCTACTTCTACTTCTTTTCTTCTACTTCTATGCTTAGAAACCTGTCCTCTCAAATATCTTACTAGATATCCATTAACTAAGTCATCTTTTTCTCCAATGCCAGCACCCCTTACTGAACTTTATATAGATAGAATCACATAGAGCATATTCTTTTATATCATATTGATGTTTGTAGAGCCATCGTGTTGTTTTGAACAACAGTAGTTTGTATTTTCTCATTGTTGTATCATTGCCTATTCTACAGCTTATGGACATTTGGGTTTTTCCATTTTGGGTCTATTAAAATTAGACTAATAGGCAGATTCTTGTATATTTATTTTGTTACATTTGGGTTTGGAATAAACCCAGAATTTCTAGGTCATAGGGTAATATATGCCTACGGTTAGTAGATAATGCTTGAGGGTTTTCAAGACATTGCACTAAGTTATGTTCCCACCAGCTTCACATCCTTGCAAAGACTTGTGATTAAAAGTTTAATTCTGCTGAACTTTAATCATCCTATAGGTATATAGTTATATTTCATTGTAGTTTTAATTTACTTTTTCTTATTGCTGTGAAAGTTAATTCTTCTTTTTGATCTATTTACTGGCCATTGGGGTATCATATTCTGCTTGCTCAATTCTCTTGCTCACTTTTTTTAAGTCAGGCTCTCTTTTGCACTCACATTTATTTGTAAGGAATTCATCATATATCCTGGATACAAATATGTTGTCAGTGATAAATGTTTTAAATCTCTTCTTCACTTTGTGGTTTGTCTTTTCACTTTCTGGTGGTGTCTTTGGATTAATAGAAGTTTTTAATTCTATTGTAGTCTAGATACAACAATTTATTTTTATGATTAGTGCTTTTGGTGTCCTTTAAAGAAATCTTTGCCTTTCCCAATTCATGAAGACAGTTTCCTATACTTCCCTCTAAAAGATTAGTGTTTTACTGAACACATTTTTCTTTACAAATTAATATTTGTGTGTGGCATAATTCACTTTACTTAATATGGGTATCTAATTAACTCAGTACCATTTGTTGAAAAGTCACTGCTTAGTCTACTGCTCTGAAGTGCCAACATTATTAGAAACCAAGTGACTATATATGTGTGGGTCTATTTGGGGGCTTTTTCCTTTGATTTACTTGCCTAACCTTGGACCAATGCCCCATGTAATTTTATGAGTTTCATATCAAGCATAAATCCTCCACCTTATTCTCTTTCTTATTGTTTCATTACCACAGGCTTGCAATATAAACACTCTGGGCTTTGAAATTAATCACACCTCAATTTGATTCCAGCTCCTAAATTTGCTATCTATTTGCTTGAAAATGTCATTAAAACTCTCTATTTCCCCATCTACAAATGGTGAAACAAACTCTCAGATGGCTCCCAATGAGCCCCACACCTTGGTATTCATGCCTTTGTATAATATGCCCTCCTCTTGAGTGTGGGCTGGACCTAGTGATTCACTTTCTTAATGAATAGCATATGGCAAAAATAATGGTATAGTGCTTTCAAGAGACTGTGGTCTCTGATGTGATGCCCTCTCTTACCTCACCTATTCACTTGATCTGATGGAGGGAGCTACTAAGTTGTGAGCTGCCCTGCGGAGAGACTCATATGGCACCAGCCAATAATAGCCAGTAAAGGAACTGGGACCTTAGCCCAAAAGTCTATGAGGCACTGAATCCTGACAATGACCACATAAACAAACTTGAAATTGTATCCTCCTCCAGTCAGGCTTTTAGAAGAGATCATAGCCATGGCTTTCATTTTTATTATAGTCTTGTTAGACTTTGTGGCAAAAGCACACAGCTAAGTCATGCATAGATGCATGACCCACAGAAACTAGGAGATAATGTTTGTTATCTTATGCAATGAAATTTGGGGAGTATTTGTTACCCAGCAATAGATAACTAATACAGTGTATAACCCACCATACAGTTTATGACCCTTGGAAGGCATTCAATATTGCTAGCTAATTAATAAACAAGTTTTATTGATTTTGCACAGCAGTTAGAATTCAGTTTAAAAAAAATGATTCAGGCCACTGAGCAAGTAATATAATCTCTGATCTCCAGAAGTGTTGATGTGACCCTCCCTAACATCTATAATTTTAAATGCTAGAGGAATGAGAAATTCCTGAGATAAAAGGAATCACTAATTTTAAAAGAGTGAACGTGCCTGGGTGGCTCAGTCACTAAGTATCTGACATCGGCTCAGGTCATGATCTCATGGTTCCCTGAGTTCCAGTCCACATCTGGTGAGCTTGAGCCCCACTCTGGGTGAACTCAAGCTCTGCTTCAGGTAAGCCTCACTTCTTTCTCTGTCTCTCTGCCCCTCATGGGATTCTCTCTCTCTCTCCCTTTCTCTCTTTGCCTCTCACTCACATGCACCCTCTCTCTCTCAAAAAAAAAAATTTTTTTTTAAGATTGAACTGCTATATCAGCTCTGGGTGACCATCCCAATCTTGCCACTAGGCCCATTTGGTTGTGATTTTTAACCCAAGAAGTTTTTCCTCAGGATTAAGCTGTAAATGGATTGTTCTTTGACTCACATAGTAAATTCCCCATATTACAAAGCAATTATAGAATCCAAATCTGTAATAACTTTGGTATAAAATCTGATTAATAGTCATTATAAAAATAGAAACTCAGTTCCTTTATGCTATGGTTCTCTTAATAAATCCTGGTGCCATAGTTATTTTTTCCATTAAACCATTGACCGTTAGATTTAAATTTAACTCCATTTATTTATGACATACTAATTGGAGTTTGTTTCTGTCACATCTACACAAAAGCAGTTTGGTCCCCTCACATCTTGATTTAGTCAGGTTGTTTTTTCTTCCCTAAGCAATATATTTTTTAATGTATGAATACTCACTTTTCCAAATACTCTTTGAAGATATTTTACATTTTTAATTAAATTTCTAGAATAACTCAATAAATAATAGTATGTAAAACATGTGATACATTAAGATTTCCTTTGAATATTTACAGACATACAATCCCTAAAGGGTATAATATAAGGGTAACAAATAAAAGTGGGAAGGGAAAATAAATAAGAAAATGAGCTAAAGTGGATTTTATTGCAAACATTTATTGCAATGATTACTGCAGTGATTATTACAAATATTTATTGCAATGATTAAGATGCTTATATTCTGAATCACAAAGCATAGCCATTAACTTTAATGGAAATAATCCTACCTAAAGCTCTGTGTATCTTCTGACATTTTTCATGACCATGCTGGAAAAAAATTATCCCCTAAATGAAAACTAGCAATAAGCTCATTAAATCATGTCAGGATTTCCTTTCCTTTGTCATGCTTTTGTCTAATGGGCTCTTCTTTTGAAGAAGGAAAGCAACTGACATGTAACATCTGGTATATCCAAGGTAACTAATGTCATTAAAGCTATCTTTTGCTCTTGTGTCTTCTTTTTTTACAGTTTTGAATTAGATGGCTCCAATGCTGGCATAATATTATTTTCTAATGTATCCATCATGACTCAGACTCTTTCTGAATCAGGGCCTGTGGGCCAGCCATCAACAACATTTTCCTTTTCTAGAACATGAGAGGTCTGAATTTTGCCACAGAGGCCTGTCTGCCAGGCAAACGGAACCTGCCAGTGCACACAGGAAGCAGGCCTATAATTTGAATGTTTGGCTTTTTGTAACTCTGGCTATAAAATAAGAATCATCAAGATAAAAAAAAAAAAAAAAAAAAAAAAGGTGGGTTGGCTGCTGTATTTACTACCCAGCCGCTCAAGAAACTCTCAGTTGTTTCTTTTTTTTTTTAATCTTTGACCATACTAGCAATCAATATCAGCTCACATTAACAGCCAGTTTTAAAAGCATAGTATAACTGTGCAGTTCTACCAATGTGTCCATTATCTCTGACACTTCTGAAAAACTTCAGCTGTGTCTAAGATCCTTTAAGAATACACACACATGCACACACACACACACACACACACACACACACACTCTTAATTAAAAGCATCTTGCAAATACTTTTGAATGCTTTCTAAAGTAAGAAACTCCTTCAATGCTCTTTGTTTCTGGCCCTTGCAAACATTTGAATAAATATAATGTATTTCCAGGGACAATTGGTGTGTTAAACACCCAATGGACTTAAAGTGGGTGTTTTTAATCATATCATCACATGTAATTTCATATTATTTTTCTACTCTGGAGGTAAGGACAATTTATTCTTTGTATTTATAAAATGACTTTGGGGAGAGGGGTAGAGGGAAAGAGGAGGAAATGAATTTTGATTTGGTCTTAAAGACTATGCTGGATTCTCCCAGCCAGGAAAGAAGGATAACAGCATTTCTGAGTGGGAAAATGATCCAAGCCAAAGCCTGGAAAAGCAGAGCTGCTAGAACACTTAGGGAATCCCTATTTTACAGATAAAAGTACAGATGTGGATAGGTGGTCAGGGATGAATGTTAAGAGTTTGCATGCCATGCAATTAAATTGGGGCTTGATTCTTTGGAAGTTGGAGGGCAACAGGTGCTTTTAAGCAAAGCAGTAGTATGTTTCAGACAAATCATTATTTGCTTATAGGGAGGAGAGAGAAAAAATAATGACAAAAGAAAAGACCATCTAAATGGATATTCAAACAATCATGGTCAAGGTATTTTGGCCATAAAAATATCTGAATCCTTTTCGTCTAATTTCTTGAAAGCTTTCTTCTTGACCAGCATTTTTTTTTACTTATCATTTTGACTTTCCATTTGGCTCATTATCTTGAAACTTAAAATTGCTAGGAATACCAATTCAATACACAGGCCTATACTATTTCTAAGTTTATATAATCTGCAAATATTAATGTGAATAATCATGCTTTAATTTTGTGTCTGATTAAACCCTTCTTGAATAATAATATAATTTTCTACTTTTGCTCAATTCCTGATGCTATGAACTGTCAATCACGTTTATAAGAAATACAGCTGTATTTTTTGAATTATGTCAAAGTAAAGGTTATTTCTTGGGCACAGTATGATGCACTTGATTTTGCAAAAGAAATTCTAGGGAAAGATTAGAATCCATATAAGACCTGTTACAAAGCCAAGCCTAGCTGGCTGGCACGTCTGATTCTATGTCTAATTCCTTACTTCTGTTTTTCCTACAACCTCTACAGATGTTCCTCTCATCATCAGAGTTCACAGGGACAGTAACAATCACAGCAATATGGAGAAACAGGCCAGAGAACTGAGCTGTCAATTTGACGAACTGCTCCAGTGGATAGCTGGTTTTAATAATGGTCAAACTTAGGCAGTGCCAAGACTAGGGCTGGCAACTAGTTATAGAGATTAACTGGAGTCAGGAAAGATAAGTTGCAAGACAGGTCCTAGATCAGCTTTTGAGGCCTAGACTCTAAGCCAATAAGCCAGGGAGGACTATAATCCAATACCCTAGACAGTTTCATGGACAGACAGAATCTGGGAAAGATGCAAATGCCTCACAATTATAGGACATTTAAACAGAGACAAAGAGGAAATGAGGTGAGAACATCATGCTTTAGTTATCTATGAGGGAATGAGAGGTGCAAAGGCAGGAAACAGAAACAAGGCTGGTATGGCTAAAGCACAGTAAACCAAGTGTAGAGTGGGAGCAGCTGGATGCAGAGAGGTAGCCACAGGATGATCATGTAGGGCTTTGAGGGTCAGAGAAAAGGCTTTGGGGTTTACTGAGCGCAGAAAGAAATGACATAATCTGACATGTTCTTTAAAATTCACACCAACTGCTGGATGGAAAATAGATCGTAGGTGTCTAGAGCAGAAGCAGGGTGACCAGTTAGAGACTCTTGCAGTAATTTTGGCAAGAGTTAATGGTGTCTTGACCCAGAGTGGTAGCAATGGAGATATTGAGATGTGGACAAATTCAGGATATATTTTGAGGGATAACCAACAAAATTTGCTGATGGGTTGGATATGAGATAAAGATAAAAAATCAAGGAAGTCTTTGGAGACTTGTCTTGAACAACTTCAAAGATGGAATTTTCATTAACTATACAATGACTTAGAGAGAAGACTACTAAAAGAGAAGATTCAAATGTTTAGGGTTGGGAATCAGGAGTGTGGTCAGGAACAAGAAGAGTTTGTTCCATATCCATATCCATATCCATATCCATATCCATATGGATATGTCAAGTAGGTAATTGGATATATAAAAGTGAAGTTCAGGAGAAGTTCAGGAGAAAAGTCTAGGCTGGAGTCATGAACTTGGGAATCTGATCTGTATAGATATCATTTAGCATCATAAAATTAGACTGAGATTACTTGAGAAGTGAGTATAATTAAAAACAGTGGGATTCCAAAAACTGAGCTTTGGGAGATTCCTAGATTGAGAGATTCAGGAAATGAAGAGGAACCTGAGGAGACAGGGAAAGAATGATGACTGGGATAGGAGAGAGAGTGTTGTCCTAAAATCCAAGAGAAGGCAGTGCTTCAAGACAAGATCGATGAATTACCTGTGCCAAATTCTGATGAGAGGTCAAGTAATTTGATGAATAAAAATAGACTGTTAGATTGAGCAACAAAAGGTCACAAGTTGGCCTTGATGAGGGTAATTTTAGTCGAAAAGGGAAGAAGGACTTGTGAAGTGGGTTCAAGAGAGAATAAAAGCTAGCAAATAGAGTATATATAGATCATTCTTCCTTGAGTTTTTCTATAAAGGGGTGTAACATGGACAGAAGATGTTGTAAAAACTAATTTTCTTTTTTAGGTGATAAGTGCTACAGTACATGTGTATGCTGATTTAGATGGCCCTGCAGAGAGTGAAAATTATGATGATATGGAAGGGCAGTGCTGCTAAAATAAGAGGATGCAGGCGTGTTCTGGGAGTAGCCAGCAATCTTGTTGGGGAATGGAGTGGATTTGTATAATCACTTACATTTGACTCTTCACCCTCTCTGAATTCACCCTCATCCTAACCAGCTGTACTTTTGTTTGGGCATGTCAAACTCAAATTTTTTGACAGTGTATTAGTATTTCGTTTTCAATTTTTTATCTATTATACACAACTTCTCTTCTTCTTATAACTGTTTGTTATTAAGCTTATTAATATTGTTAAAAATAAATTTTTAACTCATTTTAAGTACCAACATAAAGCTTTCCTCCTCTGCCCCTTCAAGATGTCCCTCACCCCAGAATCTTTTTCTTTGCTATATGAGCATCATGGTAAAATGGAAAGAAAAGAAAAAAGATATTCTAAGCACCTTGGGTGAGAAAATAGAGACTATTTTCATTGTTTTGTTGAAAATAGAATAAAATATTTTAGAAGGATATTGGTTACTCTGCATTTTTTTGTATTATCTCTGTTTCCTAGTTGACACCTCTGAACACAATCTCTTGCCTTTCTGATTTACCAAATCATCCAGTATCATTACTACATGGTCACCCCCAAATCTTAACTTCTCCTAATTTACCATATACCCCCAGCATCCAAATCTTAGAAAGACAGTTGATTTTAGGAGAAGACTTAAAGCTCTAGCTAATAGAGTTAGCAGATGAAAGTTAAAGGCAAAGACAGGATTTCTGAGATCATAGTTGATAAGTTTGATTACCTGAGAATAGTTAATAACTCTTGCTCCTGTTTTTGATTCAAATTTTTAAATACTTAACAGGATAGATGCTACTGAGATGTATCCAGCAGTTATGTCAGAGAATCCAGAGAATCTGCCTGATCTTAATTACTCCAGACAGGAAGTGTTGAGTGTTAAAAGAGCTAAACCCAGATGAGCACCTAAAGGATTTTTCAGAATCCAGAAGTTTAGATAGATTAACCAATGAAACTTATGTGGCATTCTTTTAGAGGTTGTGAACCACAGAGTTAAATCCCAATTTTGTCAGTCTGGCCTCTTCCATAGACCTTTATATAATGAACCAACTCCTGCTCCATTGTGCATAAACCTCAAGATAGGCCTATGAAGCATCAAATGAAGTGAAGATTTGCAAGTTATCCACCTATTTGGGTGTGAACCACCACATTACATAATTCAAGACCTTGAGTTTTATTTGCTTTAGTTCTTTTATGGAAACATCTGATTTATCTGGCCTCTTGTATCAAGTTACATAAATATATGCTTTATCTGTTAAGGACCTATTCGTGGACATCAACTCTTACAACCATTTCTTGTTCCAAAAAATACTTGCTGGTGCTAATGTTACTTCTACTTGTCTCCTAGGTTCAGTCAAGTTATTGTCACATGTACAGTATCAACAATTGAATGTTTTGATCACTGTGTAGTTGGAATGCTTTCATTTGTCTAGACTGAACTTGATGCTCCTAGGAATGCTCTGGAAGATAAGAATAAAGAAACAGGATCCTTTGTTGCTTCTGAGATCTGAGGAAAGGCTCAAGTCTTCCTCTCTCCAGAGTGACAGAGTACCCCTACTTTGGCCTTACACACCTAAGCTTTTATCAATGAAGGTATTTTTCATGATCTTCTTGTGCAGTTTACAACTTAGGATTCACAGCAGGGACCCTATTGGGATTTGGCCTTGAGCAAGCCCCAAGAACTGCATTCTACTCTAGGGAAGGTGAGTACTACAAAGTTAAAAGTGCATGAAGCCATTTGGCCTCTCATTTTCTAAAAAGTGCTCTATAATTTAAATAATTTAAATGCCAAATAGAGTTTCATATTTTATTTCCAATGTCAGGATTTCAGTGAAACTTCATGACATTCTAGGACATTTCCATATTCCTTTCTGTCTAGGTAGAATTAGAGTTCTTCGCATATTCTGAGCTGAGCTTACTCTGAGAGTATAATTTGCATATTTTGTTTTATAGACCAAAGTAAGTTTCCATCAAATCTGAATTATGTAAGCCATTTTTCTTTTTGTATGATTTACTCTCCAGAAAGATATTTTTTGTTTTTTTTAAGAGTCACATTAATAAACAGTAAATATCACAATAAAATTAGCAAACTTTATTTCCTCTATTTATGTTCCTGCAGTATTAAATCTGCATCAGCAAAAATTAAACTCCTATATCTTAGAATGATAACATAAGAAAACCAGGAGAGCAATTTGACAGAATTGGAAGGCTTTAGAATCAGACAAACTAGGACTAAATCCTGGTTTTGTATCCTCCTGTCTATATAACCTTCCCAGATTTCTTACCTATAAAGTAAGCGAAAGATGGCAATCTTTCATAAAGATGACAATAGTGTCATCTACTGTTATGAACTGAATGTTTGTGTCTCCCCAAAATTTATACATTAAAATCATAACCTTCAATATTAGGAGGCAGGGCCTTTGAGGGTAATTAGGTCATAAGGATAAAGCTCTCATGAACGGGATTAGTGCTTTATTAAGAAACACACAAGAGAGAGCTTGTTTCCTCTCTCTCTCTGCTTTTCACCATGTGAAGATACAATGAGAAGAGGGACATCTGTGAACTAGGGAAGGAGTCTTCACCAAAAACCCAACCATGTTAGCACCCTGATTTTGAAATTTCAGCTTCTAGAACTGAGAAATAATGTGTCTGTTGTTTAAGCCACCCAGTCTGAAGTATATTTATTGTAGTAGCCCGAGCTGACTAGTGTACCTACGAAGTCAGGATTAGATACATACAACATCAGACACAGTGCTTACTCATGGGAAGCTCTCAGTGGCTATTTGTACATAATAATACTGATGAAGCAATCTTTTAATCCACTTTAATTCACTTCTCAAAAACTATTTGGCACTTAATAGGTCCTAAGTTTGTTACTCAGTTGGGTGGATATGATCTGCTTTGCAGTGCAGATACAAAGTAAGCCACAATTTGTGAGTCAAGGAGCTGTACTGAGAGACAGATACATGAATAATTACAATGAAATGCCATACAAGTCCACAAAGCTATTCATGCAAAGCTCTTTTGGTTACAGAAAAAATGACTATGGGATGTGGAGGTTTGGAAAGAGTTCACAGAGCAGGGGACTTTTGGGCTTAGAGATTCTATAGGAGTGTTTCTAATAAATAGAATTACTTAGTAGAGAGTGCCCTTGATGGGAAGGAAGCAAAGGACACTGAATTGCTGCTCTTTCTCCAGCAGTATTAGACCCAAGATTTCCAGGTATCCTTTGCTCTGAAGCCCCAGCAATGAGACTCCTTCCTCTGTACCACCCCATCTCCAGCTGTAGGCAAGACTAACTTCCACATGACCTTTAATCATGGTGTCCTGTGACTTCTGAAACAAATCCCATTGTGCCTCAACACCAGCTCTCCTGTATCATCACGAGAAGTCAAAGGTTCCCAGATCACCCAATTTCACACAGATGCTCATCAGCACCCTATTCCCAACCTCCATGAATCTGACCATATTTCCCACACTCTTAGCTATCCAAGCCCTTCCGCCCAAACTTGTTTCCTGTAGTCAGAAAACTCCTCTCCTTCCTTAACCTCTGCACTAAACATTTCCTTCAGATTTTTGCTG
The DNA here is from genome assembly GCF_014898765.1 of Herpailurus yagouaroundi. Lineage (NCBI taxonomy): Eukaryota > Metazoa > Chordata > Mammalia > Carnivora > Felidae > Herpailurus > Herpailurus yagouaroundi. Next base: position 72,072,739 of record NW_024412376.1, read on the forward strand.
AAATTTAATTTGGCACCTGAAAACACTGCTTTTCTTGGACCCTTTAAGTGAACAACTTATTTTTATTTTTCTTCTCATACTTAAGTACCATACATGCCTGTAGCATGAGGTGGGGTCCTTTCTGCAACCTGTTCCTACTTTCAAACAGTCACTCTTCAAAACTCTCATGTCTTTTGAAACATACATTCTCATACTGTGCCACCCTGTATCCCTCCTTGTCAGACCACTTATGGATCACTGAGTCATTGCTCTTCACTCATTAATAGTTTTCCTGTCATTATGGTTAAAAACCCCAGTAGATGATCCAACTACCACATTGGCCTCTAAATTCTTTGGTTTTCTTAGCTCCAATAATATTTTTCTCCATTCTTTCTCCATGACCCACATGTCATACCTAGACCTCGTCATCATCCAAAACTGAATTTCAGTTTCAAACATCTCACTTTGACTGCCATCCCCTATTCTTTCAGTGTATTCACTCTAGTACTCCACTCACAATTCGCCAGCTCAAGACCACCAATTCATGGACCCTATAATTCATCTTTATTCATCATAACTCCATGTCTAAACATGTCATATTATCCAGCTTGTTTTGCATGATTCTGCCCTATAATTACTTCCCAACGAACGTCTTTAACTTCCTTTTTCCTTTCTCCTCAAGCAATCTTTCCTGGCAAAACCTAAACTCTGGTCAAATCCACCTATGTGTTGGATGTGTTAATCTATCCTGCATTAAAGTGTCTGAATACTCCTAGAGAATATTACAAATTATGCTTATTGGAGTCATCCAATTTCTACATAGTATAATTGTACATAGTATTCTCTCCAGGTAATATTCAATGTGTTCAGCAGCATGATCTTTCATAACTTTTTTTTCTGCTCTTCAGAAAGAGTATCTGAAATACAGGATTTCCTCACTACTAATCAGACCAAAAACTTTCATCGCCAGAAATTGCTACGAAACACATATTTGGTATATCAGGTATTTGTTTTCTATGTGTTTTGCCTTGTTTCACTACTTAAAGCCATTAAGAGCCTATGGCAAGATAAGCCTTTAAATATCTAACCACCTGACAATGTAGTCTAGTAACATTTTCTCTCACCCCAGTTCTCCATGTAAGATTTTAGACTTTGTGCAATTTCCCAACTTCCAATTATCAGACATTTTTAAATGACATTTAGCTTCCTAGTATCAGATGTTATTAAATGCACTGACCTCAGGTCTCCCAAAGCTCATGAAAGATACTTCCTCATCTGAAATCATTGCTTTGCCCTAGATCTTGAATTTAATAAACGCTAAGTCTAAGTTTGCTTTAGGAAGCTGTTTGGTATCTGCTGCACTCTTCATTGAATTTTGGGGGGGGATGGGGCAGGGATCTATGAAGAAAGGCTCTGTTCCCTTATTTGTAGGCTAAGAAGTATAGAACAAATATCATGAGGTTTTTGTGATATTTTAATGAGTTCAAATACATAAATATTTTAGTAGAATCTTGGCACATAGTAAAAATCAAATAAATGTTGCTTTTATAATAATTATTATTATTTATATCAATTTCTCAACCCCTGGCTTCACATTGCCAAATGCATGCCAATCTAAGGGGAAAATATTCAATTTTTTTCTTTCTTTTTTTTGGTTAGTTGTCTCTGCTCCTTTGTTGTCTTTTCTTTTCTTCTCTCCAGGCAATCTCTTCTGGTCTTTTATTGGCTTCTCTTCCCAGTAGGTATTCTACTGGCCTCTCCCTAACCTTATTGTTAATTCCAATATTTCACTTCAATTACATTATATTATAATTTCATTAAGATTCTCTGGGAAATTTATCAAATAACAATTGTGCAATAACCATCCTAATTGTACAATTGTTTAGAAGTAAAGATTCCAACAAACATTAAAATCAATTTTAATAATAACATTTATTAGTCATAGGAGATCCATGGAGTCAGTGTACCTATTTCCCTTTTAAAAATTTACCAGAAGTCTTTAATGAAATGTCTACCCATCTTTTTTTGCCCTCTATCCCCTCCACCCCAGTACTGTTCCCAGTGTACCACACTTGGAAAGAGTTCGTGGCTCCTGTTAAACCAGTGCTGCCCTTGTTTTTTTTCCAGGCGCCATCATGATCATCTACCAGGACCCAATCGGCCATGATGAAATGCTGAGAAATCCCGGGTGGGCTGTGCCTGGAGGTGGAGGGGAAGATGGTCAGTAGAATAGTAGGTAACATTGATGACTTGCCCATTGGTGAAAATGCCACTCCTGATGACCCCAAGAGTGAAGTTAGCAAAAGCACAGTTATCACTGGTGTTGATATTGTCATTAACCATCACTGGCAGAAAACCAACTTAACAAAATAAGCCTACAAGAAGTACATCAAAGATGACATGAACTCAATTAAAGGCAAACTTGAAGAACAGAGACCAGAATGAGCAAAACCTTTTATTTATTTTTTTAACACTTGTTTATTTTTTTTGAGGGACAGAGCATGAGCAGGGGAGGGGCAGAGAGAGAGGGAGACACAGAATCTGAAGCAGGCTTCAGACTCTGAGATGTCAGCGCAGACCCCGACTTGGGGCCCTAACCGATGAACTATGAGATCATGACCTAAGCTGAAGTCGGTGCTTTAACCGACTGAGCCAGCCAGGTGCACCTAGAATGAGCAAAACCTTTCATGACAGGGATGCAGAACAAATCAAGTACATTCTTGCTAATTCTAAAAATTGCCAATTCTTTATTGGTAAAACATGGATCCAGATGATAGCTCTGCTGGATTACAGTGAGGATAGTGTGACTCCATATACAATTTTCTTTAAGGATGGTTGAGAAATGACAAAATGTTAACAAAATTTGGCTATAACTTTGGATTACCTGTCATCATAACTGACTGCTGCTTTTCATCTACACAATACCAGAACTTAGACAAATGGGACTGATACCATTTTAAGCACTTCATTAATTTTGGGCTTGATTTACTAGGACAAGAGGCATTGTTTTTACGGGGGAAAAACATGTCATATAGGTTGTCTGAAAATAAAATGCATTTAAGCTCAAAAACAAACAAACAAATAAACAAAAAGCATCCATCAATACTACGATATTATTAACAGGGATTGCAAATTTCAAGCCCTCTAGTGGTCAACACCATGTTGCTTATTCTCTAAGACTTCTTCAAAGATAAAAATTTACTACAATTTAACAAAAATATTTCCACCAAAAAATGACAGGCCATTATCTTTGTCCCTGAAACAATGTACCACAATTCGAGCTGAATAATTCATTACTTAAAAAAAAAAGAGTTGTGAATATCAGTGTTAATTAATTCTTAAAATCATGTACTTATCTTTACTAGTAATAAAAAAAAATCAAGAAACCAAGATAAATTGTCAATACTTCCTGCTTTTGGGGTGGGTTATATATTTTAGTAATACAGTACATTTTTTTTATTATTGTGTATCATACAGGCTTTAGGAACAGATATGACTACTTATATTCATGGCTTAGAGGAGTTAATAAATATTTCTAAGTATCAGTTTCTACTAGTCAAAAAAATCTAGATCATAATATCTTCCTTATAGGAATTATGAAAAAGTAACAAGATTAAAATGTATACCTTCACTGCATAGAACAAAAGTGCTAGTCAAATCACCAGAATAATCACGGTGGTGCTACTTTTAAGTAATAAAGGAAAACTAAGGTATCTAACTGCTTCTTTATTTTTTAAATGTTTATTTTTATTTTTGAGAGAGAGAGAGAGAGCTCAAGCAGGGGAGGGACAGAGAGAGGGGGACAGAGGATCAGAAGCAGGCTCTGTGCTGACAGCAGAGAGCCTGATGTGGGGCTTGAACTCATGAACCACGAGATTATGACCTGAGCCAAAGTCAGATGCTCAAACTACTGAGCCATCCAAGTGCCTCCATCTCTAATTTCTCACAAAAATGATACTCTTACTGAAATTACTTAATTAAATCTAAACTCAAGCGCATTTTATGTGTACTTAAATAATAATCATTCCAACTTTTAAGTTGTATATGACTTAATAAGATAGTTACCCCATTGCAAAACTCTGATTTTTGTTTCTAAGTTTAACACAGATACTTAATGACATTTTTTAAAAGTAGAGCTAGGTCTGAAGGACTAATGGCAACATTAGATTTTTTTAATGACTAATTATAAATAATTGCAGTGATTCTATACAGTTAACTTAGTGTTATTATAAGTATTTAAAATAAAAATGATGTATATTTTAAATGTATTTAAAATTGTGACAATATTAATATGTGGAAGTCTCTGACTTTTTTCACCTTTTGAAAACTAGATTAGCTTTCTGATGAGATTATTACTATTTAGTTAGTTATATTTTATGTATAAAATATCCTTGTTCCATTGTGTGATTAAGTATGTGTATAATACAATGAAAATAACACAACATATTCTTCTTTCATTTTCTTCTACAGTAGAAAACATAGACCTTTTACTCATAGAGACCAGGTGATTATGTATCATATTTCACTGTAAAGTCACTAACTCAAGTTTTAATGTCCTTTATATGTAAGGATATACATCTGTTTCTATTTCCTTGACTTCATACCTCTGCCAAACTTAGATCTAGAAATGTTTAAAAGTAGTTCTACAGGGCTCAGCTTACAATAAAAAGGAAGTAAATTAGCCAGATAAAATAAAGGATGCCCAATTCAATTTGTTTCAAACAGTACAGCATTGGTGATATAGTGGTAAGCATATCTGCCTTCCAATTGGTTGTAGATAAGTGAGGATTATTTAGTGTATATCCCATGCAATAATTTTTTAGTATTACCTATGTCGCAAATATTACACAGGTCATACTTACATTGAGTAATTAATTATTAATTATTTATCTGAAATTCAAATTTAACTGGGCACCCTGTATTTTTATTTGCTAAATCTGGTAACCATAAAAGGAATATAAAAATTATTTTGGAAGAAAATACAAAACATATATGTCAACAGTATACCTTATATTTTAATTAAAAAAGAAATGGATCTCCAGTCCCTAAGAATGCAAGGCCAATCCATAAAGTGTCATGCATATATAGAGAGAAAAAAAAGAACTAGCTCTCCTCTCAACTCGAGATTGTTTCTGCTGCTCCTGGCATAATTTCCATTCTTGTATAAATTTCCTAAGTAATTGATTTTTAGGAGATCTGCAAGAGTTAAAGGTTAGTGGCAGTCTGAAATATAAAAAAACAAATATAAACAAACAAAAAAAACCCCACAAAAATCAGGTATTGTGGATAACTGCCTTACCCATCAAAATCTAACCAATTCACAATTTTTTAAAGCATATATCCTTGCTTCCTGAATCATAGCTAATTGAACCATGAGTGGGTACCATTTTCAATTGAAATATCTTCTCCAGGGATTTGGAGGTTGAACAATATTCAATTTCTTTGTGTAGGCCATTTGATGGGGTCTCCACTTGCCCATATGTTATTGTTTAGAACCTAGAAAAAGTCACCCTTTCTAGGATGACTCAGCCCTGAGGGTTCACAGCATGGCTGGCATAGCTAGATTGCATTTTGGCTCTCTTGGCTGGACACTTTTATGTAGTGAGCAACCTGTACAATCTTATGGGATTGCCTTGTCATTTTATGCCATGCAGAATAAAAAGTAGAGCACAGAAAGAAGTGTAAATGGGAGATGGTATAAAAATACTGCTAGCACTTTGATGTTTTTCTGCTTCTAAATACTAAACCTCCTTGAGACAAAGGTTTATTCCTATCATTGTGTTTCGTAAAATGTTCTCTTAAATCTTATAATAAATGCCTCCATTTTGCTTAAGGTAGATCATGCTCATTCCTGACACTTGAAAACAACATATTATAATTAGTTACATAAATACTGGCTTGAAAATAACGTCTTAAGAATCACTGGCAGATTCTGATAAGATTCTGGCAATAGTCTATATTGAATTGACATTTGAATACACGAAAGTGCTTTCCTTTTACTTCTAGATTGATCTTGGTTTCAGAGGCTGACAAATCCTTCCGTGAACAAAAGGGTTTGCCTTAAACTGCATCTAGAATGAATTTAATTTTCATTCACTTCCCATGAATAATGAACTCCTCAGGCTGGACTATAAGCTGTGTTGTTTGATATAAATGCCTTTTCTTTTTTTGGAACAATTTGTAAACATAGAATTGGAGAGGCAGTAAAAAGAAGGATTCAGAGGTTTTATATAAAACAGCTTAATGACATGAAAGGAAGAAAGAAACAGCAGAATAAACAAGAACAAGAATGGAACCACTTAATGTGTTAATAAGACCTCTCTGAGCAGTGGCTTATATCTTACCAAAGCTTTTTGTTCTATTTTGTTCTGTTTAAAAGCTCTGCTTTTTCATAAACTGTGGCATCTCAGGTCTTCATAGAGCCATCTTCATAGACATTTACTTTCCTCCAGTTGGAGAAATAGGAAGTTGTTTTTTCATTGTCTATCATTTTAATGAGAGGCAAACTTGCTCTAGCATTCAGTTCGTTGCAGACATCTTGTGTATGATCATGTGTTGAAAGCATCCATTTCACACAACATTGTCCAGAGCATGCTCCTACCGCTGTTTCGTGTGGTAGATAGTTTTCCTTCTTATAATGACAATCACAGTTTGTATATAAATAAAAACTTGGCCATCAGAGAAATGACCATTCCTTGAATCTGACTAAGAAAGTTAAAATAGGTTAAAGTTTAATTTTTTTTTTTTTTTTTTTTTGGTCTTTTCTCCTTGTACTTAATCTCATTCTATATCAACAAAAATCCTGAAAGTATGTATCTTGATTTCAATGGGTTAATTTTTAAAATTTTTCTGACATATGATCACATATAAAACAAAAATTTTGTATCCACTGATTGTCTAATTTATGCATCTTTGTAGCATCATATGTTAAATTCTTAGAATAAGCTTTGGAATCCAAGAGACCTTGATCAAACGACAGCTCTATCTGCCTTGTAGTGGGTGTGGACTTATAAAAACAAACACACAGTTAATTGAAGCTTGTTTGCTTAAATGTACAATAGGTATAAGAAGCCTTACTTTTCACAGTTCTTGAAAAGATTAAAAAATGTAAATATACATAAGGTAGTTAACAAAATTTTTGGCATAAATAAATAATAGTTATTATGGGAGGAATGCAGATGAGCCTGGTAGTTTAGGTTCTCAATTTTTAACGTTGTTTCATTTTTAATATAGAAGTGATTGATGGGCACCACAGAAGACTGGTGAAGTGGACTGGTAGTTTGGAGGAGAGGCCTCAGTAGGTGAGATACTCAGTTAGGGGACCATTGTAGTCACTGAGCACCAAGATAATAGACTCCCTCTTTGATGATGACATTTAATTGGGAAGGACTAAATCCTAATGGGTATTTTTAATGCAGATATTTTGAATACAGAATCTATAGGATGTGATAACATTAGAAATAGGAAATATAAGGAAGAGATCAAACATTATTCCAAGGATTGAACTGGAACAAGTAGGGAAATGGTATCATTAACAGAAATTGAGAGTTGGGAAAGATCTACTGTGGCATCAAAGCATGACGTGGGAGAGAAGAATGAGCAGTTCTGGAGAGCTACAGGGGCTAGGGATCATGATGTAGAAGTCATCTAAATGGAGCTGATAGGCAAAGGCTTTGGCAATGCTATCCACTTCAAAGCAGTGGGGAATTTAAAGGAAAAGGGAAGGAAGAAGAACAAGGCAGAAATATGAATACTATAGGAACAATTCTTAGCAGTAGGAAAACCAGGAGAACTGGAATTGAGGAAGTCAAGGGAAGATTCATTTCAAGAAAAAGGTAATTGGCTATGCAGTTTCCTACAGCTTCTCATGAGGATGAGATGTGAGTCAGGTTGCCTGGATTTGGTCATTGGGAGTCCTTGGTTATTCGTAGGATTCTCAGACTGGTAGAGGGTTGGGAACTGGAATGCAAAGACACAAATAAGTGGCAGTGGTAGATATTGCTAGAATCCATCTGAACGTGAAACTTTCTTTTACTTTCCGAGGACCCCTTGGAATCTGCCTTTGCCAGCCTGTTGGGAAAGCCTGGTGTGAAGTTCAGGGAACGTACTACAGAAATATGCTCAGGAAATGAGTTGGGCTTGGAACAGTAAGGTAAAGGGCTTGCCTCTAGTCACTGAAATATCTAGTGAGGGCTTAGGTTTTTATTACCAACTTCCCCCTTACCGTTTAGTCAGAGTTGCAGATCCTAGCCTGGGTTAGCCCCGAAATGAAATATGAAACTAAGTTGAGGATGGGAGTACCAGAGCCAGGGAGAAGCAAAAAAATTGAGGACGAGACATACAAAAAGGAGAGAGAAAGGATGTGCTCAACTAAAACTCTGTGGCAGGAGGTGATAGCAACAGATTTAGAAAATGAGTCACTTATCTTTCTGGAAAAGCGATTGGTTTATTGGTTAGTATTATCTGAAGACATTACTTCTGTGGTCTGTTTGTTTACTCCACAGTGTCTCCCCTTAAAGAGCAGCCAAAGCTACTTAGCTAAATATTTTCAGAGTTACCCATTTGAAAAATATAAAGTATATCTATGAGTATCTAACTGTGGCATATTAAATGAATAAAAATATGAAAGATAATATGTAGTAATTAAAAGTACAGGTTCTGTGTGGCTCTGTAGTAGAAAACTATCTCAGAGGATTGTGAGTCATATAGTAAAAACTCAAAAAATATTACCTATTATTATTACCTTTGTATAAAACTTGAGTATAAAACTGAGTTGGCCCTTGTTTCTAGTGAGAAATAAAGTTATTTCCACATTTAGTGCTCCAGTTTTCTCATTCCATAAGATGAAAAATGTCACGTTGCTTACATGAAAACATAACATGCAAATAATAGTTATTACTATTCATCCCTCCTATTTCAACAACACCAACAAGGAAATCTCAAGGAAGAAACCACAGAATTTATAAATTCTAAACTTCTTTTGGATTCTGGAATGCACATTCTAATTCCCAAATATATGCAAATTGAAAAGTTTTATCTCTTTATAGCATTCATTGCCTTTAATATACATATAAAAGGTATTCAGAGAAGGGAAATTCAAAAACATTGTAAAGAAATAATTCATACCTCTACCCCCAAGGACAATCACAGTTAAAATTTAGGAAGTTGCCCTTTGAGAATTATATCTATCTTCCATCTATCCAAACAACCAAACATATAAAACTGAGATTAAGCTAAAGTGGGATAAAATAAACTCTTTAGTAACTTGAATTTTTAGTTAACATATTGTGACATTTTTCTATGCCAGAACTTTGCTTCAGCATAATTTAATGTGATAATAGCTGCATATATTTTATTGCATGACATGGCAGTATTTGAAAGAACTTCCTGTGTTTACATTGTTGAACTCCTGGAAACATCTTCAGACAACCTGTTAATAATGCAATACAAACTCATTACAACAGAGAGAATGCCACCTTGACAGAGTTTTGGCAGTGTTTCTGAAGAAAGAAGTCAGGGGTGAGATATTCTTAGGAATTGGGGTCTGGCCTCAAGATGGTGTTTGTTGTTGTGTTTTTTTAATATTTATTTATTTATTTTGACAGAGAGAGAGCAGGGAAGGGACAGAGAAAGCAGGGGCTGGACAGAGAGAGAGAGAGAGAGAGAGAGAGAGAGAGAGAGAAAGAGAGAGAATCCCAAGCAGTTTCCATGCTGTGAGTACAGAGCCCAACGTGGGGCTTGATCTCATGAACCAGTGAGATCATGACCCGAGCTGAAATCAAGAGTCAAATGCCCAACAAACTGAACCACCCCAGTGCTCCCTGGCCTCAAGATGTTTAAGGAAGTCTTTCAAGAAGTGAAGTGGAGAATTGGGCAAAGTCCATGGTATAAGAGTTTAAAGTTAGTGGATACTGTAAAGTAATTCTTGATAACTAAATTGATGAGTAAGTGATTTAGACAGATAAGCAGATTACTATCTCTACTAACTTTATCTGAAGGAATTTCCTGAGGCAAACAGTAAAGTTATTTGTTGATTTATAGTACTATATTTCCTGGGCAGAATTTTCCTAAAAATGAAAAACAAAACAAAACAAAACAAAAAACACCTAAAATCTAAGTCATACCAAAGTAGTCTACTGTTTTATCTAATTCCTATTAAAACAGATGGTCTCAACTGTCAGTGTGTTTTTTATAATTTTAATATTAAGTTTCCAAATATATTTTCAATATTCATTTATCTCTATTTTCACCACCACCACCTAAATTCAAGCTATCACTTTCTCTTACTTTGCCTTCCAAGCTGACTACTTCAGATTGCTAGCATTCATTTTCCACAAGGCAGCCAGACTGAACTATATGATACAGAATGTGACATCCATTTAAAAATCTTTGCAGTTTTTCCACACTGTTTTTCATACAGTTTTAAGTTCCCCATGAGAGCCTCTTAGACCTATCCTGACAGCCTCATTTGGCTAGCAGTGTGTGCTACCCGCAGTGGACTTCCTTTGGTTCCTTGAATTTGCCATGTTCCATCTACTAGCATGCTTTTCCCTGCACTTTCTTTCATCTAGTTAATTTCTACTTATTTTTCAGATCTCATTTGCTTATCCACTCTCAGAAAAACCCTCTTTGCCTACTCCACCAAGACAAATATTGTACATTCTCATAACTTCCTATATTCCTCCTTTATATTAAGTTTTTTCCATATAATTGATTTAATGCTGATCCCCCCCCCCCACTTAAAAGTAAGCCCTATAATAGTGAAGACGCTATTTATTTTGCTCTACATTCCATCTTCAGAGTGCATGGCATAATACACGAATGCACAACTTACAGAATAGATGCTGCAGAATTAATGGCACAATTCACCATTCACATTTAAGCTGCAGAAAGAAGTTCTTTGTTTTCCACATACTTTGATAACCCACCTAGCTTAATTGCCTCCACCTTTAAAAACACCTTGAAACTCTTAATTTGAGGGCACACTTTCTCTGTTAAATGAACCAAGTAGTTGTGAAAAAAAAAAAGTGTTGCTTACAAATAAGCCATTAATTGAAGCTTTTTTTTTTTTCCTTTCTTTCTTGGAGTAATAAATGAAATAGAAAAACATTAAGAATGTGAAGGTTTTAGAGAAAAATGTGCATGGCCCCTTGTGGTGGTATTGCAATAGCTTCTAGGACCTCTAAAAATCTGTTTCCCCTATTGAATGAAATGTGTGTGTGTGTGTGTGTGTGTGTGTGTGTGTGTGGTGTGTGTGTGTGTGTGTGTAGTAGGCAGTGAAAAGGGTAAACTTGTTCTTTTATCTATTTTTTAACTTGAACTTATTTAAGTTTAGATACTTGTTTAATGGAGCTGGACCATTTTACAATATAGTTAACTCTCAATTACCTCACTAATGGAAACCAGCATAATATGGAAAAATAAAATATGGTCATAACCCAAATCGCCTATTTCCATTCATTCATTATACTTTTATTCATAAACTTTGAGTTATAGTGATACTTTACATTTGCACAGGACTTTTGATTTTAAGGTTTTTTTTTTCACATGCTTTGTTTTAGATATGGTAGGCTAACTACAGAAACAAAAAAGATCCTTAAAACTTACTTCCTTTATGAACAAAAGTTTATTTCTTTAGAGCAGGGACTCCAGGTTAGCAACAGCTCTGCTCTGATGAAATCTTTCAGGCACCCAGGCTGACAGTTGCTCTGCCATCTTCAACATGATACTTACAAGATTATCCTGGAGAGCAGCCTAAAATGGAGCACATCATTTACCATAAAGGTAGAGAAAAAAAGAGCTCAGGAATGTGCTTGAAGAAAGGAGATAGAAATGTTGTGAGTGCAGGGAGGTGTTCTGAATGGAGAATATGGTGGTGTTAGGGAAACCTGTGGAGAACATTTTAAACCCAGTATGAAGTGATACAGAGAAGCCAAGTTATGGAAGGATTGGAAGTGATCTATTATATATAGACACAAAGAAACATCATTACACCCTATTAAAGACTGGGCATTTTTAATATCATGGAGATAAAGACTGATGATAACATATGCTCTTTTTTTTTTTTAAGCACCTATGATGGCACAAGCTCTGTACCAGTGCTGTTGTAGGAAACTGACAGTTCCTGCCATGAAGGGGCTAATAGTCACAGTCCAGTGTGATGAAAGTAGTAAGTGAAAGTCATTACCTGTGCACAGAGGAAGGCTCGACATCTGCTAATTCGTTTTTGTTTTTTTTTTTTTACTTTGCTAATGACTTCACAACCTTTTACAAAGTTGTTTTGATTTGTGTGTCATATTTAATATAACTTCCTGTTACACTTCTTTTTAGCAGAGTATTAGGTATCTTTGCGGAGGATCAAATATGCTAACCAAAATACTTGGAAGTAGTGGGAAAAGAGCTACTGGTTCTTCATTGTATTATTTCTTGGTTCATTTACATATTTAGGTTTATTTTTAGCACCTGATGAAACAAAGAAAACCTTTTCTGTTATAAGCTTTTGTTTTATGCATAGTTCATTTCTTCATCTGCAAATTCATCTTGCATGAATGGACAGTTTGGTGAGTAGATTATTTGCTCACTAGTAGATTATATTTGTGTCTGGCTCTACAGGGTTAGATTATTGTACCTTAAGAGGGCTAACTGAAAGAAGCAAATTGCTTTCTTCTCCTTGCCTCTAAATCTTCAGTGAAGAGTGGCCACGATACAGACCAGAAACAGACCCTGCTAAAATTCTCACTGCAATCTTCTTATTACTGATTACTTCTTATTACCGATTATTCTTATTACTGAGTCTTCACTTTGGGGAGCAATGGATATAGCATCATCTCTTCCTTGTTTCTTGTCTTGTAACTCTGTAGCAAGGAAAATCAATGATTGTCAATATCTGGTTTCCTTACCTAAGTATTAGAAACTCATCCTTTCCTAGTGGGACTACTAAAGGCTTGCAATTTTTAGTTGCAACTGGACAAAAACACAAAAAAGATACTTTCTACCTTTGGTTCTCCTGTTGTATTTGTGTGTAGTGATCATTTTCAGTTTGTCTTCCATCTCTTTGCTACTTTTTTGTTAGTTGATTCAATCACATACGCACATGCACACACACACACACACACACACACACACACACACACAGGGATGGATCGTATTTAGAGCAAAATATTGTGTGGTCTTGGTAGTCACATGATTTTATCTGATTGAAGTCTAGCAATCTAGGTAGTGATAGGGCTCTGCTTGTAACTAGTTTTTACTCCCTTAGCCCCCCACCTCCATGTCCCCATCCCTCATACTTCACCTCTCCTTCTTTGCTTGCTGTTACCCTTTCTAGTATTAAGGAATACATTTTAAAAGTGGATACAATTACAAATGTTTTTCTTCCACTTTAACAAAGCAGAAAGTTAGGAGTTTATACACTAGCTAATCTTGATTTGTGTGTGATTAATCTAAATCCATTGAGAAACCAAGTAGGCTCATGTTTACAATTTTTTCAATTTGCATTTGAACAACACATTTTTGTACACTCCCCAGCTCATGTTTGTTGGTAAATTTTAGAATATTTCTTAACTTTAATCTGGCAATCCTTCATCACCATTCTGTAACTTCTGACGTTCTTTTCACATTTATGACTTCCTAAGTGTTTCTCCACATCATAAGATGGATCTTCTTCCATAGTAGTGGTGTTAAACTAGTTTAGGAATTACAAAAACTCATTTTAAAGCCACATTTTTCATTCCCTTACATTGACTTGTGTCTTCAGAGTGAGATCTAATCATTTGGAACTTGGCATCTGTCTTTTATTACAGTGTAAAATTTAGTAAGGCCGGTATATCTAAAAAATGGAAATTCCTTCTTCCTTTATGGACTTCAATGGCAAGAAAATTAGTACTAGATCCTTTTCCCTTGATGTCAATTATTAGTGTATTTTAAAAATCCATTTCTCTGCACTTTTATTTTTTTTTTTAATTTTTTTTCAACGTTTATTTATTTTTGGGACAGAGAGAGACAAAGCATGAACAGGGGAGGGGCAGAGAGAGAGAGGGAGACACAGAATCGGAAACAGGCTCCAGGCTCTGAGCCATCAGCCCAGAGCCCGACGCGGGGCTCGAACTCACGGACCGCGAGATCGTGACCTGGCTGAAGTCAGAGGCTTAACTGACTGCGCCACCCAGGCGCCCTCTCTGCACTTTTAATCATGGGATACTGTGACTATCTTGATTAAATGTGATCACCCTTACAGTAAGTTTTATTGGTATGTTAATTACCAACAACTAACTTTAATATAATAAACCCCTAAATAATTAATTTGCCAATTTAATAAAATTCATAGAACAGCTATTATGTGTCAGGCACTATTCTAGTCGCTGGAAATAGAGCAGTGAACAAAACAGGTAATAATTCATGCCCTTGGGAGAGTATATTTTAGTTGGAAAGTATAAACAATTAACAGGGAAAAAAATAAAATTTATAGTATACTAGATGGTAATAGATATTATGGGGAAAAATGAAGCAGGCAATGTGAAGTCATGTTTGAAAAATGTGTAGTAATTGACAGAGTGGCTAGGGAAAGCTCCATCAATAAGATGATAGAGAAAATATTAGAAGGAGGTGAAGAAATGCAATAGGACAGTTAAACATTCCAGGGAAGACAGAATAGCAAATGCAAAGTTGCTAATCAGGAGCATGCCAAGTCATGCTCCAGGAACCGCAGAGGCCAGTGTGGCTGGAGTAGAATGAGCCAGGGCACAAACTGAGGTAGGGAAGACTAATGATGTAGGAGTGGAGGGCAGATCCCCCAAGGCCTTGTAAGCCATTTTTAAAATTTTGGTTTTTAGTCTAATTGAGACACCAAGGCTTCAGAAGTTTTTGAGCGAAGGCATGATTTGTCCTGACTAGGGTTTAAGGGGACCATAATGCTTGCCTCGGATGAGACTAGAACAAAGGGGGGCAAGGGTAGAATCAGGAGATCAGGAAGAAGGCAAGAGATGATAATCCAAATGGAATTTCTGTGTAATTGTGAAAGGGTTCCTGCCTTAAGAAAGCCCACGCTTCAGAAATAACTGGCAATATTTGTTTAAATAAGATAAATATTTTAATTACTTTAAGATATAGACCAAGAAACAGCACACATGCAGAGTAAGCAGTGTTTTAAAAAGTACACATTTAGGGGCGCCTGGGTGGCGCAGTCGGTTAAGCGGCCGACTTCAGCCAGGTCACGATCTCGCGGTCTGTGAGTTCGAGCCCCGCGTCGGGCTCTGGGCTGATGGCTCAGAGCCTGGAGCCTGTTTCCGATTCTGTGTCTCCCTCTCTCTCTGCCCCTTGCCCGTTCATGCTCTGTCTCTCTGTTTATATAAATATAAACGTTGAAAAAAAAAAGTACACATTTATTGTCTAATAATACATCAATATTAAAACTATTATGTTTTCTTTATTGTATCATACAATCATCATAACCATGTACAATTATTGGTAGTTTAAATAATTGAGATAAATACTGTAATTATGTAGACCTCATTACTTGGATATTTAAAATTTTTTTCTTCCCTAGAGTTGTAAAATTTTATATTATCTTTATTTATTGTTTTAATTTTACTTTTTCTGTTTCACTTTTAGGTTCAGAGAATATTAAATTATTGCATTATAACTTGGACCCATATTGTTAAATATTTGATATAGATTAAAAATCTTTAGCATAGACCAAATTGTTTTTTTTTTTTCAATTCTATAGCCCAATTATTAGTATATAGACACCTTTTTTTCCCTTTATATAGTTTTTGGTATCATCTTGTATTATTATATTTTACACAATGTTCTATTTGCTTTTATTAGCCAGAAATAAAAATATGTACGAAATTCAATTTTGTTTAATAACTGTTACATTTTGTAAAATTTTGAAAATTTCAAAGTAAAAGCTGTTGGCAGAAATAGCATTCCCCACATGAGGATCGGAGGGAATTACGATTACGTGTGACTGTGGACAAGGTAATTTACAATTAATAGCAGCCTCTGGAAGTGAGCAACAATTCCTTCAAGTTTTAGATTCTCTGTATGACCATGTTTTATCTTCCAGCTGTGGAATTTTGAGTCCATGATGTAATGCTAAAGATGAACAAATTAGCACTGCAAGGTTTTTAGGGTCCCAAGCCGGAAAGGCGAAGGTCAGTAATTTGGAAAGACCTTTCATAACCCTTTTGTTCCGCGTTTTAATTTGCAATTACATAGTTTATTGAAAACACAGGACTGTAAGAAAGGCCCAGGGGTGATTTCAGCAATCAGCGATTTATTTTACATGTAATGCATAATTATTTTTTCTCCTATCTGCTGCATGCTAATGATTAGGAAGTATTCTTGAACTTTTAAGTGATTTTCCAGATAACCATTTACAGAGTATACTTCTGTGCCACCATCACAGGCAGGGCACACTCCGCCTCTCCTTTTCTTTTTTTCCTTTGCAAAGCGAAACGGGCTAGAACGTGCTCATGTGATGCCAGTGACGTCAGCCTCGACCGGGTCGCGTGACCGACACCCAACCTTCCCACAACCCCACCCCCGCCGCCAGAGCAGGAAATCTCGCGAGAAACCGTCTTACTATCAGAACTTACCGAGGTTACTGGGGAGTTACTCAGAAGGTGTGGCTCCATGTGGGAGTTTTTGCTTTCATTCTAACACCGAGGGCCGAAAGCAAAGGCCTTCGGGGGTTGCCAGAGTCTGAGCCACCCAACCTATAAAACGGCGGAGGTGGACAGTGAGGTGGCAGTCATATCAGAAGTGAAACGTGGCGCACGGCTGGCGTCGTCCCTCGCTAAACGGGCCGGGGGTGGGGTGGGGGGGGGGAAGGGAGGGAGAAAACGCGCACCCGGAGCTCGGGAGCGGGCGGCTCGGCTTCTGCTGGGCTGGGCCCGGAGTCACTGGGAGGCTGTAGGCTGGGACCCTTCTAAGGAAGCAGTCAGTTGCCCACATCCGGCCCCCGCCGTGTCAACACGGAGGCGCGCGGAGATGAAATGATTGCACACTTCGCCCTCCCACCCGGAGCACCGCGGCTCACGAGTCGGCGTGGAGCGGTTTCTAGTGTCCCGTGCCCGCAACAGGGTCGGGGGCCTCCGCGGCCCGGGAAGCATCCCCGGGCAGCCCACGACTTAACCCCACATCTTCTAAATCAACCCCAGGTTTAGGCAGCAGCTTAATTGCGAGTTTAACTGGGTAATTTTGACATCTCATCTCATTCACCTAAATCTTCCCCAGGCTTCTCCCTCGTACAGCCTCCTCCGCCCACCTGGTCTCTCCCCAGACGGGTGTGCGCGAGTGTAAGACCTAGGGAGGGAGAGCGAGATCCGCGAAGGGACTGGGTTAGAGTCGCTAGAGGGAGGTGTGGGACCGGCGAGGAGGGGGCTTCGCGAGGGAGGGGGTGCTGGCAGGCGGAGGGAGTGGCGGGAGGAGGAAAGAGGCGGAGGCCTGGGGACGGCGGACTAGTCTTCGCCCCATCCAAGCGCTCTTTCTCTCGCCGCGCAGTCTCCAAGCGGCGCGGGCTCTTGGGGGAGCGCCAGGCAGCCGAGGTGCCCGCGGGAGGCAGGCGGGTCCCGGGCGCGCACGCTCGACCGAGCCCCGGCGCGCCCCGCGCCCGGGCCTGCTGACAGCTGCAGCTGGGATCGAGCTGTCCGCTCTCGGCTCCGCGGCCTCCGCCCCCTCGGGTTCCCTCCCCTCTGCCCTACCCCTCCAGCCCCGGTGCGGCTAGTTTCGCAACTGCTTTCGCCCCGTGCCCGGCTGTTTTCCGTTTCCCGACCCCCTCTTCTTGAGTACTTTGCCCCCAGCATTTGGGGAGAGGGGCTGGAAAGGGGGCGGGTGGAGCGTCCATAGGAGAAGGAAGCGAGGGCCGGAGGAGGAGGAAGAGAATCTGCGGACCGTGGGGAGGAGACCCCACGCCACCCTTTCTGGTCATCTTCCCTCCCGCCCCGCCCCTGCGCACACTCCCTCCCGGGTGAGCTACTTTCGGACGAGGAAAGTGAGGGCGGCCCTGGGTGACAGCGCCGTGGGGCCAGTCCTGGGGAAGCCGCGCGTCTGTTCGAGTCTTGTCCGCCGCGCTCCCAGCCAGGGGCATAGCCCGGACCGAGGATGGCTTCGACTGCAACCTGCACCAGGTTCACGGACGAGTATCAGCTTTTCGAGGAGCTCGGAAAGTAAGCGCCTTGGCCCGCATCTGCACGTCCCCTTTCCAGAAGAGGGCGGGTCGCGTTGCCCCCGACCCACCGGCCTCCCGCGTGGGGCGAGGGAGTTTGGGAGACCAGAGGAGAGGGAGGAGGGCCCGCGGTGTGGCAGTTCTGAGGAAGGTGCTGCCTTAGCGAGAGGAGGGGACAGAGACGGAAAAAGACCCTCCACCCCGGCTGTGGCACATTCCGATAATCCTTAGCCCACCTTCACCCGTTCCCCCACCCTCTAGCCCTAGAGACTTAGTGGATTTACGATCCCTGCAGTTGTAGCTGTCATCCAGAGAAGTGTGCGAGCGTGTGTGTGTGTGTGTGTGTGTGTGTGTGTGTGTGTA
The DNA here is from genome assembly GCF_014898765.1 of Herpailurus yagouaroundi. Lineage (NCBI taxonomy): Eukaryota > Metazoa > Chordata > Mammalia > Carnivora > Felidae > Herpailurus > Herpailurus yagouaroundi. Next base: position 72,091,250 of record NW_024412376.1, read on the forward strand.
GAGGAAACAAGAACCCATGTAAAATGCAACACAGATCATGTTTTCTGTAAATAGAGATGCCTCCTTGTTAGCCGGCGTGTCGGCCGTACGACCCTCGTACGGATGAGAACTCGCTGCCACAAACGGTGCCATATTTATTGATGCCGAAAGTTCAACTTGGCGTAGAGTCTATTTTGCATCCAGTAGTTGTTCTGTCCAGGAAAAGGGCCACTGAAAAGAACTCGACCCCTTGCCCCATGTCCACTCTTATTCTTTGCACTAGGTTATTCGCTCATCATCATCATCCTTCCAATGATTTACGTGTACATCTTCGCATTCTGTGGGAGGATTTATTTATACAGGCAACGGCAAAGACCTGGAGACCGAGAGAAAGCTTCCCAAGGGTAGCCTAGTGTTGTATAAAACGACCTCCTACACCCGACTGGCAGAACTGCTCGGAGAATTTAAGGAAGGGGACCTGAGACCTCCTGAGGACCTCTGTGCTTAGGGACTTAGGGGCTGAACTGTGAATGTTGATTTATGTAGCATCCAACCCAAACCCAGTTCTTCTATCGCTAGTTTCGACTATTACTTATGAAAGGGGTGCGTTTATATGTATGTTGTTGTTTTATGCAGTTGAATTCAAGGGAATGTAATTATATTTTAAATGTAATGAAAATTATATCCTTATATATTTATACGCTGTCTGTTGTTAAAACATGGAGAATATGTCGGAAGAGCAGCTTAATTCAAATCTCTCCCTTCCCCCAGCTCAAAACAGGGCACAGAGAAATCACCATATCAGGATTTGTTAAACCACACAAATGTTCCCAACACTTATATTTTAATGAAAACAATCGCCATATTTACTTAGTTGGAGCCACATTAAATTTTTTTTTAACAAAATAGATTTTTACTGCTCTTCCTCAGCCATGCTCTTTGCAGGGTTTTTTGTTTTTTTTTTTCCCTCTCAGCATTTGGTGCTGTGTGAGTGTGAATTGTAAAATGTTTTCAAATTTCATGTGCAAACAAGAGCGCTCATTATTGGCAATTCCTTTCATTTTGTTGATTAATAATGTGTGCTCCCTGTTAAATAAAATTTACTTTTATTCTTCAACATTACGGAAGGTTTAGGTTTCCAGGAAGAATCGTTCATTTTGTGGATATTACTGTAGCGCACTGATGTTTGACGGTTCATTAAATGCAACAAAAATGCTCAGATTGCTGTAATTTTTTAGTAGAATATCATAGCTGATTATATTGATGACATGCTAATTATTGGTTTTCAGGGGGGCTTTCTCAGTGGTGAGAAGATGTATGAAAATCCCTACTGGACAAGAATATGCTGCCAAAATTATCAACACCAAAAAGCTTTCTGCTAGGGGTGGGTATTATCAACCACATATACAGTATATGTTAATTTTGTATTTGTCATGTTGATTGTTGGTTCTGTTGTATGTAGATATATACTTATAATTGAACTGTAGACCTACGGTGTCCTATTACATTCTGAGATTATTTCCTTCCTGAATGCCTTGGTATGTATAGTTTAAAAATAAACACACAGAATTTTAATAACAATTATTAAGTAATTATATCTGTCCTATGAGCACTAGCATAAGTAACTGTATTTTAAAGAAAAGAAGTGTCACAAAGTGCATTTTGCCTTTAGCTGTGCTGTGAAATAACTTTCAGAAATACCCAGGAATGGAAAAGTGTAAGTCTCACAACTGTCATTATTCTCTTTTTTGCTTTTGAGAGGAAAAATAGGTCATAGCTCAGTTGAATCATATTTGAATTGTAGTTACACTTGAACTTAATTCATCAAGGTATATTTAACAGTAATAGCTTTGGGAGGAAAAATTTATCATTGCTATATTCTAGGAAGTTCAGCTTGATTTTGAGGTTTCTGTGTGCAGTCCAGATCTTTACTGGGTCTTCCGCATTAAGGCTTCTCACAGACTCATGTGATGTATTTTACACATGCTCTATAGCCACAGAGATCATTCCTATCATAAAATAGCTGTTGACATAGGAAAAAAAAAAAACTGAACGGAGCTCACTGCATTCTTTCTGTTTTGTTGAACTTATGCAAAAGTACTTACACTGAAATGTTAGGCATTCTAATTGTGGACACGTGTCTAAGGTATTTCCATGGGAATTTACGATGTAATGAAATTTAAATGAAATTAAAATGAACAAAATGCCACAGTATAAGCCCATTTCAGTGACCTGGTTTATTTTAAGTAATGAGGGAAGAATTCTATTAGGGTTAGTTTGCCCCATTTAATTTGTCTTCTAAAAAGTGCTGCTCTCTAGTATCCTGGTGTCATTTTTGGTCTCTGCCATACTTTTTTTTTCCTCATTTGTTGCAACTTCTACTTTAGGTTTAGATTGGCATTTCAGTTTATTCATTAAAATGAGATTTTGTTATGATTTTCTTCATCCGATTTTAACAGCACTCTGAGGAAGATCTATGTGCTAAAGTAACCAGTGCCATAGCTTCACAGCTTGAGAACTAACGAGAAGCACGTTACGCTCCATCATGTTCCCCTTTCCCTCTTCTCTTCACAGGAAGGTTTCTAACAGTCAAAAGGAGTTACCAAACTGTAAATGACATTTTAGTTTTTAAAAAGAAAAAATGAAAATTCTCTCAATGTTTTCTTCCTGTGCGCTAGATACTTTGGGCAAAAGTAGGAGTATCAGTTCTTCTGGAGGCATGACAACACCTATCCCAAATCTTTCAGTGGCTTTAAATTTTCTCTCAAAACAAGTCAGTGTTGTGCTTCACTTCTCCTTGATTTCCTTAATTAGAGTCCTTCCTCTTCATCTACCATAATTTATACTCCCTGAATCAGAATGGCAAATACATGTGTTTCTGCTCCCATTATTTTTCCATTCTTCTGCCTCCACTCTATGGAAGAGAAGTCTTCTCTAGCCTGATGGGATTCCTTCTTCCTGCCAGTGTTCCTTACCTGTTCATACTGTGCTGTATGTAAAGAACAACCTACACCCAAAGCCACCTTGCCCTGTCTGGATTTAATTATTCCAGTTACGTTTAGGAAAAGTAGTTAAAGTGAAGTACTAGAAGACCTGCTTCTTCTCCCTCTCCAATTTCCTTTCTTAACCTGCTTCATGTCAATCCACTGAGGAGTGAGGTGGGAAAGAAGAGGCTTTGGAACTAAATGCTCTGGGTTTAAATTCTGACTCGCCTACCTATTGGATGTGTAATCTTGGGTGATTTACGTATTTTCAGTGAGCCTTCATTTTCTTATCTGTAAATGGGTGATAGTGTAACCCTTCCTTTTATAGGGTTTGTGAGGAGTGAATTAATATAGTATAGAACAGTGTCTGCTACATAATATGTATTCAGTGAATATTAGCTGCTATTATTATCTCTTGGGTTGCTGAAGCAATCATATGTGATTACTTACATGAAAGAATGAAAATTATAAATCCAGTGGCAGCCGTGACTTAGCTGTGAGTAACCAGTTTGAATCTTGGCTTTACTATTTAGTGTGTAATGTGGTTCAGTTGTTTACCTTTTCTTCATCACAGGTTCTTCACTAATAAAATGGGGGAAAGGTACTCATAGTGTATCATGGGTTGTTTTGAGGATTCAGTGAATTTTATGAGAACCACTTCTTCATTGCAAAGTGCCGAGCCAAGTTTACCTATTACTGCTCACCTGTAAAATATTATGGTACTTCAAATTTTTCAATTTATTTTATAACCATAACAATTAGAGCTGCTTATAGCATATTTATACTTTTGAATGTGTGCATGTTTAAGCTGTACCCATATTAAGTTGTAAATACTTAAGAAAGTGCTCTCATTATTTTAAATAAAACATTTCACAGCATTGAGGACCTAGGAGGAGCTCAGTACAGAGTGACTAGGATCACATATGGCTATTAAATGGTTTGTAAAGGAGTTACATACTTAGTTTAATTCCTAAGAACAAGCAAGTACTAGATGTAAAGTAATCTTTTATAAAATAGTGTATTAAGATATCAAGAGCATATACTTTGAAATATGAACTCTCCTTTAAAAACACTCCCTTTCAGAATGTAATAATCCTGAAAATTACTTTTACAGAAAAATTTAAAAATAGTATATTTAGGGGAAATTAGAATGATATCTAAATTAGCCTACAGTTTTTCCCTTAATGTACTGATTTTTTTTCTTTTGGCTATGCATGGCAGTTTTTGTGGAGCATATAAGTTTTGTATAAATTTTTGTTTGTATTATTTAAAATGCCATGCCTTTGTAAATCCAAGCTTTAAGCCTGTTTGTTTTAAAGACCAGGAAGGTCCTCCAACTCAAATAATGTTCTTCAAATGTAACATTACAACTGGAAAAGAAAGACCATTGTCAATACATTTAAGACCATGAGGGATTGCCAAAAATTTGGCTATATTCCTGCACAAATTTACACATCCAACTCTACTATCACCCAGGCATTTTTCTGTGCCTAGATGTTAATGGATTTCCAGCAGACAGTTTCAGTTGCATTTCCTCTCAGCTGTTAGTCACACAAACCATATTTGGGAGACTCAGAGTCTGTTGAAGAATTTCTTTCCTTTTGCGTTAACACGTGCATGCACAGAGCATTCATCATATGATACTGATTAGATAGATTAAGTACACTGATATATAATTTGGCTTGCTTTAAAAATAGTGTAAGAAAGTTTCAAACATCTTCTGTTTTATGTGCAATTTTTGTCTCAAAAAGTTTTTTTTTGTCAGCTAGGAATAGAAAGCACGCTTACTTAGTAAATGGTAGATAGTGATTGTAGAATTTTATCTCCTATTTTTACCATGGGCAGTAGAAATTCTATCATTTTGGTCCCAGGCAATTAAGTTTGTACTTAACAAATCCTAATTTGCCATGCTATTTTGATACTTTGTTGATTTTGACCTGGTTATAACTGTAAGGTATTGACAGGTTATGCAAAGTCCAGGAAGGGTTGTGATTGCAGTTCAGAATCCAGTAGACTGATGGTTCTGATGGCAGATGTCTTTAGAAATAGCATTTGTGATTTATTTCACATTTTAAAGACTCCCTGTGGTAAAATATTTTTTATGATAGTAATAACTTCTTAATGTTCATTTTCCAATGTAATTGTTGATCATTAGAAACCACTTTTTATTACATAGGGTCTGATGAGCCACAAGTCATTATTTTTGTAAAATGCAAATTATAGTAGAAGCTTGAAATAGTATGTGCTATTACAAGTATATTTTAGCTCTACTCTCTTGATAAAGTTAAAAAGGGATTTCGTTTTATATTTCTGCAATACTTCACAGATCTAATACAGTTAAATTATTTGGTATTCTTTGATTTTACAAGTTTTGTTAATTCCCAAATTGATGATCTTAGTAGAATATGAATCAGGACTTTATAAAAACTACTTAAACCATGTACACCAAATTAGGTCTCAGCTATGAAATCTGAATATTGCATGCATGTCCTAAGTAGTTTTTTTTTATGCTATAATAGAGATGTCAATAACTTTTGCTACTTTTTTTTTTCCTTTTTGGCATCCAGGCAGTCAAGAAATTAGTGCAATTTTTCAGCTTTGTGGTTACTTGTGTTAAGTTGGAAGCAGAAATGAGATGATATAGATGAATTGTTCTGATTATATACATTATTGATTTTGCAATTTGGAACTAATTGGGCTAATTAATATTTTTTTAAAGTTTCTTGGTTTGAGCAATGTTTTAAGAAAAAATTAGTATTTTTATTTTTGTATGTGGACTTTCTACAGCTCTTTAATTATTGGGCCCCAGAGTAGTCCTTTCATTCTGTTTAGTTGTATTTGCATTTTTACATAGGTTTTGATATTAGATATCTATTTTCCTCTTTTAGTGAATGAGAATATTATTGATGTTCAAACTGGTTAGGAGATAAAAATGCATATCTACATTTCCAGAAAATAATAAAAATCCTTTCTGTATTCCAACATGGTTATAATATGCAAACTTAATATAAAGAACATGGTTGTCAGGCATCTGACTGTGGTATCAATAACTAGTGTCAACCTCTACCTGACAGATTATGCAATAGGAATTGAACACCTGGAGAATCTTTATTGTTATACAACGAGATTAATACTTCTCATTTCCCTTGAAATATTGAATCAATTTGGTGTAAAAATTAAAATTTAGTAGTAAATTTTTTATGGGCCTTTTAAAGTTAATAATCATGAATTGCTATAAGGCACATACTAGGATTTTCTTGGGCATTTAAGCTCATTGTTGACTAGAATTTTATTTAATTAAAATAATTTTTTTTCTTGGGCTGATACCAAGGCAGACCAACTCCTACTGTCTCTTAGGTTGAATTGATACATTTTTTTTTTTTAAACATCTGCCCCTCCACATTTGTTAGGGTATGGTGTGCACAGTATTTTTTATTATTGACAGTTAAGGATTGTTCAGTGAATTGTACTGCCGTACATTAGGTGGAAGCTTGCAATACTTTTACTCTAAAATATAATACCTTTGTAGTAATTTGCTTTTATACTACTTTATAGATTACTAAGCACATTCACTTATGTGGCCTTATTTTATATATTTTTATTTAATAAATATTGCATAAGTATAGTGGGCAGAGTGTTAGGAAAAGTAAGGCTATCTACACAAATAGACATAGAAGACATAAATGGTATAAGTCTAGCTTGAATAAAGTGCTGTTGATTTTCAAAGGAAGGAAAGGTTATTTCTGCCTGGAGAGATGAAGGAAGGCTTTTATATAATATGGATTTAAATAAATTTTAAGTACCACAAGTCTAAAACCATTTGGAGAGATTATTCAAAAGAGCTTAAATATCTGATTATAATTAAAATATTATTTTACTCAGATGGTAAATTTGTTGCAACTATCAGTATAAAGTTACTTTAAGAATAAAATAATTTTTATTAAAACATTAAAAAGGGAAACTTTTTTAGATACCAAAATTCCTGATCCAGTTAAGGGAGATAGATCATTACTTCTTAAGGTGAGTTCATAGACCTTTCATCTACTGTAAACTCTTTCTCTAGTATAGGGAAACTGTCAGGTTTGGAGGAGAGAGAGAGAGAGAGAGAGAGTAGGGAGAGGACAGCTTTGCTTTTTGTTTGTTTGGTTTTGATTTTAAATATCTGAACTATCCTTGTAATCATACACAGTCACAGAACAAAATCATAATTGATTTTTTAGTTAGGCGAACCCCTTTGCTGGTACTATGGTCTCCTTTTAACTTTTTAGAACTTTATTACTACCCAAATCAATAATAATAATAAGACAATAGGAATGGTAATAGCTATTATTTTAAGAGACCTTCTAAGTGACAGATATATACTTATAAGATACTTTGTTTTACTTAGTTTATTGTTATTATTCAATTTTTAAATAGAGGAAACTGAGGCTGTAAGTTACTAAAAGCCTCAGTATTAGTCAGTAGTGGAGTCAGAATTTCAAACCATTTTCTTTGGCTCTAAAGCCTGGCTCTTTCCACCACCACATCCCATTGATTGCTGTTACAAAGAACTTCTCTTAACCTCTCTGTACTTATCAGTATGTGCTTGACCGATCTCCCCACTAAACTTCAGGGTCTTTCATAAAAAGGACTATGTTTTCTACAGCTTTAGGTCCTCAGTGCAGTGTATAGAATTGAGTATTTGTTTGGGAAAATATATTTAGAGTTCCGCCTTGTGAGAGAAGATAGTATTTTAATTGCTGCAGTAACATAAAATCAAACTAAAGTTTGATAGTCCTCTGTGCTCTTTCCTGGAAAGAAAACAGTGAGGTGAAGAATCAGTGGGAAAATGATTACAGAAGAATGACATGTTTTGGTAAACTTAATTCATTAACTTACTGCAAATATCTCAAAACACACTAAGTTCCTAGGACGACGTCTTCTACATGATTCACTTGTTGCTGAAAAGAAAAACTTAGCCCTTAACCAAAGCCCAGAGGAACCTACTCAGAAAGGCATTTTATTTCTCAGGCTCCTCTTGTTTGTGAAGCATGGGGGACAGATGTTTGTTGTTTTATTGTTTCTTCTTGGACAACACTATGTGCCAAATGCATACTAACATGTGGCAAGTGAAAGAAAAACCTAAAACTATTAAGTTTTATAAATATTTTATAAAATTTTATGAAATTTATAAAACTTGGCTGTTTTATGTTTGTTGGGAAAATAACTTAGGTGCAGCAAGTCATATAAAGATACACAGATAATATTGTGTAATATTTACGTACACTTAATTGTTTTACCTAATGTTATTTTCTCTTTAAATTACATGGGGATTGGAAACTTTTTATTACCTAACATCTTAAGTATGAAATTATATTTTATAAATCATAAAACAGTAAGCATCCAATAAACCTCCACTCAATAACTAGAGCATTCCCTCTACTTTTGAAGCTACCTGTGTGTTCCTTGCTGATCCTCATCTCTTGCCTTGCTCTGAGAGTTAATCACTGTCTCTTTTTAATTTTTTTAAGTTTATTTTTTTGAGAAATAGAGGATCTCAAGCAGAGCCCTACGTAGGGCTTGAACCCATGAACTGTGAGATCATGACCTGAGCAGAAATCGAGTCGGACACTTAACTGACTGGGCCACCAGGTGCCCCAATCTCTTACATTTTTAAAAGAGAAATCTCTTTTTATTTCCCCATGCCCTGGGACTTGTTAATTAACTGGTTGATTTCAGTTGGCCAATCAGTTACCAATGGAAAATCTGTGCCCTCTTTATCAAGGTACATTTATATGTGTATAACAATATATGTATTGTTGTACATGTATAAATTTAAAATTTATGGAATAAACTCATATTAGTACATAATTTTACCCTATCCCTTAGGGCTAGGGAAGGCTTAAATTATATGGAATTTTTTTTGTAATAGGAAATTATTTTATTCCTACGTCTTTTTGAAGCATTTCATTAATGATGATGTACACACATTGAAATAAAGCAGGAGTAAGTTACATAAAACTACCTTATTAAAGGTAAGTATAGTACTTGAAAATTAGATTTCTCTTTTATCTTCTAGAGAAGTTGTAGAGGTCAGATATGCCTCTACATATCTGTAGAGGTCAGATATCATGGCATTAGTGTTCAAATTAAAATTTATATTTTGGTGAAGAAATATTTAGGTGATATTTGGAGTCTGTGTTCTGATAACTTGGATTTCTGCCGAAGTGTATTCGATAGTAGTCCAGGCCCAATTCTGCTTGTCCCTGGTGGACTCAGTGATTTCCCCCTTCTATGAATGGTGCCTTACTTTTCCTGGACTTTCAAGCATGCTTGATTATCTTTCTTCTCCTTAACCCATCTCAACACTTTCCATCTCTTCCTTTTTCACCATTTTAACTTGAGCCCTTTTTTTCTTAACTCTTTTAAACAGCTTCCTAAACAGATTTTCCAGCTAATGGTTGCCGTGTTTTTTATTCATTTATAAAGTTCATCGTTAGACCTTTTAGTACCCACTGTTCTGGACATCTTGATAAGTTGTAGCGATACAGAGGTGAAAGATAAGAGATCTGCCCTGAAGTATTTTGTGATCCATTAGTGTGGATGATAGCCTGCTGAATACAGTTTAGTTTTTGAATGTTGTAATAGAAGTATACACAAGGTTTTCATGTAGATAAGGGCTGGAAAAGGTTGTTATCACAGATTTATTGAAGAGATTAATGAGTGAAATTGTGTTTTTGAATGGCAGTTGCGCCTGGTACAGAAGGGAGAAATGGTTGCCCAGGAAAAGTAAGCAGCATGTTCAAAGGAAGGGAGAAAGTTCTGGCTCTACTCTCCAGATGGAATGAGTACACCTAGTGCTGTTGAAACCCTATCTCCTTTAAGACTCATTTCAGGTGCTTCTGCCTCCATGATGCCGTTTCTAACTTACTCTCCACCCTTACTTTCCCTCTCTAGGCAGAAGCGGTTCTTTTCCTCTTCCTCTGAATAGCTTTTTCATGTTTTTTCAGCAACTGATCACATTTCTCCTTTTGTGTTTTAGTTATATATGTTGTAGCTTTCAAACATCTTGTGGACATTTTTAAGCTTACCATTGAATCTGTGCCTGGCACAGTAATTGTAAATTACTTATAAATGTTGAAGATGCTTATAAATGTTTGTTGAATGAGGGGATAAATGAATGAGTGAGCAAATAGGATTCTGTCTCCAGAAGTAGATATATGTTTAACAAGGAGAGACCTTTGGCAGGTAAAGTAAGTGGAAGTTGAGCTAAAGCTTCATGCCAAATGGAATACACTATTGAAAATAATTTTTAATTCATAAATTATTTCATTAGTTTCTTGATGACAAATTATGCTTTGTTAGAAAGAGTTTTGTATAATTATGTAAATTTTTGAGCAACTGTGTAAATTCTTGCTGGTTTTTTTTTTTTTTTTTTTTTTTTTTTTACCATGTAACATAAAGTGGCTCAATAAGAAGGGGTAACATTTTCATGGTCCATTAGTACCACTTTAGTAATGTCAGACTCAGGCTATCATTAAATTAATGTTTTATTTATTTTTGAGAGAGAGAGAGAGAGACAGAGTATGAGCAGGGGAGCGGCAGAGAGGGAGGGAGACACAGAATCTGAAACAGGCTTCAGGCTCTGAGTTGTCAGCACAGAGCCTCACGCGGGGCTTGAACTCATAACTGCGAGATTATGACCTGAGCCGAAGTCGGACACTTAACCGAGCCAGCCAGGTACCTTATTATTAAATTATTTTAAATGTTTGGATTTTTAAGTTTGTATCCATTCTCATTCTCCGGAGGGAGTTGCTTTTTGACTTATCTTTTAACTAAGCTCATTTTAAAGAGCATTTTGGTGATATATAGTTTTGGATTCACAAATCATGAATATTATTTGCTTATAGAGGTTACTTGACTTTTTAGGAAAGACAGAGGCCAGCTGTTAGAACTGCCATGCCTGTCAATTCAGAAACTTGGTAAAAGGACTGAAAAGTGTGCTTGTTTCAATATTGGAAATCCCTTAAAGAAAATATATGTTTTAAAGCACTTATTTCCTTATTTACTGGGGTTTTACAATTCTACAACTTTATGGTGTATATGTATATATACACCACACACATATATGCACACACATATCTTAAGAAAATATGCTGTTTTCATAAAAACATTCAGAACATTTGTATGTAATCATGGTGGCAAAATATGTGATTTGTGAAGTTAGTTCAGCTGAACGTTTTGACCATTTTGTAGAAACTTTATCCATGATGAATTTTTTAGTAAAGTCATATATGCTCTCATATTAAAGATCGTATATATGTATATATACACACTAGGTATAGGGAGAATTGTATACTATGGACATATCTCTGAAACAAATTTTAATGATTCATTACCAGTTTGCATAAGACATTAACAGTTGTATCAAAATATAGATTCTAATTATGCAATCTGGAAAAATACAGAAAAATAGAAGACAATATATTCAGGGTTCAGTTTTCCCAGTCACTGCAGACATTTAAGTAGAATACTGGACTAAACTGTACAGTTTTGTGTCCTGCTTTTTTCCTTAATATTTAAAAATTTACCTATGTTACTACCAATCCTTTGATTTCTTATTAACAATTATACTTCACTGAGTAAAATATTAGTATACGTAGTATTGCTAGTTTTTTTTTAATTGCCTTTTGCTATGCTGACATAATAGTAAACATTGTTTTGTAAAACTTTTTCATATTTCTGATTCTTAGGAAATATTCACGAAGGAGAATTAGCGCGTTAGAAGATGTAATATTATCAAAATTTTTGATGCATTATTGCCAGATTGCATTCTGCATGTTTAACATATTCCCACCAGTGACGTTTAAGTGTGCTAGTGAAAGTGAATTTTGGGGAGCATTATTCTAAATTTCAATTTAATCATGTTGTTCCAGATCACCTGCTAGGTGTGGATAAACAAAGATACAAAGGTAAGGTCCTTCTTCTCAAGGTGAAGTAGATGTGGAATCAAGTAAATTACCATACAGATAAATGACACTATTGAAGTGTTTACTCATTCTGAGGTGTAAGGACATAACTGTTGGGTTGGTAAAAGGCAAGGGAAGACTTCCTAGAGCAGTTAATATTGAACTGGGTTTTGAATAACCAGTTTTGAATTTAAAGATGGCTAGAAAAGATAATAAATTAATAAGAAATTAAAAAAAATTAATGAGAAGCAAGTAAGTGTCAATAAAGAGCGAACTTGAAGGAAGATACATACTTTTCTAACCCTGAGTGATTGACTTTCCATGTGTAAATTTTCATGAAAGGATGCAAAAAGTGATGAAAGAGATGGAAAGTTTTTTTTTTGTTTATTTTTGTTTTTGTTTTTGTTTTGTCAGTGAATCATTAAGTACAGCACAATCTGTTGGAAGGTATTAAATAAGGTGGTTGTGGATTTTACAGCTCTGTGTCATTAGGGATCAACAGCTGATAAGAGGAATATCAACCTCTAATCAATCTCACATTTTGTTTTATTTTGCTCTGGGGCAATACAAAAAAAAAAAATTAAATGACTAAGTGGAAGATAAAGGAGAGGAGGATAATTAGAGATTTTTTTTTTAAATGAACCAATATTATAAAAGAGCCCTAGGGAATCCTGTTTCTGTTTATAAACCAGAAAAGCTAGATAGTCTCTGCATTTGCAATATTAGATTAATAACTGTTGCAAAAAAATGTTTGTGGGTTTCTGTTTAAAACCAAAAGTAAGATGTCTAATATGCCCTGCCTGAATTCTCAGTGTCTGTAATAGTACCTGGCATTTTTCACAGATACTTATTGAATAAAATGAGTGAATGCTGGACTCCCAAACTGCATCATCTTATGATTAATGAATGTGCATTTAGGGACGCAGAAGTTTTAGGAGTAATATTTGTATACATTATTTCTTTTTCAAAACAAAAAAAACAAAAAGCAAAAACTAAGGAAGCTCACAATTGCACAGTGAGATTAATTCTGTCACATAATTTATATTTTTGTAATGTTTATTTATTTTTTTTTTTAATTTTTTTTTTCAACGTTTATTTATTTTTGGGACAGAGAGAGACAGAGCATGAACGGGGGAGGGGCAGAGAGAGAGGGAGACACAGAATCGGAAACAGGCTCCGAGCCATCAGCCCAGAGCCTGACGCGGGGCTCGAACTCACGGACCGCGAGATCATGACCTGGCTGAAGTCGGACGCTTAACCGACTGCGCCACCCAGGCGCCCCATGTTTATTTATTTTTGAGAGACCTAGAGAGACAGAGCGTGAGAGGTGGAGTGACAGATTGAACGATAGGGGGACACAGAATCCAATCTGAAACAGGCTCCAGGCTCGGAACTATCAGGACAGAGCCTGATGCAGGGCTCGAACCCACAAACTGTGAGAACATGACCTGAGCTGAGGTCAGACGCTTAACCAACTGAGCCATCCACATGCCCCTGTGATATAATTTATAATTTAGCACAGGCTGGTGTTTGGAAAATAGTCATTTATTCTCATCATTAAATAATGGGCAAATCTCTCATTCACTACTTGGAAGATAACTTCAGTTCAAATATTTAACCTCTTTAGCTAAGTTCAGCATTGCAATGTGTTTTCTCCAATTTTAGAAGAATCTTAGAGCTGTAAAAAAAATTGTAAGATTTCCCCAGTATATTAATATTAAGGATTGTGTAAATCAAAATGTAAACAGGGAAATATTGTTTTACCCTGTGTGCACATGTGTATGTGTGTGTGCATTTATAAGTAAGATTCATGGTAGAATGATTTTTTTTGAACTTGGGGTAGGAGCTTTGTTGAGCAGAAAATCTATTGTGATTCAAGGTTGGTATAATCATTAGCATGCAGGTTGGGAAAAATTCAAATTCCAGATTGCAAGCAGAAATTTCAGGGTCAAAGTCCACTCCTGCTCTCTTAATTGTAGATCTGATTTCAGAACGTTTTTTCATTCTAGTAGAAATGAGAGGGAAAAGATAAAACTGTCAAAGAGAACAGTTTGCCTCCTGTAAATAGACTTGAGACCTGCTTTTCTCTAATATGTGATTTGGAAATCATTCTCGGAAAAAATCCTTGCTTTGACTGCTTCCCATACATCTTTATGTTCAGGGAAAGGGAAAACAAAATTGTTATCCTTAAGTTGGATGGAAAGAAAAAATTATACTTCATATAATTCACAGAGAACCAATCACTGAATTACTTATAGCTCCATATCCCTCATTTAGTTCTGATAGTCATAGCGTGATATTCTGCCAATGACATAATAAAGAGAGGGTCCTAAGGCATGAAGAGGGATGGCTAAAGGATCACTTGGTTTATCTTTTAAAATAGTAATGACTTTTGGGGCGCCTGGGTGGCGCAGTGGGTTAAGCGTCCGATTTCAGCCAGGTCACGATCTCGCGGTCTGTGAGTTCGAGCCCCGCGTCAGGCTCTGGGCTGATGACTTGGAGCCTGGAGCCTGTTTCCAATTCTGTGTCTCCCTCTCTCTCTGACCCTCCCCTGTTCATGCTCTGTCTCTCTCTGTCCCAAAAATAAATAAACGTTGAAAAAAAAAATTTTAAATAGTAATGACTTTTAAAAATGGAGTTCATATTTTTTGAATTTTTGCAAACTTTTTAAGGTAGGAGACTTTAAGGTATATGTTTTGAATAATCCGAATGGAATAAATCCAAATTTAGAAACACCAGTATCAGAAATATTCTGTGAGCACTCACAAGGTCAGTTTTAAAAATAGCGCTTAGCTTTGAGAGGATGATTTCTCCCCACCCTGCGTATAAATGTTTTATTCAGACCTTCAATAACAAGCTTTCAAAAAAAAAAAAAAAAAAGAAAGAAAGAAAGAAAACAAGGGAGGGGAGTGTGAAATGAGCCTTTTGAGAAATCCTTGTATTTAGCATCTTTCATTCAAGGATCTTAAGATGTTCCCTAATGAGTCTCCTAGTACTTCTAGGACGTGGGATTCTTGTGCCCAGTGCTGTAAGGCCTGCCATCCCAGAGTCGCATGTTGCAGCTGCTTCCTAGTGCACATCACACTCCCTCCAGAGCCAGGGAATTGAGGAGGCAGTGTTACCCAGCTGTAGGAGCATAGGGGCAGAGAGATTTAGGGAGTAAGGAGTTACCGACCTGATTTGGAGTTTGGTTAGGTCTCTTGGTCAGTAGCCTTATTCCTACAACAATGCTGTATCTTAAATTTTTTTTTTTAATGTTTATTTTTATTTTTGAGAGAGAGAGTGCAAGTGGGGGAGGGTTAGAGAGAGAGGGAGACACAGAATCTGAAGCCGGCTCCAGGCTCTGAGCTGTCAGCACAAAGCCTGACACGGGGGCTCAAACTCACGAACTGTGAGGTCATGACCTGAGCTAAGTCTGGCGCTTAACCGATGACTGAGCCACCCAGGTGGCCCCCAAATGTTCTGTCTTTAAAACATTTGATATCCTGTTTTAGCCTCAAGAAAATAAACTCTACCTCATTTTTCATCTGTGCGACTGTGTACCTTTGGAAGTTTGACATTTAATAGTGAGGAATATGAGAGTTTATATGTACTATTATTGAGGGAAGAAAGCAAGGTTAGCATTTTCTTTAAAAGACAACAGAAGAGAACCATTTGTATTATTCTTGGGCAAAGCGAGCTATGAGGGACATGGAAATAATGAAACATGGTCAGTACCCACACAGAACTTACAGCTTGATTTAGAGAATAGGAGACACACATAATTACAGAAGATAAAGATGAGTAGCAGAAGAATGTAGTATGATGATTCAGTATACCTAAATGACATTTAGTTGTGGAAATAAGAAAAATAACATTGAGGAAGTAGAAATTAAGATGGATGGATGGAAGGGAGGAAGAGGAACAAGGACACCAGGGTGCAAGGAGTCCTGTAATGTTCAGTGAAGAACCAAAAATACCTGTTTAGGAAAAAGAAAGATAATCTGTGGGAAATCAGGAAAAAGCTTAAAAATACATAAAATGTTTGATTGCCAAGTTGAGAACATTGTCTTAAATATAGTGAAGGCACATTAAAGAGGTCATCTAGGATGTTACTTGGCAGCAGTGAGTAAGCAGGATGGATTGGCAAAGAGTGTGAGGTACTGAGATTCTGAAACCATAACCTAATAAAAGATGAGGAGTGAGGATACAAGGATAACTGAGCTTTGAAGTTTGAATAACGGGGAAAATTGTAACCTTCATGTAACAGATTAAGAAGTCAGAATCAGCTTAGTTTGATGAAGATGATGAACTGACACGTGTTTGATGTACAAGCAACATATTTCACATTGAATACTGTATCTAAAAGACCATTGAAAATTGGGTATGATCCTTGAGAAAGGGCCCCAGGAAGCAGGGCAGTATAGGTTAAGAGCATCAGCTCTGAAATCAGATTGCTAGGTTTTAAGGCCTGGCTCTGCTATTTCCTAGTTCTTATGATCTTGGGCAAACTTCCTGATTTCTCCAAGCCTTGGTTTCCTTATTTATATAACAGCAATAATCAGTTTAGCTACTTTTTGTGATTTGCAAAGAGTTGACAGTTAAAGCCATACTAGTGGAAAAGATCAGAAGGGAGAGAATATAGAAAGAAAAGAACAGAGGCCCTAGGAGAGGTATGGGGGAATACATCCATTTTGATGGATGCTAGGAGGAAGTAGGACTAGTTTCAGAGAAATGGAAAGATACATCTGAAAAGGAGGAGGGAAACCAGGATAATTCAGTACTGTGACTCTGAGGTAGAGAAGTTTTGCAAAAAAAAAAAAAAAAAAAGTATGGCTAGTAACATTCAATGCAATTGAGAAGTAGAGGGAAATGGACTGAGAAAAAGGCCTTGTTTTTTCATAAAGCAGGATTTCAGTAGTGTTCGGGAGGAGATCATGAGCATTGGGCCAGTCTGTTATTCATCTCTACATTCTTGTAATCGAGCATACAGCATGAAATATAATAGGTATTTAATAAATATTTGCTGAATGGATAGAGAAAAATTATTTCTTGGGATTAAAGAATAAATGGAGATGACATGTAAAACCTTGCTTGTTTAGTAAAATAGGAAAAAAGAGACAGACATACTCAGGAGTAATTTCAGGGATTAGCCAGGTCAAGGGAATTAACAGTGATAAATAAAGCTGAAGTTTATTTGGAGGAAGGGGAACAAGAATCAGGAAGGGATAGAAAAACATAATGCAAGGCAGGAGTGTAAAGTTTATTGGGAAGTCATGGAGACTGTTGGGTGTTAGTGGGAGCAGAAGATTTGTTTAGGAAAAAACACATTTTTCCTCCTTAGAGGGATAGCTGGAGAGCAAGAAGATAGTGCACACGCTGAGGTATTTTGGAGATGGAGAAGAAGACAGCTACAGTTCATCTGACATTAAGAGAAATGGAAGTAGGATTGAGAGCTTGGAGAGAACAGATTTGTTATGGTCTTTGGGGTTTGTAAAGAAGAGTCCACCAAAAGCATTGTGCAGTGGATCATTAACAAGTATACCTGACATGAATCTAGCCCAGTAGTGACCAGAGAGGGCTCTAGGAACCCGCTAGGGATTGACAAGGTGAGTCAACAGGGATGCTGGTGCTTTTTAAGCATTTAAGGAGATAGACCCCCCCCCTTTTTTTTAACACATTAATTTTCCTTAATTGGTATAGCTAGTAAACATAGAGCAGCTAGAATTTAACACCCAACTTAGGTAATAGCAAAAGACCTTGTCATTCTGTTATGTTTTCTCTGGGTACATCCAGCAGGAGAGATGAGGTGGAGAGGCAGTTAGAAAGCAGAAGCTTGGGAAGAAAATTCTATTCTTCCAGAATGACAGCCAGAATAATTCCATTTTGGAATGTTTGGTAGCTGAATTCTTTTGTTATCTGAAAGAGAATCCTGGGGAATCTTCAATTCAGAATCTAAATTTCCCTTATTCCTATTCAATTTCATTCAGTTTCTCTGCATAAACAAAAGCCTCTGTAGGCAGCTTTTAATGGTTTAGAGTTGTACATAATTTCATCAGTAGGAAGGCACTGTTTATGTAGAAAAATTACTGCAGATCAAGAATATGTAATAAATACTTTAAAGACATCAGCTAGTTCATTTTAGATATTTTATTACCAAAGTTCGTAAGGTTTATCATTGTGAATATTCTATTTCATGTGTGCCTTGCTTATTTTCCTATCTATATGTCTCTGCTTCGTTGACTATGATGATAAGGGCTTTGGTGTGATAGCTTTTCCCCAAAACGTTGGTGTTCTTAATAATTTCCTTAAAAGTCTGTGTCATTTTTCATTTGTTTTTTTCTGGGTCTACTGAAAAAGCAAAGCTTTCTTTGCTCCCTGAGAAAAGCAATGAACCCGAAGACTGTTATCAAGGTAGATGTGATCTGAATGTGTGTCCTTTTTTTTTTTCCTTCTCACGTAAAATGTTTCTCTGCTCCCTTATTCATTTCCTCATTCTTTTTCCCTTTGCTATTACTATTGATGTTTGATACATAATTACTCCCACTTTTCTCTCCTACCATCAAATTTCTCATAAATAAAACTGTCTTGAGTTCAGACTTGTAAGTTCTAGAAAATAAGAAATCTCTACAACTTTCTTAGCTTTTGTGTAACAAGTGGAAATTTTATGTCTTTTATGCTGATGTTTTTGTAGCCCTGGACTTTCTCTAGTTCCCCAAGATCTCATGTCTTATCTTACCCTAATTATATCAGTCATCATTAATTCATTCCAACAAATATTTATTGAAGCAGCTGTTATGTGCAGGTATAGTTCTTGATTTGGGGGGTATAGGGTGAGCAAAGTTAGTGTAGGGGAGGCTGGAAGAATCATTTGGATAAAGTGGTATGAAGTAAATAAAACAGAGCTATAAGTTAGTGACCTAAAGTGAGGTTACTTTATACAGGTCTCTCTGAGAATGTAATATTTGAGCTGAGGCATTAATGGTAAGAAGAAGCAAACCATGAGAAAATATGAGGGAAGAAAATTCCAGCCCAAAGGACCAAGGTGACAGCTTGCACAGGGATAGAAAGAAAGTAATTATAGCTGGAGTGTAATTAGCAGAGAAGAGAAGCAAACAGTGATCTTGGTAAGTAGGCAGAGAGATTGGGAAGAGACTTTGGCCAATGTTAAGGAATTTGGAACTTATGTTAAAAGCACTCATAAGCCATTTTGAGGATGTGGAGCAGGGAAGTGATATGACCAGCTTTGGGCTTAAAAAGTCTCTCTCGCTGTCATGTGGAAAGTAGATTGTAAGGGTTTGTGAATGAGAACAAGAGTGGGAGACTATTTCAGTCTATGGGAGATGTGAGGGTGGGTGAGAAAATATATTTTGGGAGAAGAAAATACAGGACTTGTTAATGGAAGATTGTGAGATATGAAGGAAAATGAAGAGGCCTGACTACTGGGCTTATGGCCGACTCCACTATCCAATGGTGGCACTATTACCTGAGATGGGGAATAGTGGAGTAGAATTAGATTGGACTGGGAAATCAGGAATTCAGGTTTTGACATTAAATGTGACACATTAACCCCCAAAAGTAAAACTCTTACTTTTTAGCACTTATTCCCTATTCTTGCCTTTCCTCCTCTCCCTCAACTTTAGGCAACCACTAATCTATTTTCTTGCTCTATAGATTTGCTTTTTCTGGACATTTCATATTAAGTAGAATCATATACAAAATATGTGATTGGCTACAAAATTTGTGATTGGCTTCTTTCATTTAGCATAATGTTTTCAAGGTTCATTCATCTTGTTGTAGCATGCTTTATTATTATTATTATTATTATTATTATTATTTATTAATGTTTTATTTATTTTTAGGACAGAGACAGAGCATGAGTGGGAATGGGGCAGAGAGGGAGGGAGACACAGAATCCAAAGCAGGCTCCAAGTTCTGAGCTGTGAGCACAGAGCCTGACGCGGGGCTCGAACTCACAAACTGTGAGATCATGACCTGAGCTGAAGTGAGACACTTAACCAACTGAGCCACCCAGGCGCCCCAGCACATTCATTATTGAATGATGTTCCATCTTATGGATATAGCACATTTTGTTTATTTATCAGTTGATAGACATTTGGATTGTTTCTACTTTTCAGTTTCTATGAATAATGTTGCTTTGAGCATTTGTGTCCAAATTTTTTGTATAGACTTATGTTTTTATTTTTCTTGCATATGTACCTAGGAGTAGGGGAAGTACTATACACATGCAAATTCATACACACACACACACACACACATGCACACTTTGGAGAAATGCAACCTAAAGAGTTTATGATATAGATAGTACTCTGTAGTTATAGTGTAATATAGGAATTACTAATCACTAGAATGATTAATTTCCATTATGACACCTGTGCATATAACAAATAGGTAACAAAGTATTATAATTTAGATATTTTGATGTGAGAAAAAAATTGAAATAAAGTTTCAGTGTAAGAAAGTGAATTATGACCATTTTCCCTTTGTGTATAGAAATACAGATATCACACCAAGTAAGAAGGTCTTTGTTTAACCATTATTTTAAATTAGCTGTGTCCAGAGTTGAAAAGAACATCTGTTTCATGTCAAAGAACCATCAATCCAATCTGTCTATTCCTGAGTGATCTCCTTCCTCATGTTCACTGTTACTAGAAAGAATTTGGCATGGGGATCATTATTTGTATCATGAATTTTTTGCTTTTTGTTTTTGTTTTTTTTTTGTTTTGTTTTGTTTTAGAATATTGATGCAGATGGGTATTTTCCTGTTGATTGAATGCAAAGTATGGTAAAATTCTCATACTAGACCTACTCCTTCTATTCCCCTTTTGTTATAGAAGTGCCTATTTCTACACATTACTTTCCAGGCTCTGGCATATACTCATAGTCTGTTGACACTGGAATAAAATTTGCTAGGCTTTTTGCTTTTGCGGTGAGAATTGTTTTGGGGAGTGACAGGGGTAACAGGGGCTGTGAGGGGTGAGATGTGTAGGCTGTAGTTGTCTTTCACCAAGACCCCAGATGAGCTGATAATCAGTGAGAAGTTTCATTTTCATCTTTTACACCGAAGAGTGAATTTAGGATTCATTGAAGGCCTAAGAATGCAGCAACTTGCCTTTCTTTCCCCATGAAATTTGAATGATGAATTTCAGTTTTCTTATGTGGCATTATATTTTCTTGATCTGACAAATACAAGATTAACCCATCTATGGAGTATTTCTATATATTATACTTTTGTTTAATTTCTTTTTTTAATTTCTTTTTTATTTTATTTAGATTTTTAAAATTTTTTTATTTTTGAGAGAGTCAGAGTGTGAGTGGGGGAGGGGCAGAGAGAGAGAGGGAGATACAGAATCCAAAGCAGGCTCCAGGCCCTGAGCTGTCAGCACAGAGCCCGTCACCGGGCTTAAACTCACAAACTGCGAGATCATGACCTGAGATGAAGTTGGACGCTTAACCAACTGAGCCACCCAGGTGCCCCTATGTACTATACTTCTAAGTGCTGTAAACAATTTAGGAATGGAAAAAAACTAAGGAAGTTGCTTTTTTGAAGGGGTATTCTAATTTACAGTTAACATTAACCCTGCTTTGCATTAATGGCAGGACATTTTTTGGATGGGTTCTATATTGTATATATTAATAATTTGATGTATATTTTTAAGCGAATTGATAAGTATTGTTCACATTACATCTTTCATAAAATGTAATTTTATGAAATTACTGTAATTTTAAAGACTAGTTGGATTAATAGCCTTTTAAGTCTTCCATAGTTGACTTTTCTCAGGAAATTTTTGGTGTCATGGAGAAATCCATATTGGAAAATTTTACCTTAGTATATAAAATAATGAATAGTAATGTTATTTCATTATACTTTTTAGTATTATATTTTTATTCAATCATGTGTATAGGAATGGAAGCTTAATAGAATCATGCATTATGTAGTCTTTTTTTTTGAACACACACACACACACACACGCACGATTCCTAAGAAGGAGATGTAGAAATTATGAAAAGTATTATTTATGCTTTGCCAGAATCCAAGTAAGATGACAACACATTAAAAATATTTTGTGTGTTCGCTCATTATGCAATATCCTATTTTCATTTAAAAAGATCAGGTTGGCAAGTCAGCTGGAAATAGGAGACTGGCTAACTTTCCCACACATTCTTTCTCTCTAGTGGGTTTTTATATGGGTATATTTAAACAGCCACATGAAACTATTATTTGTGGAGGGTGGATTGGAAGGGAACACATACAGACCATCTTGTATAATATTCAGGGCTAATTTAGGGAGAGTTATCAGAAAGCAAAGTACAGTGATTTCATAAACAGGGATTTAATTTGTTTCATCTAGCTTAGTTTTTCTTTCTCACAAAGTGATTTTCAAAGAAATGTGTTGATTCTTCACTCATTCTGTGGGTCTGTGATATATAAAAGCTGTGATTTACCATTTATTTCATACAGAGTTGGAAACTTTAATTTCTAACATCAGCAAGATGATCTTAAGCAATTTGCTTAATGTTTTGATATTTGAAAGCCTAATTTGGAGTTGTGAGAAATAACGAGGGAACCTGTAAAGCACATTGTCTTAAAATCTACCATTTTTAAGTATATAGTTCAGTGACATTAAGTACATTCACACCATTGTGCAACCACCACCAGCATCCATCTCTAGAATTTTTTTCCTTCTGTAACTGAAACTCAATTTTCTCTTCCTCGCCTAATTTTCTCCCCCACCCCCCCCCCCTTGCCCCTGGCAACCACCATTCTTATTT
The DNA here is from genome assembly GCF_014898765.1 of Herpailurus yagouaroundi. Classification (NCBI taxonomy): domain Eukaryota; kingdom Metazoa; phylum Chordata; class Mammalia; order Carnivora; family Felidae; genus Herpailurus; species Herpailurus yagouaroundi. The sequence continues at coordinate 72,113,934 of NW_024412376.1, forward strand.
CTGCCTCTGAATTTGACTGCTCTTAGGACCTCATATAAGTGGACTCCTGCATTTTTTGTCCTTTTGTGATTGGCTTATTTCACCTGGTATAATGTCCTCAGGGTTCATCTGTATTGTAGCCTGTCTGAATTTCCTTTCTTTTGAAGGCAGGATAATATTCTGTTATATAGATACACTACATTTTGTTTATCCACACATCTATTGGTGAACATTTAGGTTGAGTCCACCTTTTGGCAATTGTGAATAGTAGGGAATTTAAGAACTCTACCTAAAAAGCTATTTATGATCATTAAATTTAATGTTCTAAAGGCGGGAAGGGAGGAAGGAATATATATTATATATCCTATAATCTTTTGGTTATACACAGGTATGTGTGGTGTTGTTTTATTTCAAGATACTTTTATCATTTTGTAAATTGTTTATGTTGAATATTCTACTACATGAAGAGAGGTATTACAGCGAAAACATGATGCATATTTATTTACCTGAAAAGAGAAATGGAATTATAGTATACATGTTTAACATTCTGATGGAGTTTTCCAGTTCTAAACTCTGATTGGCATTTTGACTTTTTTAGTGTATAGTAATGTGATTTAATAAGTCAAGAGGAGCCAAAGAGATATTTTTGCCTTTTTAAACACTTAGCTTTGCAGTATATATTTTTTCTTTTGCCCTTGCTCTGGCTTTCGTAATTATTTTTCATTTGACTAGGTTTATCATATTCATGTTAATATGAATGAAAGGTCATAGTGTTTACATTTTGAAATCTAAAATTCCATGTAGTGTTGTTGAAGAAATTTTGGTTTGTTGAGTACCTACTCCATATCACTCCTACAGCGATAGGGAGTATTATTGTCCATGCCCTAGACTTGTAAGATATCTACACACTTTTACTAAACGTTTGCAGGTACTGATTTAGTACTGATTTAGGGAGTACGTGCCATAGCATTACCTGCTTCTTCCTTTGTTTCTCTTGTTTTAAAGCAAAAAAAAAAAAAAAAAAAAAAAAGAAAACTGAAACAAACTTTGATTAAATTGAGTTGATTAACTTTTGCGGTGAGTTGCTTTTCTAAATCAGTATCTTTTAAATGCTAGAAGATACTGAACTATGGTGTACACAGTTTTGGTTTCTGGGATTATTCTAAGTAAAGAGTTTAGGGTTTAATATGTTTCACTGTGCACTTAACATCTAATACTAGATAGAATAAAACTATATTTAAAATACATTAACGTTGAGCGATAGCATCTAAAAAGCCTTCAGAATAAGTTCTATGACTTAAAAGATTTGATTGTATGGGAGTATTTAAAAGTAAAATTATAATTGTGAGGGAAAGAAAGTCTTGAAAAACCTCTGCTGTGTTTTGCTTGATTTTTGTTTTTGTACTCTTTAAGGGTTTATTTGACTAAGTGATCAGATCATAGCTCTACTGCCTTTAAGTGCAATTGAAAGACAGCAGTGACCTCAAATACACTCTGATACAATTATAGGGCTGTTAGTAGATAGAGTTCTTTTTATTCTAGTGATAAATCTGGTAGACTTCTAATTGCGTATGGGTTGTAGATGAGAAGATAACTTCTTTCTAAATAATCTCTATCTGTATGTCCTTCCTCAGTAGTTATATAAAGTTGGAGGAGTCTCTTTAAGTATTATGATGTAACAAAGAAGATAAAAGGATATTCTAAATTTTTATGATTTCTGATATTCAAAATATTAGCTACTTGCTTTTGTAGGAAGTTATGGAAACTCATTTTGTTGCCAATTGCAGTGGTGAGAGTGCTAGTATATTTATATAAAGTTTCTTTAATGGCATTTGGCTTTAATCTGTCTACTTGAGTATCCTTTTTCAAAAAAAAAATGATTAAGTATAAACTCTGTGGCTGATGTGGGGCTTGAACTCACAATCCTCAGATCAAGAGCTGCATGTCCTACCGACTAAGCCAGCTAGGTGCCCCGAGTCTCCTTTTTGTTTTTCCTTTCTTTCTAATTGCTTATGTTATGTATAAAAATTTCTCAGCCACCTTATTGTTTCTTAGGAAAATGCTAGTTATTAAGTTACTACAGCTATCTTAATCTTTCTGAGCTTCATTTCCTCATTATTAGAATAGGAATAATAATGCTTGTCCTGTGTATCTCTCAGGGTTATTGGGAAAATCAAATGATTTAATATGAAAGCACTTGGCAAATTATAAAGCACCATATATATTTTATTTATCTCTATAAAATATATAGTTGCATATTATGTAAGTTTTTTAAAGGCAGCATTTCAAATATAGTATTCCCTATGTGTTATTCTGACAAGGCTCCTATATGCTATTGGTGCTGCAGTTTCTCCAATAGGCATATTGTGTCATTTTGTGTGTGTGTGTGTGTGTGTGTGTAGTTCATAGGTTTCTTGCTTCATTTTCCGAATCCACTTTATTAATTTGGTGATTATATGTTATAATTTAGAAGTTCGCCATATAAAATAATTTTAAAATCCTGGTTCTTTTTAATTTATTTTTTCTGCCTATTTTTTTCTTCCATTTTCCATAAAGCTGTTAGGAGTACATTTTGAAGCATTTTAAAAGATAAGTGGAGTATTTACATTTTAGTCTCGTTTCCCCCTGTATTAACACGAGTGCATATGTTGATTTGGAGAAATATGTGTTCACAGTAAAATGTGTGTTCCCATCAGCTTTTCAAATTGTTGCATCTTGTTGATTATGAAAGTGTTGTCATTTTAATAACCAGTCTTTTTGGGCTGTCAGCTAGTTCTTGAAATGGTAGAGTTGCTTTGGCATTAATGCTGGAACCTCCCACTCTCTTATTGTCAAGAGATAATATTGAACAATTTGAACTATTTGCATACTTATCAAGTGATTTGCACATTTGCTATGTATTTGGAAAAAATATTTTTGAAAAGGCTAAATCCAGGAGATTACTACAAGAATGAAAAAGAACAACAAAATATTCTACTCTATTAGAATGTAGTAGAATATTATTCTGTAAATTTGTTAGTGATGATTCAATAAATAGTTCTGTGACCTTTCCTTTCAGTTATTAACTCTGAGGCAGATCAAGTGAAAATCACCACAAGTTTCTCTGCACCCATGTAATGTCATATTTTAGAAAATACAGGCTAAAAAAAAAAAAGTTTAAACAAATGAATGAATCTCTGGTAACCAACACCAAGAATAAGGCTTTTATATTACTCTTGGTCTTAGATTTTAGCTGAAAGCTAAAATACATAAAATTACCCTTATTAAAAAAATTAAGCTGTTAAACATGAGAATTTCAAACAGAATTCTTGTTCTTTTGTTCTATTATAGAAGTCAGGTGAGAATCTTTTCAATATTAAAAAATTGAAGTTATTTTTCCCGTAAAGAACATGTTTCTTGTCAGTTCTGTTTAAAGGCAGAATGGAAACTTATTTTCATTTGTACATATTTGGACTACCCTTTGGCTTACCAGTGGTTGAGTCATGAACAAAGTTACTTTGTGTATGTATTTTAAAAGGCAGATGTCAAGTAATCACCTTATAAAGAGGCTCATTATAATTAGATGTGTGCATCACAGTTTACTCATGAAGAAAATGCCATTTATATAATTTCATACTTTAAAAGCTACATGCTTGAGCAGAGCCTGTATTTCTATATTTAAAAATGAAATGGCCTTTTACCTTTATGTAAAAACGTGTTTAGCAACTGTATCTTTTTTCTTTAGCTCGAGTTTTAGAATAATAGCCAAACTTTCAATGGAGTGGTAAATTAACTTCTGCTAATTTCAGCATTATTGGTATTTTATTTGGATTTCTTTTTTATTTATTTATTTATTTATTAAAAAAAATTTTTTTTTCAACGTTTATTTATTTTTGGGACAGAGAGAGACAGAGCATGAACGGGGGAGGGGCAGAGAGAGAGGGAGACACAGAATCGGAAACAGGCTCCAGGCTCTGAGCCATCAGCCCAGAGCCCGACGCGGGGCTCGAACTCACAGACCGCGAGATCGTGACCTGGCTGAAGTCGGATGTTTAACCGACTGCGCCACCCAGGCGCCCTGGATTTCTTATTGGGACTGCCCACTTGACTTTTCTTCTTTTTGGGAATTTTGAATTCACTTAAAACAAAAGTGGCTGGAAAAAAAGTAGGAATAAAACAGATGTTCAGTTGAGCAATTATAAAAGGATTTGTACTTGCTGAGAACAGTTTTTTAAGTCAGACCAGCATTTAGTTACTCTTTGATCTTTGTTCACGCCTAGACATTTTAAAACTAAGGACAAAATGCTTATGCAGGAGAAAAGACATTGAGGACCAAGTCCCCTTCCATAAATACAAAGCAACTGCTATTACAGGTTCATGGGAGAGTCACAAAGATTTGTTCTGAAATCATTCAGAAGCCTCATGAAATGGCACTTTTCTGGATTCTGGTTTTCTGGACACCATTAGCAGTCATTAGCACATTTCAACCTCATCATTTCAGTCTCTTCCTCTTTGCACAAACAGCTCTCCCAACCCACATTGCTTTGTCCCTCCTCTCCACTCGTCCCCTCACCTCCTTCCAAAATTGAACTCAGATTCTTCAGTGGGAAACTTCTTGATCAGTCTGTCCTCAGGGCCTCTTTTACTTTATATTCATTTACATACTTAATTTTTATCCTGTGTTCATTTGAAATTATTTAGAAGTTATGGGATAGCTACTCATATGTCTTTTTCATTTATTGTGTAGCACTTCTTGTAGAACATGACTTCCTAACGTGTATTTTTTTGATATGGTGCACTAGGTAAGCAAGATGCTCAATAAATTCTAAATCAGTAAGCATAAATTGGTCAAATCAGTCAGAGTAGCTAATGAAAACTCAAATTTAGCTCCTTTTTTAAAAAAGTTATGTGTGAAAAGTCACACTTTAAGATGACTGAAGAAAGGTTACTATAGAATGACAAAATTTCATCTTTTAAACAGGATTATTAGCTGGAAGCTTTAGAAAAACTGGCATTTGCTTTGAATTATTAACCTACTGTGTAGGTATTGCTCATATTCCTACTGTGCATATTGATATTGTGTCTTTTAGCTTATACTCCCCCCATGTAAGATCATGTCATGCAGTAGCTGGGCATAGAGCAGGGTGGGGGAGTTCTGAAAGCTCCTCCAGTTCAGAAGTTCCCCAACCATAGGCCCCGGACTCTTGTCACTGAATTATCCCTGGAGATCTTGTCACTCGATTACCCCTAGGTCTTTGTACTCATGTGCACTGATTAACATATGTGAAAACATGTGAACTACCATGTAACTAATACCATTGTGAATTCATGCCATTTTTAATAAAGGCAAATTCCCTTAAAAGTTATACTGAATTCATAAAAGCTCAACCAGAAATCCTAGAAACACCACTACTGATGTGTGGCAGTCAAGTGTGTTGCATGGGAAGGGGGTACCGATTCTCCATGAGTCTGGGCACCACTTTCCTAATTGGAAAACAATTAGGGAAGGTTTGGTGGGCCCCTCTTTTAGTCTTGGGAATGTTGATACACAGAGAAGTTCAATGAATGGCCTGTGGTCATGAACTTCTTAGTCTTTGAATATAGGTCTCTTAACCTTTAGTTCTATTTTATACCCACTACCTGTGTTTTAATTTTGTGGCATGTCTTTGCTTTTCTGTCTTCCTTTAGTGAGGGGCAGATTTACCAAAAAGTGGTTGAAATACTAGGCAGTCGATTTGGCTTTTTGCCAGCACTTTTTGAAAAGAATCAGTTTATGAATGTATTGAAATTGATGACTTAAATAACATCTAAGAGTTATATGTGTTGCATTTTTTAAGTCAATGTTGTGAAGTATATGGTACAGTAACTGCTAAATAAGTGACTTTGTGCTTGTGATGTTTCTGTTCAGTGGTAAGTCTTATAATTGTCCTGTAAGTTGACAAAAGAAAATGTAACTATGATACCTTCCACATATAGGACATACAAGTGATCTAAGAATTAGCAAGGGTAGGGAAAGTTCAGTCATGCAGTCACTCTGTAGAAGAAGGGGTAAATCAGTGAGTTTAACTAGGGAGTAAGAAGAAGAAAGTTGCTATGAGAAAAGTGATTTAAAAAGCAACACTTTCAATCCTTTCTATAGCCAGGTGAAGGAATTACATTAAAGTCCAAAAGTTTGGAGTAAGGAAATGTCATATGATGGAAAAGAGAGCTCAGTCTCAGGACTGACCCTGCAGAATATGATGTTATACTCAAGGTAAATGTTCTTTTGCAGCATGCATTTGTAGTTTGATAGAAAAGGTCTTTATAGCACATGAAATACAGCATATATGGCTAATATTATTCATAAGTACCTTAGTTTACTATCCTTAAGTACCTAAGGTACTATCATAAGTACCTTAGTTTACCATCCTTAAGAAATAGGAGGAACTTTCTTGCCATTTGTATAAAATTTTCTCATCTTAGGGGGCTTTGTACCATTACTGTCCTCATATTTTTAATTCATCATTGTCACTTAGAAGAAGCTACTATGCAAACAAAAGTCATGAGAATAAGTGAACAGAACCATAAAATGAAGGGCTTAGGAAAAAAAGGTGGCAGTATGTTGCTGAAATGAATTTGCTGTTAATATCAGCAGAGAAATTAAGGGGCGTCTGGGTGGCTCTGTTGGTTGAGTGTCCAACTTTGGCTCAGGTCATGTCTCACAGCTCGTGAGTTCGAGCCCTGCATCAGGCTCTGTGCTAACAGCTTGGAGGCTGGAGCCTGCTTCAGATTCTGTGTCTCCCTCTCTCTGACCCTCCCCCGTTCATGTTCTTTCTCTGTCTCAAAAATAAATAAACATTAAAAAAAAAATAGAGAAATTAAGAACAAATTTTAGTCACCCTTGTGGGTTCATTAATTAATAAACAGCTCTGTATTGAGCACTTAACTATCTTTTAGGAACTGAGAATGCTGAGTGAACAAAAGAGAAATTTCTGTCTTCATGAAGCTTATAGTATAGTGATGGGAGATGGAGTAAGCATATGAATAAGGTGTGTGCAGGAGTTTATAAGTGTGGTCAAGGTGATGTGTAATAGAAACTGATTCTGTAAGGCACACTTTAAATAGGATGGCCAGGAGAGGTTTCTCTGAAGATAAGACATTTGAACTGAGGCATAAGAGAAGAGGAGAAATGGACAAGATCACGTGAGACAGAAGAAATAACAAATGCAAAGATAGGACAGATTTGACATGCTGGAACAACAGAAAGGGCAGGTATAGTTCAAATGCCGTTAGGGTGGAGGGGACTTACTGAAGCTGGACAGGTAAGAAGTTGTGTCACACAGGGTCTTGTGGGCTATGTTAAGAAATACGGATTTTATCTTAAAAGCATTGCTTAGCCATTGAAAGAATTTAAGCAGGGGCATGACATGATCTAAATTCTCTTTATAAAACAATCATTGTGGCTTCCCCAGGGTACCAGATTGAGGAAAGGTACTATAAGAGTAGTTAGGAGACTATTGAAACAGTCAGGGAAGAGGTGCCTGGGTGGCTCAGTGGGTTAAGCAGTTAAGCATCTGACTCTTGATTTCAGTTCAGGTCGTGATCTTGTGGTTCATGAGATCGAGTCCCGCATTGGGCTGTGTACTGACTGTGCAGAACCTGCTTGGAATTCATTCTCTCCCTCTCTTTCTGCCCCTCTCTCTTTCTCTCAAAATAAATAAATAAACTTAAAAAAAATAGGGAAGATTACAGTGCTGATTTGGATGCATGTTTGAGTTTTGTGCATTTTTTCACCCCCATAATCTAGATTTATTATGGCTGCAGATTCAGTCTTGTGTTATTCCATTGTCTGTTGGGAAGCAGTTTTATAATCACTATTTTTTGATCAGAACTACAATATCATAAGAGGCTTTTTGTTGGAACCTCCTCTGGCAAGAAACTAGTTTTAGGTGGAGAATTGCATATGTATTTACCTGTGATTGAATTAGGCATGTTCTTTGTAAATCTTTCATTAATAATGACATAATAATAATAGTGACTTTTTTTGAGCTGTTATTTGGTGCACTGTAGTGCTTTCAAATCCATGATCTCACTTAATCTTCACAATAATCCTTGCTGTAGATGCTTTTTTATTGTCTCCATTTTGAAAATAAGGAAATCAAGGGACTGAGAAGGATTTTCCAGGGTCACACAAAAAGAAGTGGTGTACTCAGAGTCTGAACCTAGTTCTTTGTGATACCACAGCTAAAATGCTTAAAAATCAACAACAAACTAACATACTTCTTAATGAGAAACAATTTACATGTAATAAAATACACATATCTTAAGTGTATAATTGGGTAAATTTTGGCAGTTGTAACCACCTATGTAGTCACCTTCTCCAAACAAAACATAAAACATTTCTACCACTGCAGAAAGTTTTTTCCAGTCAGTTCGTCCCTAACATCCTCCTACCCCAAAGACAAATACTTTCTAGCTTTGATCACCATATTGTTTTTTGTCTCTTCTTGGATTTCAAGTGATGAAAACAAATAATATATTCTTTTGTGTCTGGCTTCTTTCACCCAACATGACATTTTGGAGACTCATCTATTCTGTTGATTTTTCCTTATTCTTTCATATCTCTAAGGTATAGTATTCCAGTATATGAATATAGCATAGTATATCAATCCATTTACCTGTTTAGGGACATTTAAATTATTTCCAGTTCTTTGCTTTTTTATGAATAAAACTGCTGTGAGCATTTGTTTGCAAGATTATGTTTTCATTTCTATTGGGTAAATACTTATGAGTACAATTTCTGGATCATAAGGTAAACTGTGTATTTACCTTTTTAGGAAGCTGCCCAGCAGTTCCCTGGAGTGGTTGTACCATTTTACTTTCCCACCAGCAGTGTATGAAAGTTTCCGCTGCTGGGCATACAACCAACATTTGTTATTGTCAGTATTTTTATTTTAGCTATGCTGGTAGAGTAGGATTTGGTATCTTATTGTGGTTTTCATATGCATTTCCCTAGTGACTAATGATGTTGGGCACTTTTTAATGTGTTTATTGCCCATTAGTATGCTTTTTTTAAAGATATTTATTTGCCTTTTAAAATATTCTTGGCTTATTTGCATTTTTCTTGTGATTTTTAAGGTTTCTTGACATAATCCAGGTATATTTATTTTTGTCAGTTTGTGTGTGTGTGTGTGTGTGTGTGTGTGTGTGTGTGTGTGTGTAGTGAATATTTTCTCCCAAACTGTAGTTTGCCTGTTCATTTCCCTGTCAGTGTCTTTTTTTTTTTCAATATATGAAATTTATTGTCAAATTGGTTTCCATACAACACCCAGTGCTCATCCCAAAAGGTGCCCTCGTCAATACCCATCACCCACCCTCCCCTCCCTCCCACTCCGCATCAACCCTCAGTTTGTTCTCAGTTTTTAACAGTCTCTTATGCTTTGGCTCTTTCCCACTCTAACCTCTTTTTTTTTTTTTCCTTCCCCTCCCCCATGGGTTTCTGTTAAGTTTCTCAGGATCCACATAAGAGTGAAACCATATGGTATCTGTCCTTCTCTGTATGACTTATTTCACTTAGCATAACACTCTCCAGTTCCACCCACGTTGCTACAAAAGGCCATATTTCATTCTTTCTCATTGCCACGTAGTATTCCATTGTGTATATAAACCACAATTTCTTTATCCATTCATCAGTTGATGGACATTTAGGCTCTTTCTATAATTTGGCTATTGTTGAGAGTGCTGCTATAAACATTGGGGTCTTTTGATGAGAAGAAATGTTTAATCTTTATGGAAATCCAATATATAAGTTTTGTCTTTACAGTTACTGTTCTCTGTATCCTAAAAATCTTTGCCTGCTTCACAGACACTAAAGTTTTCTTGTGTGCTTTCTTCTGGAAGATTTATTTTAGTTTTAGATTTCAGTCTTTGATCCATTTAGAATTTATTTTTATATCTGGTATCAGGTAAGGGCAAGGTTCATTTTTTTCCACGTTTGTCTTGTTTTATTGAAAACACTTTCTTTTAACCTTTGAAATGCTTTGGTGCCTTTGTGAAATCAATTGACCATACATATGTAGGTCAATTTCTGGACACCATCTTGATTGCTTTGTGCCAATATTTACAATCTCTTGTTTATTATAGTTTAATCAGGTAGTATATGTCGTCTATTTTTTATACTGGTTATATATTCTAGGTTCTTTTACTTTCATATAATTTTTAGAAATGGCTTGTCAATTTCTTATAAAGAAAACTGCTAGGATTTTTGTTTGAATGGCATTGAACGTATAGATTAATTATGCAAGAATGGGCCTATTAATATTGAGTCTTCCAGTCAACATATGTGGTATTATCTCTGCATTTATTTTATAGTCCAGAATATATAATCACTTACCTCTAGGAAACACAGGAAATTCTCTCTCTCTTTTAAGTCTGTTAAAACACCAACTCTCAGAAAATATACATTTAGTATTAAGAGAGGCTATCTGGTGAAAGTGGGTGAGATATGCTTCATTAACTTATGAGGAGTAGTTAAAATTTCACCATTGTATATGGTTATCAAGAAATAGTAGTTTCCAAAAAAAATACGTAGTCTTTTGACTACTAATATAGTTTTTGTACTAATAAAAGTATCATCTGTCGTGTTTTAATTAATTTACCTAGTAAGCTGGTCTGTGGTGACTAGTACTCTCATAAAACATTGCATATAGAATGAGCAGTCTTACGTGGAGATAGAAAATCTCTTAAAGTAATTATGAATGAGGCTTCATTTTCTAAGTCTAGGGGAAATATGTTGCCTTATAAGTACAACAGAACTAATGAAAATAACAGCTTTTGGGATTTGGTTTTGCCAGTGGTAATAAAATAGTGATTCAGAGCATTCATCTTTCAGTACATGACATTGGAGGAGTAACAGAATATGTAGCTCATGGGGTTATTGTGATGATTATAGCAGAAAATGTATGTCAAGTGCCAACCACATGGCTTGGAGTAAGGTAAGCTCTCAATAAACTTCTATTTCTTGGGGCACCTGGGTGCCTTATTGGTTAAGTGTCCGGCTTAGGCTCAGGTCATGATCTCACAGTTCATGAGTTGGAGCCCTGGATTGGAGCCCTGTGTTGGTGTCCTGTGTTTGAGCTGACAAGTTCTGGATGCAGGTGTTCAGCCTGTTAATCTCATGTACTTTTGCTTTAGGGTGCTATTGTAGACCTCAGTGTTGAGACCCTTTATAAATGTGCTGCTTTTCTCAAATATTGATTTGGTTTTGAGCCCTACATCTCTCTCTCTCTCTCTCTCTCTCTCTCTCTCTCTCTCTCTCTCTCTGTTGATGATGGATGGATGGATAAAACATTAGTATCAATTTTACTTGAAGAATTTTCTTTCTTTCACTGGACTTGAAACTGCTGCTAACTTATAAGAATGAAATTCCATAGATTTTTTTTTTTTTTTACTGAATCCAGTGGAAAAGGATAATTTATGGACCTATGGCATTTGTTATTACCTTAACATTAAAATATGTATTGGTTTTGACTTTTAATCCTGTTATAACTGAGTTTTAGCATATTCATTACGTGGGATATAACTGAGTTTTAGCGTATTCATCTTTAATGGTGTTATTTGGAATGGGAAGCTAATTGATATAAATTGTTATGCCTACATAAACATAACTGACTTTCAATCTAGATCTCAGCTATCAGCATAAGTCAGAGATGAAGATTTAAGGAAGCTGGAAAGGAGGAAGGAATGCATGGGGATGACATTTGATGCTTTTTGTCTCATATTGAAGCAAGCAAGTGATTAGTAAGGGGATGATTTATTTTAAATACTAATAAAAACAGAATTTTATTCCATTATTATTAAACACAGACTTAGGGATCCTTTTTATTTTCCTTTGTCTAGGGTGTGAACATTTCTGTGCGTATATATGTCTGTGTGTGTGTGTGTGTGTGTGTGTGTGTGTGTTGTGAATTTATCTCTGTATCTCTAAATCTAGTAAATTTAAGTAATAATGCAGATTACACAGGGCCTCTCTTCTTTGGCAGTATGCCAAAGAACCTAGGGAATTTTGTTTCATGGCTGGAGCATTTCACTTGCAACACTACAGAGATAGAGGATCTCTTCCCCGTCCTCATCCCAAGGCAGTTTCAGTCGGCCAACAGGATGATATTTCCTATACATAGATTAGTTAGCCAGTGATAGAGATGCTCATGATTTCTAAAGGCTTTAATGGGTATTAATTTGGAAAAACATAAGATACAATTCCAGATGATAAACACATCATGTTTTATAAGCTCTTCTAACAAACATGCCCACTAAAATATTTAATATTCTACTTAAACTCACTTATCTTGCTCACTAGGTTCTTTATTTCTTATTTGAGCTTTGGCTATCTAAGCATAGGTTGATTACAGTTTTTATAATTGTTTTAAGTATAAAGACTTTAATAAATATTATACAAATAATTCCAATAACAAAATTATATTCACTAGGATATACATATTGAAAGCCAGATGTGATGGTTCAAACTCATAGAACGTGTATAACTTCAGGTATTTTTTGAGGAAAGTGATCTAAATGAAGAGCAGCTTAGCATGCCTAACATGCCAGATTCTGGCATTAATATACGGTAAAACCTTGGTTTGCGAGCACAATTCCTGGAAACATGCTTGTAATCCAAAGCACTTTTATATCAAAGCAAATTTCAAGAACCACTGGCTCAGTTGTGATCATGTGACATTTGGCATCACGTACTGCTTGTATCGCAAGACATCGCTCATTTGTCAAGTTAAAATTTATTAGAAATGTTTGCTTGTCTTGTGGAACACTTGAAGAACAAGTTACTCGAATCCAAGGTTTTACTGTAATTTCATTTGTAAAATGATCAATAGTGGTCTTTCCACATTATCATACCTTTGAGAATAAAAAGTTCTTATCAAGGTGATAATTCAACATTTCTACCAAAGAAATGAACTGACTAAATATATTGATCAGCTAAAGCTTTCTTCGGCCAGAAAATAAAAAAAAAAAACTCTATGTGTATACACATATGTAATGGATGTGGTCTGTATATGTTTGTACATATTATTAAAATTGCTTTGAAATACAGTAAGTGACAAGAAATTCTTCAGTTTTTAAGAAGTGATACCTTTTTATCACTAAAAGATTACTTGTTTTTTATTTGTTAGAACCAAAGGAGTGGAAAATCTGAGGATGTACCGTTATTATTAGTAATATCTGAAATAACAAATCTCATGCAACTAAGTAAAATCTTCTTTAAAGTGTTAGGATTCACTTTATTAACGTAAATTATGAGAAAATATCCTCAGTTCTGGGAGCAATTGTGTATGATGCTATTGCAAAAAAGCACGGTGTTTCAGTTTTAAAATCTTTCTCTGTGCTCACAAGATGAATGCTTGTTCTTTCTTTCACTCCTGACTTTATTTTTTAGAACTTTTAGGTTCATAGCAAAAGTGAAGAGATTCCAGTATACTCCAAGCATTAACATGCACATCCTCAGTATCTTCATCAGAGTTTTACATTTGTTACAATTGATGAAGCTACACTGACACATCATACTCACTTGAACTCCATTCTTTACCTTAGGGTTCACTCATGGTATTTACACTCTGTGGGTTTTGACAAATGTATAATGACGTGTATCCATCTTTATGATATCATACAGAGCAGTTTCACTGCCCTAAAAATCCTCCGTGCTATGCTTATTTATTCTCCCTCCACATTAAGCACTGGAAACCATTGATAATTTTATTGTATCCATAGTTTTGCCTTTTCCAGAATGTCCTATAGTTAGAATCATATAGCATGGCCTTTTCAGATTACCTTCTTTTACTTAGCAATATACATTTCAGTTTCCCCCTTGTCTTTTTATGGCTTGATAGTTCATTTCCTTTCAGAACCATATGTTATTCCAGTGTTGGATGACACCCAATTTATTTATCCATTCACCTGCTGAAGGACATCTTAGTTGCTTTCAAATTTTAGCAATTATGAATAAAGCTGCTATAAATATCTGTGTGCAGGTTTTTGTGTGGACATGCATTTTTAACTCTTTATGGTAAATGCCAAGAAGTTTAGTCACTGGATTGTATGGTAAAACTATGCTTAATTTGGGAGAGAAACCACAAACTGTCTTCTAAAATGGCAGTACCTTTTTGCATTCCCACCAGTAAATGACTCCCTTTTGCTCCACATCTTTTCCAGCATTTGGTGTCATGAGGGCTTTGGGCTTTGGCCATTCTAATAGGTTTGTAGTGGTGTCTCGTTTTAATTTGCAGTTCCCTAATGACATGTAATGTTGAACATTTTTTCATATGCTTACTTGCCATTCGTATATTTTCTTTGGTGAGATATCTTTTCAGATCTTTTGCCCTTTTTAAATCAAGTCGTTTTCTTACTGCTGAGCTTTTAAAGTTTTTAGTATATTTTGGATAATAGTCCTTTGTCAAATACCTTTTGTAAATATTTTCTCTTAGTCTGTGGCTAAGAGACTCAATTTTCTCAATTTTTTTGTTAGGGTCTTTTGTAGAGCTGAACTTTTAATTTTGATGAGGTCCAGCTTATCAGGTATTGCTTTCATGGATCATGCCTTTGATGTATCTGAAGAGTCATTGCCATACCCATGATCATCTAGATTTTCTCCCATGTTCTCTTCTAGGAGCTTTATAGTTTTACATTTTGTTCTCAGGTCTATGATTAATTTAAAATTAACTTTTGTGGAAAGTGTTAGGTCTGTGTCTAGATTCTTTGTTCCTTCCTTCCTTCCTTCCTTCCTTCCTTCCTTCCTTCCTTCCTTCCTTCTCTCTCTCTTTTTTTTTTTTTGACTTGTGGATGTCCATTTATTGTAGCACTGTGTTTCTAAAGGGACTGCCTTGGGGCGCCTGGGTGGCGCAGTTGGTTAAGCGTCCGGCTTCAGCCAGGTCACGATCTCGCGGTCCGTGAGTTCAAGCCCCGCGTCAGGCTCTGGGCTGATGGCTCGGAGCCTGGAGCCTGTTTCCGATTCTGTGTCTCCCTCTCTCTCTGCCCCTCCCCCGTTCATGCTCTGTCTCTCTCTGTCCCAAAAAAAATAAATAAATAAAAACGTAAAGGGACTGCCTTTTTTGTATTGCATTTGACAGAGATCAGTCAACTATGATTATGTGAGTGTATTTCTGGGTTGTGTATTATGTTCCATTGTATCTCCTTCTCTATTTTTTTTTTTTTTTTGATGGTACCAAACTGTCTTGAGTAATGTAGCTTCATAGTAAGTCTTTAAGTCATATAGTGTCAATTCTTTGACTTGTTCTTTTCTTCCAATAGTGTGTTGGCTCTCCTGGATCTTTGTCTTTCCGTATAAATATTAGAATCAGCTTGCTAGGATTTTTATTAGGCATTTATTTTTAACTTTATTTTTTCTTTTAATACCAATATAATTAACATAAAGTGTTATATTAGTTTCAGGTATACAATATAGTGAATCAACAATTTTATTCATTATTCAGTGCTCATTTTGATAAATATACTCTTAATCTCTTCACCTATTTTGCTCATCCCCCACATCTATCTCCCCTCTGGTGACCATCAGTTTGTTCTCTGTATTTAAGGGCCTATTTTTTTTTCCTCTCTCTCTCTCTTTTTCCTTTGTTTTGTTTATTAAATTCCACATGTAAGTGAAATAATATGGTATCTTTCTCTGATTTATTTCACTTGTCATTAGACCCTTTAGATTCATCCATATTGTTGCAAATGGCAACATTTTGTTCTTTTTTTATGGCTGGGTAATATTCTGGTGTGTGTGTCCATTTCACCATAAATTTAAATTAGGTTCCAATAAAAATTAATGAAACATTTAAAATGAGAAAAAAAATAAATTAAAAATAAATGTCTAATCACTAAAATAAAAAACACAAGAAACAAATGTTGGCAAGATGTGGAGAAAAAGGAATACTTGTGCACTGCTGGTGGGAAAGCAAACTGGTGCAGCCACTGTGGAAAACAATATGGAAGTTCCCCAAAAAGTTAAAAATAAAATTGCACTCTAATCCAGTAATTGCACTACTGGATATTTACCCAAGGAATACATAAACACTAATTTGAAAAGATATATGCACCTCTATGTTTATTACAGCATTATTTCCAATAGCCAAATTATGGAAGTGACCCAAGTGTCCATGGGCAGATGAATGGATAAAGAAAATACAGTGTGTGTGTGTGTGTGTGTGTGTGTGTGTAGTTTCCAGTTTGGAGCCATTATGAATAAATTATAAGAAAAATTCTTGTAGAAGGCATTTTGTGGATCTGTGTCTTTTGAATAATATCTTTTGGGTAAATTTCTAGGAGTAGAGTTGCTGCATTCTAGGTTATGTATCATTAAGAAACTTCAAAGTAGTTCTCCAAAGTTGTTGGACCATTTATGTTCTCACCATCAATGCACCAGTCCCTGTTGCTCCATAATCCTAAATAAAATTTAGGATTCCATTTTATGTCATTTTAGTGGGTATGTAATTATATCTCATTGTGGTTTTTGATTTTGTGGTTTTGATTTTCATTTCTCTAATGCCTATTGGTGTTTAATATCTCATGTGCTTTTTGGCTACTCGTATACTCTTTTTTTGGTAAAGTGCTTTTTCTTAATTATATTTTAAATTCGGTTCTATTTTGCCCTTAACTTATAGGAGTTCTTTATATATTCTGGATGAAGGTCCTTTATCAGATATTGTGAATATTTTCTTCCAGTCTGTGCATTTCTTGTTCATTTTCTTAACCATGTGTTTTAATGAGCAGAAGGGTTAAATTTTGATAAACTCTAATTCAGCAGATTTTCTTTCATGATCGGTACTTTCTGTGTCCTGAGAAATCTTTGCTTATTTTAAGAGCACAGATTTTTTCCTGTTTTCCTTTAGAAGGTTTATAGTTTTAACTTTTATGTTTAGGTCTATCATCTATTTTTGATGTAATTTTTCTTTATGGTGTGAAGTAAAGTTAAAGATACATTTTATACTGTATGAGGATACAGTTATTCTACCACTGACTTTAAAAACACTTCTTTTTTTGTCATCGAATGACTTTGTTGAAAATTAATCACCTATATGTGGGACAGTTACTGAACTCTAACATGTATTTTCTTAATTTATGTATCTTTATGCTAATTGCATACTGTCTTATTACTATACCTGTCTAGTAAATCCTGAAGTCAGGTAGTCCTCCAAGTTTATTCTTCCTTTTCAAGATTGTTTAAACTTGTCTAGATATTTTCTGCTTCATTATAGATTTCAGAATTTGCTTGTAAATATCTGCAACAATTTTGCTTGGATGTTATTTGGTATAATGATAATCTAATGAGCTTCTTAACAATATTATGCTTCTTAATCAATGGACATGGCATATAAAATATAAAATACAACTATTTTTAAGAGGTCTTGTTTAAATCGGTAGTGATTGGTAGTTTTAATTATAGAGGTTTTGCTCATTTTTATTATATTCTATTTTAAGGTAAATAATACTTGTTTTGAATTTCATTTTCTAATTAATTTTTAGTATATAAAATAGAAATTCATTTGAGTTTTGTATGCTTCCACCTTATCCTGCAAACTTGTCAAATTCTTCTTGCATTTTTTGGTAGATATTTAAATATTTTCTATGTATGTGATCAAGTTAGCTATGAATAAGAATCCTTTTACTTTTTCCTTTACCAAATTTATGCCTTTTATTCCTTTTTCTTGCTGTATTACACTAGCTAGGACCTTCAGTTCAGTGTTAAATAAAAGTGATAAGAATGGAAAGAGTAGCTAGATATTCTTGACTTGCTTCTGATGCTAAGGGAAAAGCATTCAGCCTTTCACCATTCAATATGATGTTAGCTGTAGTCTTTCTAAATATGGTGTTAACTGTAGTGTTTCTTAGTCTTAAACACCTAACAAAACTTTAGAACAATGCCACAACAAATTAACAGTGATACAATCTACTAATCTTATTACACCAGTTTGATTATTCACGTATGTGTTTACTTCTGTGTAATTTTATCACCTGTGTGGGTTCTTCTGTCCACCACCAGAGTTAACATACTGAATAGTAAGATCTTTCCCATTGGCATTCATTCATTCATTCCTTCATTCATTCCTTCATAGTGAGCAAACAAGTGAGTGCAAGAGCAGGGGAGAGGAGCAGATGGAGAGAGAGACAGAGACAGAGGCAGAGAGAGAGAGAGAGAGAGAGAAAATGAATGAGAATGAGAATATCCCAAGCAGGCTCCATGCTCAGTGCGGGACCTGATGCGGGGCTTGATCTCAGGACTGTGAGATCATGACCTGAGGTGAAATCAAGAGTCAGATGCTTAATTGACTGAGCCACCCAGGTGCCCCTCCCATTGTCCTTTTATAGTCCACCCTCCACCCTGCAAAATGACCACATCCCATGCCTAACCCTGGTAATCATTATTTTTTTCATCTGTATAACTTTGTTATTTGAGGAATATTTTGTAAATGGAATCACAGTATGTAACTTTTTGAGATTGAGTTTGTTAAAAACTCAGCATAACTCCCTTAAGATTCATCCAGTTGTTGCATGTATCAATATTTTGTTCTTTTTCTTTCTTCAGTATGGGTCAGCCACAGTTTGACTATTCATCTGTTGAAGGACATCCCTGTTGTCTCCAGTTTTGGGCTAGTAGTAATAAAGCTGCTGTGAGCGTTTGTGTATAGGTTTGTGAGTGGGCATAAATTTTCATTTCTCTGGGCTAAATGCCCAGGAGTGCAATTGCTGGGTGTATGGTAATTGCATGTTTAGTTTATAAGAAACTGCCAGCCTGCTTTCCAGAGTGGCTGGGCCATTTTAAATTCCCACTGGCCACAAATGAGTGATCCAGTTTCTTTGCATTTCACCAGCATTTGTCACTATCTATTTTAGACATTCTGATAAGTGTGTAGTGATAATCCCATTGTGGTTTTAATTTGCACTTCCTTAATGGTTACTAATATTAAACATCTTTTCGTGTGCTTACTTGCCATCTGTATTTCCTCTTCAGTGAAATGTCTGTTTGTTGTTGTTCATTTTCTAATTGAATGGTTGTTTTTTTCTCTTAAATTTTGAGAGTTCATTATATATTGTAGTTACTAGTCTTTTGTTGGATATGTGGTTTGCAAAAATAATCTCTCCACCTCTATAGCTTGTTTTTTCATCCACTTAACAGGGTATTTTACAGAAAAAAAAGTTTTTAATCCTGATAAGGTCCAATTTATCAGTTTTTCCTTTTATGAATTGTACTCTGGGTGTCAATTCTAAAATTCTTTGTCTAGCCCAAGATTTTCTCTTTGACAGTGTTCTCTTATCTTTAAAGTTTTCCGTTTTGAGTTAATTTTTTGTGTAAGGGGGGAGATTTAGGTTGAGGTTCGCTTTTTTTGGGCTATAAATAACTACTTAAGCACCATTTGTTGAAGAGGCTGTCCTTTTTCTATTGAATTTCTTTTTCACCTTTGTCAAAATCAGGTCAGCATATTATATGGCTGTTTTTCTGGGTTCTCTGGCCTGTTCCACTGATCTACATGTTTACTTCTCCTCCAATACCACATTGGATTAATCTAACTATATAGTAAGATTATCCTGTAGAGTGATTTTTCCTCCTTTATTCTTCTTTTTCAAAGTTCTTTTAGCTATTCTTCTTCCTTTGCATTTCCATATAAATTTTAGAATAACCTTGTCAATATCTTTAAAAATATTACTGAGATTTTGGTAGGAATTGTATTGAATTTGTAGATTAATTTAGGAAGAATTAACATCTTTATTGTTTTCCAGTCTATGAACATAGTATTTCTCTTATTTAGATTTTTTATTTCTCTCATCATTATTTTGTAATTTCAGCATACAGATCCTATACAAGTTTTGTTATATTTGTGGGTTTATTTTATTTTTTTAAGATTTATTCATTTTTGAGAAAGAGAGACAGAGTGTGAGCAGGGGAGGGGCAGAGAGAGAGGGAGACTTAGAATCTGAAGCAGGCTGCAGGCTCTGAGCTGTCAGCACAGAGCCCACCATGGGGTCTGAACCCATGAACCATGAGATCATGACCTGAGCCAAAGTCCAATGCTAGCCAGCTGAACCACCCAGGCACCCCAACTTTTGTTATATTTGTAGTAGGGAATCCATCTTTTTTGTTTGTTTAGCAATTATAAATGGTATTGTTTTTAAATTTGGTTTCCACATCGTCATTGCTAGTATGTGGAAATAGTATTGATTTTTGTCTATTGATTTTGTAAATGTGACCTTGCTTTTTTTTTTCTTGTAGATTACTTGAGAATTTTCTTTGATCTGACATATTTTTATTTAGTTTTTTAACGTTTATTTATTTTTGAGACAGAGACAGAGCATGAACAGGGGAGGGGCAAAGAGAGAGGGAGACACAGAATCTGACACGGGCTCCAGGCTCTGAGCTGTCAGCACAGAGCCCGACGCGGGGCTCGAACTCACAGACCATGAGATCATGACCTGAGCCGAAGTCAGACGCTTAACCGACTGAGCCACCCAGGCGCCTCTGATCTGACATATTTTTAAAAGCTCACTCTGGCTATCCCGTGGAAGATAAATTGTACCAGGGCAAAGATATAATCAATAAGCACAGTTAGGGAGCTATTAAACTAATCCAAACAAGAGTTATGGTGATTTTCTATAGAGTAGTCATTCAGTAGAAAGAATTGGTTGGATTTTGATATATTTTGAGAACAGAACCTATAGGAATCTTTCGTGAGAGAAAGAGAGAAGTTAATGTTTCTCCAACCAATCAAAACTTTGACTATACTATTATTGTTATATCATTATTTTAAAATAACTTCTCTAGAGATGGGTATGTGCATAAATGTTACAGGATATAGTTTATCCTTCAGTTTTTAAAGAATGCTTCCAATTATAAGAGAATTGAATTATTGGTAATACAAGTTTCCAACCTGTTTCCGGTGTTTCCTAGCCACTTCAGAAATGTTTGTTGATGATAAATTTTGAAGTGATTTGTTATAAGCAGATTAAACCTATTAGTAGCTATAAGAAGCTATTTGTGGACTATTTAGGGCAACAAAGCTTTACTTCACATTAGTGGCTTAAAAGAAGGACTTAAAAAAAAAAAGAAAGAAAAGGAGTCATTTCTTTCTAGGCAAAGTAAATTTGATGTAAAGTGTTGGCATATATATTTTTTAAAATATATTTTATGTTGTTAAGAGTAATTCTTCTTCATGAGTAAAATTTAATAGGCTCGAGTTACAAAGTTTGAAAACTTTAAAGGTTCTTCTTCAAACCCTGTTTCCACTTTGCAAAAATAATCTCAGTTTATCTGTTAGTAGTTACTTGTATATCCTTCCAGCATTGTGATATGCATCTTTTTTAGCCATTAATTTCTAAAAAATAAGTAGATTTCCATAACGTTTGATGCTGTTCAGTCTGAGATCCTTTCTCCATATTCTATGTTCAGAATTCTTATTTGGTTTATTTTCATTTGTTGTAATACATTTTTAATCCCTATCATAAATTTATTAATTTAAAGAGGATTTTAATGCACTTTAAGATATCCTCAGAAATGGATCTTTTAAAAATTAGAAACCCTAAGGAAGAAAACATAGTCTTTAAATTTTTTTTTTTAAACGTTTATTTATTTTTGAGACAGAGAGAGACAGAGCATGAACAGGGGAGGAGCAGAGAAAGAGGGAGACACAGAATCCGAAACAGGCTCCAGACTCTGAGCTGTCAGCACAGAGCCCGACGCGGGGCTTGAACTCACAGACCGTGAGATCATGACCTGAGCCGAAGTCGGATGCTTAACGAACCGAGCCACCCAGGCACCCCGAAAACATAGTCTTTAAATGCAAAATAGAATACAAGGAATGGGAAAACAGATTTAGCATGTCAAAATCTGACAAAAGCAAACAATTTTGACACTGCATTGGCAAAAGAAAATTTAAAACCAGAAGAATGTTTATATTGACCAAAGTTGTTTTGAAAAACCCACCACCATAGTATTAGCTAAATTTAGGATATTAAAAACACAAGAGGTGCCTGGGTGGCTCATTAGGTTAAGCATCCGACTCTTGATTTTAACTCAGGTCATGATCTCACGGTTCATGAGATAGAGCCCTGCGTCAGACTCTGCCCTGACAGCACGGAGCCTGCTTAGGATTCTCTCTCTCTCTCTCTCTCTCTCTCTCTCTCTCTCTCTCTGCCCCTCCCTTGCCTGTGCTCGCTCGCTCTCTCTCACTCTCTCAAAATGAGTAAATAAAATTAAAAAAAGGAAATCAGGGGTATTAGAGGTTTTTTTTCTCTCCCCACCCACTAAGGAGACCTTAAATTTTAGAGTTAGCTTGGTAAAGTTTTGTAAACTGTACCTACTTAAGTTGACTGTGAGTTCTGTTGTCTTGCATTCTATTTCAAGGTAGTGCTAGGAGTATTAATGGGAATAATATGCTGGAAGGTTCAAAGATGAGGCAATTATTTTAGTTATTCCTAAGCAGTTTGTTGTTATATTATCCTGTATTTACTTAGTTATCTCTCCATTTTTTTGCTTATAAAAGTTAGTGTATAGTTTTCTTAAATTGTCATCTGTTCCTCTTATTTATTTAATTTAGGTCTTCACTGTTTTTTCTTAATATTTAGGGTTTAGCTTTCTTTCTAAAAGGAGATTATTTGTCATTATGTAATTTTGTCTAAAATTGTATTTATATCTGTCTTTTTTTCCATTCTTCTTGAAAAATAATTTCCCCAGATTTGCTTTAAAAACTAAGTCCTCTCCAAGTTAGGCCTTTAGCAACTTTAGTTTTATTGAAAAATAATGAAAGGTCAAGGAAAGGATATATTTAAGGTTATCAGCATATAACTATGATAGAACTGTGATATAATGTGTAATACTTTTAGTTGTGTAACTATTGTCATTAATCTGAGTATAGCTTTAATATAGTTTTATTAATATAGTAGCATAACTCTGACTTAAAGGTGTATTTATTTAACTGGGACTACTAATTTCAGAAGGAAATATAAAAGACAGTTAAGTATATGAATAATTCTCTGTTCATATAATAAAAAATATTAGGAATGCAAATTCAGTCTTCCCCCTCCTCTGCCTTTATAATTTAAAACTAGAACATAGAGATTTAGTAGAAACATTTACAAGTTGTATTTACAAAAAGGCACTTGGTTTTACCTCAGCAGTCACTTTTGGAGGTGAAGACTTTGTTTTAATTTTGCTCATGCACATGATAAAGTTCAGTTGAGAGATATATTTGTGGCACAAGTTTCAGGTAGTACTAAGTCCTGATGTTTTTGAGAATTTAATTATGAGCAGGCTCAAAAAATATATTATGTTAGATTTTCCTGGAGGTTTCCATAAAATTTAAAAACTATCTATTTTATTATACTTATGGTTTTAAACTCCTGTTAAGTGAAAAACACTGAAGACAGTTTTTCTGTCAGCAAGGTAAGATTTATATTGTTTATATTTTACTTTGTTTTTATAAGCATTTTCTTTAAGTATTGATACTATTCCATGTTGATCTTAAAAATGAATTTAGAAGATAGGTAATTCTGGATAATATGAACTACCCACAAATTAGAATTTATTGCTTTCTGAGACTACCTTTCCCTGTCAATTTGTAACAGTAATTGTCATTCTGAGAGAGATTGGAAAGATATATTTCAGTGGTTTATTCAGCAAAATTCTAGATTTATTTGGACCTGATCACTTTTAAAGTTAGAGAAAAGCAAAATAGTTTGGAAAAAGTTAATCTTTTATAGAAATCCTTTCGAACTTTTAATTTTGAAAGCCATATAAAAATATTTGGAGTACTAAGTTTTATTCTGTTCACTTTTATGTGTTCATAACAGAATCATTGGATTGTTCTTCTTTTGTTTTTGCAAAATACCCCTAAATGGTACCAAACCTGAATTTGTAGTGATTCATTTTTTAGAAACATATAAAACCAAACATTCTGCTTATTTATGAGTATCTTTCCTTATGTTACTAGTACACTTTTGCTGGATATCATTACTTTTATGTAGTTTTATATTAAATAAAAGGAAAGATTTTGGCTTGGAAGCGATTTCTACAGGCTTGTGATTTGTTCAAGCTTCATCAAATGATAAGACTTTGTCAATCAAGTAACAGAACACTTCATGTGGCATATAATAGAATGGTATTTGGCTCTATTACCATTCTATTTGTGTTTTGTTTGACAAAAGGTGAGCGCTTCATCAAAAATATAGACCATTTAACTAGTATAACAGTTGTGATCCATATTTTTACTACTGTCAGAGCAAATGACTGAGATGGAGAAATCACAGAGAAAGTTGGTGAGGATACATATACCTTGAGGTAATTCAGGGAACAAACTCTTCAGCATCCTTAGGCTTCTGTGATGTGGCATGAGTTTGGCCTTTTCTCTGTGTCAGAACGTTGAGTTTTTCAAAGAAAGTAATGGGGGTAATGTTCGTGTGCGCACGCGCATGTGTGTTTGATAAAACCTAATGATTCTTGAAATTACTCCAAAGCAAGATTTGGTCTCCCAATGAGTGTTTTGTAGTACAAAAATGCCCTAGAAATGCCAGTATATTTTTCTGAGAAAAGATAATTAGTTGGTCAAGTCAGTTTGAGAAACATTTGTTAAATAATCAAATATATATATATATATATATATATATATATATATATATATATATATATTTACTGTTGGCTATCTCAGAGCCAATATGTAGTGACATATATTGTAAATTTCTAAGAAGGAGCTATATATTTCATGGCATTTCCCAAACCCACTTAATCACACAAACCACCTATAATATCTAGAACTATGATCGTGCTGCATAGAAATTGAAAAATAGTTCCTAAACATGACTTTCTTTTCTTGTTAGAAAAGAAATTGGAAACAAATATGGTGAAATGTTAATATTGTTGTAAACATAGTAATGGACAAATTTTTGTATTACATTATATTTTATATTATTAAACTATCACAGAAAAATCAAAATGCATTCATAGAGATTTGAATTTTTGCAGTTTTAGTGTTAGGGAAGCATGGAAAAGGAGACTTTTGCAATTATTATAAAGATAGCTAGTGCCTTAATGATGTTTCAGTGTACCTTGAAACTTCCAGAATGTTTAATTTGAGGTGAAAGAAGTAATGGCATATAGCTTTTCCTAGTAGTTATATTTAAGTGAGCTAGGAGTAAAGTCTTTAAATAGTAGTAAACTTGTACAACATCTATGCATCCGGCTTGGGAGACACTATTTACCATTAGCTTTAAATTACAACTCTATACCTCTATGAACTTGAACCTACCTCTAGAAGATAATGAGTAATTTAAAATAACTACAAATAACCATAGTCCTCCTGGGTCATTCTTGGACCCATTTTCAAGTAGGTCAAAATTAATTGTTGTCTACCCTAGGCTTCCCTCAAGCTTGCCTCTGTCCCTCAGGAATTGACTATATTCTTTCCTACAAAAATATGTCATGAACTGATAAATTCATGTGCAGTAAAATATAAGTGTTTGAGGATGAATAATGAGTTTCATTTCCTAATGATACTTGCATTTTAAGTAGGTTGAAAGACTTACACCAAAATACGCATTTCTAAAAGCGGAAGTTAAGGCTTCCTTCTGTAGAATGGGGGTAGATGTTTTGACAAGGGCCTTCCTGTGACATCTCAAAGCCATCACCTAGAGAGTATATATGCCATACTTAGGAGACAAATGAACACTTTTCGCAAGGAAAATAAAATGAGAGAAAAGTTTATTTAGTGGAAATGTTAATGTTATTTTTTTAAATTGCAAATTAGAGACAATTAGAAATTATACAGTCTCTTACACTGAAAAATATTTAGTATTCAGATACTCTTTATATGCATAGAATGAAGTATAGTCTAAGGCAATGTCATAAAAGGAGAGTTAGTGAGTGAAGGCTTCCAATAAGTTGACCGTAGGGGGTCATTTTCATCCTGATAGCTAATACAATAAATAAATTACTGTATCATTTCTTTTCATAGGTCAACATAAAGGCTAGTTCCATGCTGATATGAAACTTTGGGGAATAACTATTTCATTGTGAATCAATATTGTTATTTCAATATAATTTAGCAGTTGCATTGAGGCCAGATTTCATCAGCTTATTTAGATTTCTAAGTAGAAATATGTCCATACCTATAGAAGTAGATATTTTAGCTTTAGTATAGATTTTGAATTCCTCAGTATTAAATATTTTTTAGTTTGTTATGGTTTCCACTGAGATAGTTTGTATAAAAATGGGAGATCCAATAGCATTATCCGTATGTTAGTATTTTGAAAATGTATTGCAAAGGATAATTTAGGAAATTCTAATATGTATGTATATTTTACATATATATACATATATTCAACTTTATATGTGATAATAAAAGATAGTAAAGCATAATTGATATATATCTTATATATTTGCAAAAAAAATTTAGGTACAGAAATATATATTTACATTTAGAAAATGAAAATTATGTTTTTTGGTAAATTCATAAGTATTAGAGACTAAGACTACTTTAAAACTTCATGACAGTTCCACAGGATTCAGATTTTACTGTGTGAGCTAGATAGTATTTATTATGTAGAACACATTTCAGAATTAATCCAAAGAAGACATGCATTAGAGAAACATTTGATCTCTTACTGTAGGAGTTGTGCACTTGATCAATACTTCAAGTGCTTATAAAGGCAGTTTCCTGTTTCTCAGTATGAATTTAGTATACCTTAAGTCAGCAATCTCTGATTCTGTATTTTCTCTGAAAATAACACAAACTTGCCTTTTACTTCTGGCATTGCCTCACCTAGCTGCTGAGGTTGTAGTGGCAGCAACAGCTGAGACAGCAGCAGAATGTCAGGAGGAATAGTCCATGGGGATGGAACTGTAGCCACATGCAAGATTTTAAGACATGCTTCAGGTTTGGTTAATACAGGGACATTCTACCAATTAAAATATCCCTTAATTATAATCCCTCTATTTTTATCTTTGAATAAATAAGGAGAAGGAATAATTGATTGACACTTGGGACTGATTGTGTGTGTGTGTGTGTGTGTGTGTGTGTGTGTGTGTGTGTGTGTGT
>NW_024412376.1:72140966-72307591 GCF_014898765.1 Herpailurus yagouaroundi
TGTGTGTGTGTGTGTGTGTGTGTGTGTGTGTGTGTGTGTGTGTGTATGTGTGGTGAATAGTAATCTCAGGTAGGTGCCAAAGAGCAAGGTGTTTATTGTCTTTTTCAGGGGTACAAACAGATGGCCTCAAATAGTCCTAGGAGCTCAGAATGTGTCTGTATTTATAGCTTTAGTTCCTCAGCTTTTGTTCCTCCAGCCTTAAAGAACCATTTGCATGTCTTGAGTTTGTGGCAGGTGGGAATCAAAATCTAAACAAAGATTTATTAATTACCATGTCCTATATGTTCTACAATCGTCCTTTCATTGGGCTCTAGTTAGTGATGAGTTTCTAGTTTATGTCCTGTGTACCCTAGTAAATACACACAGCTTAAGTTGCTATAGACATATGTCATTGAAATCTTTTGACTTTTTCACAAATCTGTAAATAAGTCTTGTCAAAGTATCTTTGTTTTTAAATATCCTGAAATGTAAGTGTCTGAAAATCGGTAGCTCTGAGATCTGGGTATTCAAAATGGTTGCAGCTTTAGACTACTGCCTTCCAAATATCCTACTTTGTTTCTATAGTTCACTTCTCATATCCACATCAGACTTTGCAAATAAAGTTAAAGATAAAAGTGCAGCTTTGCCCTTCTTCTCACATGGTGTTAAGGTAAAAATGAGCGCTATCCCTAAAACCTGGGATGCTTTTGCTCATGGGCAAAAATGGAGTTCTACCTACTTAATTCCTGTTTATTTTCTGAATTCATTTGTATTCAGTTCTGAAAGCTCTCGTATAAGCTATAACTCTCACAGTGTTTAGCTTTTTTACTTCTACTGAATATGCAAAAGCCTCCCTGAAAGCAGAGCAGATTGGACTATAGTTTATCTATGTGGGTACCCTATGGTATTTGAGTATTTTGGACACTTTGGGTCCAGGGATATGTGGCATTTGGAAGATGTCAAACTATGGTGATTCTGTAGTGCATTCTAATTCGATTTAGATAATCAGCTCCCAAAATATTTAAATCATTTGCCCTATTCCTTTTACCTTTTAGGTATATATTCCCTTATTTAAAATAATTTCCTCTTTACCAAACTACTAGTTTGGTAAACTACTAGTTTGGTAAACTAGTTTGGTAAAGGTAAAGGACCAATGTTTTAAGCACTTGTTTCCATTCTGAACCTGATATAATTCAGTGAATATCAATGCATTTAAAGTAAAAATACATAGTGGAACACCTGGCTGGCTCAGTTGGTTAAGTGTCTGACTCTTGATTTCAGCTCAGGCTGTGATCTCATAGTTAGTGAGATAGAACCCCGTGTTGGGCTTTCTGCTGTGTTGGAGCCTGCTTGGGATTCTTTCTCTCCCTCTCTCACTGCCCCTCTGCTGCTTGCATGCACCCTCTCTTTCAATAAATAATTAAACTTAAATAAAATACAAACACATAGTATTCTTAAATTAAAAAATACAATAATCTTCATTTTTCTGGAATCGGAAAATTTTTGAATTTTTCTAATTAAAAAGTATTTTGAATTTTTTGAATTGAAAAACTATTTGAAAAAATATATTTCATTTTTCAAATTGAAAAATATTTTTGATTTTCATTTGAAATGTCCATGGAGGAAAATATAGGATATAATATAGGTGCCTAGAGAAATAAGATGATTTTGAGAGGATGTAATTTGTTGCAGAGATAATGAGGTGATTATTTCTTTTTCTTCTTCTTCTTCTTCTTCTTCTTCTTCTTCTTCCTCTTCCTCTTCCTCTTCCTCTTCCTCTTCCTCTTCCTCTTCTTCACTCTTCCTCCTCCTCCTCTTTTGAGAGAGAGAATGAGTGTGAGAGCAGGACAGGGGCAAAGGGAGAGAGAAAATCTTGAGCAGTCTCCATGCCCAAGGCAGAACCCAACTCTGTTTTTTTGGTTTTGTTTCTTTTTTTACATTTATTTTTGAGAGACAGAAAGAGAGCACAAGTGGGGGAGGGGCAGAGAGAGAAGGAGACACAGAATCCGAAGCAGGCTCCAGGCTCTGAGCTGACAGCACAGAGCCCAACGCGGGGCTCAAGCTCACAAACCGTGAGATCATGACCTGAGCTGAAGTTGGACGCTCAACCGACTGAGCCACCCAGACACCCCCCCCAATTCTGGTTTTGATCCCACAACCATGAGATCATGACCTGAACTAAAATCAAGTGTTGGATGCTTAACCAACTGAGCCACCCAGGCTCTCCCATTGAAGTGATTTATTCTTTAAAAATGGACAGGAAAATAATTTGTTTTTATAGCCAGATAATCTTGCTGTATCAATATTTTCTTTCCTTAAAATTTCATGTACTTTAGGTCCATTAAGACAGACAGGACACACACACACACACACACACACACACACACACACACACGAACCCTTTTATTTTGAAGGGAATAAAACATGCCTTAGTTTGATAATATGTGTTATGGGTAGGATATAGACTATCAGGAAGGATTAGCTTTTAAAAAGCTTATCTCTAAAGCTGTGAAGAAAACTTTCCCCACTCTTGATGTAAAAACTGCCAGGTGATTTGCATGCTAGAATCATTTTACTGTAGCATCTGTGAAGTGGTCAGAGTGCAGAAGTACTCCCGGTTACCAGGCAACAGATAGCAGACTAAAAGATGTGAGTTGCAATGCTTTCATTTAATTGTCAGTAAAGAGAGTCTTCAGTCATGCAGCCCAATTCCTGGCAGTTGTTCATAGAGTTAGTTGCTTATGGAGAATCTATGCCAAGATTTTGTTTTCTGAATGTAACACATCTTGGAAGCCTTCAGATTATACCAGCATTGACCTTGCTGTGGACTACTTAAAAAGTGAGCTGTGACAAGTTGTAAGGGAAAATGTGGAGCCCTTTTGCTTATCCCAGTTTTCCTGTGATGTAGTAACATGATGCTATTCAAAATAAGGCTCAGACCCTTGAATTGCTGTAAGAAGGAGACAGGAAGAGGAGAGAAAATTAAAGGATGGGAAATTATAGACTGGAGAGAGGTCTATTTTTGAGGGTTGGTACTATTACTTTCCTACCTTACAGTTCTATGAATAATAAGAGCAAGAATTCAGAAAAGTTTTGTGATATTTTATCTGTTCCTTTTGGAAAATGCAAAACGTGTTGCATCTGTCAGGGAATGGAAGGGAACTGACATTAACTGCGCATGTTAATGTATCTAAGAAATTATACCAGATCCTTTACACAGATTCTCATTTTTTTGTTTTGTTTTGTTTTATCATCACAAGGTGATGATATTGCTTTTACAAGGTGAATCTTGCTATCTATAATCCCCTTCTAGGGAAGAATGCTTCCACAGAGTTGAAGCATTTTGAGGTTAAAATTTTTGCCCAATGTCTCACATTATGGTTTGGTCCAAAGCAATTTTCCTTGCATTGCCTCTTATAATTCAAAGTGGTTGACTGTATTCAGTAACGTCTAATAGTTCTCTTTATGTATTTTAATATACATCTTGATAAATAATATGTAAAAATTAGAATTTAAAAGGATATTGTAAATCAGACTGTAATTCTCACTCCTGTACCTTAACCACTTCAGGTAAATTAAATATTTGTGTCATTTTAAATAATTCTGGAAAAAATTCCATGATTTCCCTTACTAACCGAAATCAGTGATTGCTGTAAGCCATTTTCTTCTGGTTTGCCCTAAATAGAGATGAAGAACAGCTGGTTACCATTCTCAATATAATAGTTAATATATTTCAAGGACATTAAAAAGTATCTCCTCAGCTCTTTGTTCATAGCCTGAATACTTGTGTCCTTTTGATCTTTCTTCTTTTTCTAAACCTTTCATCATCTGTGTGCGCTTCCTTCCTTTTTATTTCTCTGCATTCCCTTTCAGATGTGGAGATCATAACTGGGCATGGATATCCAGTGTGAGTCAAGCAGTGAAGAGTAAAATAAGAAGCTTACCTCAGAGTTTCTAAACTAATTTTCTATTTATGAACCCCAGTAATGTGCTTGCTTAAAACACAACAAGAATGGTGGCTTGCTATCACATTTCACTTATAGGTCTACTATGGTGCAAGATGTTTTTCCCCCTGTTGTATTTCACTTATTTTACATAGCAGCCTTACCTACGTATCTTGTATTCCAAAACATGTTGTTTTGCAACATGACAAATAAAACCTGCATAAGTACAAATAATATTTTGATGGGAAAAACTTTCAAAAGATTTTAACAACATAGTCACTTTGAACACATTAAAAATGCCTTGATCTTTTTATATACAGTGGGATACTGAAATACTTTATATATACCTTAATAATTTATAATGCAACTTTGCCTTAATGATTCAGTTAATTACATAGAGGTTTTCTAATATACCAACTCTAATTTGAATACTATTTGAATCCATCAAAGTTCTTTGTTTCTAGCTTATTTACTAATGGAAACTTAAGCTTGCTATCTATTACAATTACCTATTTTACTGAGGAAATGTTAAAAAGTATGAAATACCAGCCCAAGTTTTAGGTATACCATCCTTTAAAACTCACTCTAAAATGCACATTGTTTGTTAAAATAGCCAGTGGTTTTTTCCTTCCCACTTCAGAACGTTTTTAGTTTATAAAATCCCTTTGTTTCCTGGGAGGTGTTATTATGATAGTGTTTTTTTTTTTTTTCAATTTTAGATTTACTTATTTTATTACTCAACTTTATGCCAGTACTTTATCTTTTCTTGTTATGGGTAAGGAGTCAAAATTATTTTCATTTAGAGAATGTCTTGTTTTTATCCAACACAAATGGGATAGCTTCTATTAGTGGATTTACCATTTTCATTATGTTATAGTGTAAATTTGCCAATTGAGAATTGGAGTTTTTCCACACATGCTTTCTAGTTAATTAAAAGTTCATACTCATTCAATAAGTGCTACATAAAGTTCTTGAAAGGATGTTTATCACTGGCTTAATAACATTGAATAAATCCTTGATAAAAGTTTGCTTCTCTCTATAAAGTGCATCCCTAAAATTAGTCCTTTTGTATAGAAAAACAGCTGAGTTCAACTATTGGAGAAGCATTTCAAAGTCTCTTACCAATTGATTAGCATCTTCTTTACTTATGAATGACCCATTAATTTGGACAGTTTTTAGAAAGTAGCAATAGTTTCTCTTTAGCTTTGATCTTGGCATGAGACATACGGCCTGGGTCTAGTCGCTTCTTGCCTTCCCTCTCACCTCATTCAGCAGTGGTATTTTCTGACCCAGGTGTGCACACTTCTTCCTGACAACTATTTCAGGGCTCCTTTTCTCTGAGGCCTTGCTCAGAGACTGATACAATGGTTTTCTTCTTTAAATTCTAGACACAATTATTTACCTCCTTTCAATGTGTTGGGGAGGCTTATTAACAAGATTAATGTAATATGCTCTTTAAATTCCATTCAGCATCATTTTTAAGAAAATTCAATCCAGTCTAAGCAGGTCTATGGAGAAAAAGAAAACTGCATGATCTCAGAAGTGCACTTTTGTTATAGAAACCTTTATTTTGAAATAATTTATATTTACAAGAGAGTTGCAAAGATATTGTAGAATTTTCTCCATATACATCATTAAGTTCAGAGCTAAAAGTTTTAAAGGCAGAATAGCTTACAGTGTTTCCTACATAAAAACCCAATGCTGCCTACCTTTTAAAGGCATGTTCAAAGGCCTTTGGATGGTTGAAGAACTACAGATAGTGGTAGTGTGGAGTACACAGCTGCTGGGCACCAACATTTGGCAGGAATGAGAAGAGTCAAAGCATCTGAACAAGCTTTTGAAGTAGGGAGTGCTAGGCTCCATCTAGCACTTTTATGAAGGAAGAGGTATTTCTGGAACTTCTCCTGTTTCTAATCTAACAGAGCATGGTGACAGCAACTGAATGTCAAAGGACCTGCTGTCATCTTTTGTTTCTCCTGCTGTGGTTTGACCCCTGCTCTAACTTTTAGACATTCTTATTTTATTGAAGCAACTTATTCTCATGGGACATTAACTTGTACTACTGTAAAAGCCCCATTGCTAATATTTTTTTGGGCATTTAATTCCATTGCTTTATTTTTCACTGATTGATCTACTGTTTAGTGGAAAGATTCTTAATTTGAAGTAAATGAACTTTAATGGATTCATTGTGGGCTTTATAGTGTGTACGAGAATTTGGATGTTTTTGAGAGGAGGATTTATAGATTTTATGAGATTTTTCAAGAGTTTGTATAATTACTCCCTGCTTCCCGCCCCCCCCCCCCCCAAATTAGTAACCATTCTGCTCCGGTCTGAGAAAGATAGCATACAAAATGTCAAGTAAATTAGATTGACATTCCACATTGGTAATGGGATTTTAAATGTGTATTTATTCTCTATCAGTATATATTAAAATATGCATGTTTCTATTAAGAATGACATTTAGGTATGGGTTTTAAATTAAATTAGGTCAATAGAATTTGATGGTCAGGAAAATTAATTTTCCCTTTTTCTTATAACATTAAAAATGTTAAGACATTTTAACCTTTTTCTTATAACATTAAATTTTATTTTTTACAATTTGTAAAATATGCCAGAATATCCCAAGTGCAAACAAACAACTTATAACCAAGAGATTTCAGTAGACACAAAGAAAAAAATTACGGATTATGTTACTTTTATACTAGAAATGTTAAGAAAAAACGTATGAGAAGCTTGCTGGATTACTGGGGGAAACCTACTGGAAATGCTAATCTTGCATATCTATTTGTAGAAGACATTCAAATTTCATTTTAGTATCCCTTCTTATTCCCAGATAAGCAATTTTTATCTCTTTAGGAATAATACTGTGTTTCTAAGGCTATTTTTATATCAATTGTATTTCCTAGGGAGTCCTAAAATTTGCACAAAAGCAAGGAAAAAGCTTTTGAACTATTGAGATTTCAGAAAACATGATTTTGCTACATGAAGCACCTGGTCTTTAAAAAAAAAAAAAAAGAAAGAAAAGATGTTATAAGAAATAGAAAGCTGCACCTGTGGCACACATTTGAAATATATTTTGAGGAAATATACCTTCCATTTTATGCTTTTTAGAAAGTAGAATAATCAGTTCATCATGAAAGGTTATGCGGTTCTTACCAAGTTGTCATAGTGTTATTTTGTTGCTTCTCAAATTTATTTCTCTCATTCAGAGGGCATTTAAAGAAAGAAAAATATTTTTAAAAGTCTGAAACATTTTAACTTTAAAAAATTGTGATTTTAAGGAATCCATACTGCATTGAAGAAGTTCTCAGTGATTTGGTGACCAATGAAGACTTAACTCTCCTTTAATTTTTTATTCTACAGTAGCACTTTTTTCAGACCACCAAGTGTTTTTATATCATCTGTGTCCCCAGCTAAATTCTGGGCTGCTGAAGGGAAAAAAACTGAATCCTGTTAAATTTGTATTCTCACATTTAGCACAAATTGATTTGCATTCTCCATAGCTTAGAGCTTTGTAAATGCCATTGAAATAAACAAATTCATGTTTTTCAAAACACCATCCCCTGTATTCTTTAGCTGTGCTGTCTAGTATGGTAGCCACTAGCTATATGTGACTAATCACTTGAAATGTACCTAGTCCAAACTGAAATTCAATAGAAGTATAAAATACACACTAGATTTCAAAGACTTACAATGTAAAATAGTCATTAATATTTCTATATTCTATGTTGAAGTGAGCGTATCTTTTATATATTTTGATTAAATAAAACATTAGAATTGAGTCCATATATTTCTTGTAGCTGCTAGAGAATTTAAAATTGCATATATGGTTTACATCAAATTTCCATTTGACAGTGCTGTTCTGAAGCAAAAGTTGGTAAATGATGATCCCTGGACTGTATCTGGCCTGTTTTTATATGGCCAATGACCTAAGAATGGTTTTTACATTTTTAAAAGGTTGTTTAAAAAAAAAGTATATGCAACAAAGACCATATATGATACACAAAGTCTGGAATATTTACTCTCTGGCCTTTAATATGAAAAGTTTATCCCTGTTCTATAAAGAAGTTATAAGGATGTAACTCATGGTTCTTAACCCTCCAGCAACTTGTAGTTTAATGGAAAATTACATTTTTGAAATGTTTCATGGCACAATTGAAGTTTTATTAAGTGATAGTATTCAGGCATTATATGATATAGAAGTGGACTAGAGGTGTAAGACATGAGGGTGAGATGGTTCAAGCAGGAAGAGTGGTGGATGTGCTGATGTGCTCCCCAGAGCCCCCTTCAGAGATGTTCTTGCTCTCTCAGCTGCTGGGAATGTTAACCCCTTCAGGGATTGCCTTTGTAGAGCACCACCTCCCCCAATATCACACACTTCCCAGGGTGGCTGATAGCCAGTGAATGGTCGCAGGTGGAGTATAAAGGCCTCACCATTTCAGCAAGCGTTTTTTCGCCACAGAGCTTCTGGAAGTGCTGGCTGAGGCTGTCATAGCTCAACTTCTCCCTCTACCCAGTTCCTGCATCCTTCCTCCCGTTTCCTCAGGTTTTGATCCCCAGGGCATTCTCTAAAGAATGCCGTGCATATTAAACTTCCTCTCAGTCTGCTACCCAGAGAATCCAACCTGCATTGGGCAAAATGGTAAATAGTATTCCACTTGTTGAGAGTTGAGGTGACAGAGGGACAGAGCCAAAACCAAATAAAAGCTCCATTGGGGGATAGTGAAATTAATTACTGGGGTAGTGCAGAGTGTTTATGTTCGAAATGATATGCTAGAATATTGCCAAAAGGGCTTCCCCCTGAGGAGAACAGGAAGCTTTTTGAACAAGGATCTGACATGAAGCAAACAGTGCTTTAGCAGAATTAATCCAGTAAAGAGAAGTGTGGATTATAGGGAGCAAAATTGTTAAAAATGCATCCATTTCTATGCTAATTTTTCATCAGTGCCTGATTTTGTGGGTCATCAGTAAGTGATGATTGAGTGCATTATTTAACTGAAATGTTATTAGTTGAACTTTGATAAGTTGAAATTATTCTGGCAATGTATTCTTTTGGATCTTTGCTGAAGACCAGATCAGGTTCCCTGCCTTTAGTCTAGTCCCAAAGAGGGTAGGAAGACTGCCCTTCTAGAGTGTCCTGGGCTCATCCAAAGGGCTGCCTGGCATGTTACCCACTCCAGTTTTTCCAAATGCCAGCTGACACAGCTGAGCCTACTCTTGCCAGTTGAGTTTGCCGTGACCACTTTCTTCTCTTCTACAGAGAAAACAGAGTTGCCCACAGCTAGAATCAGGGGAAAACGGAATTGAGTGGTCTTCCTCGATAGGTAGATAGCACAGTTTACCCAAGGCCCCTTGTGTTTTCTTCAGAGTTTACGTTGCTCTGTCTGGTTTGGAGGGAGGTGTTTTTATTTTTGTTGTTGTTTCTTGATGTGAAGGAGTTGGTTATTTGATACTGCTATTTAGAGCTAAGAAGGAGAAGCCTTTGTTACCAGGGCTGGGAAGTGTGGCACAAGAATAGGCTTTAGAATTATGCAAACAGAGCCAGTATCAGTGACTCCTCTGGAGTTGAAAGAGTCTATTCTCTTAGCAATGTTGCAGCTCCAAAAATAATCAGGAAAAATAATTATTATATATAATTTATATGGTAATTTTCTCAACCTGAAACAATTAATTCCCTCTTGGCTTTTATTATAAATTGATGGAATTTACTTAAATTTCATTGACAAAAGCAAAGATGGGCAACATACAGTTATGAGATTATTAAAAATAATCCTTTGACAAGGCAATAAAATGGTTGCCTGTTTGAAGTTGGCAGATTTTCTTATGGTGTTTTAATATTTTTTAATGTTTATTTATATTTTAAGAGAGAGCACCAGTGGGGGAGGGGCAGAGAGTGCCAGAGACTGAATCTGAAGCAGGCTCCAGGCTCTGAGCTGTCAGCACAGAGCCCGATGCTGAGCTTGAGTTCAGGAGCTGTGAGATCATGACCTGAGCCAAAGTCGGATGTTTAACAAACTGAGCCACCAGGTGCCCCACCTACGGTGTTTTATAAGAAGTAGCTTCAATATTTTGCTGGCTTTGGTCACTATCTCTGAAGTAAATTCAATTTCAGTTGCCCATTGGATATTACACGCTTACCTTTCCATAGAAATAATTTTGTAAAATCCAATATGCAAAAAGTACCAGATGGAAAAATTATGGAAAAGCAGGAATGTTGGATGCCTAAGTACATAGTCGTTTGTAATGAAATAAACAAACAGTAGAACTAGCTTCTTAACGTGATTCATAGTTCAACATTTGCATTATAAAAGTGCTTAGTGTTTTCTTAAAAGAATGACTGTCTCTTGGTCATAAATCTGTTCCTAAAACTTTGTGCCTTTGATTCAAAACACAAGTTAAGACATGAAATATTTTTAATGAATGCAGACCCATAGGAATGAGTTTCTTAATTTAAGTTTGCATCATAACAATTTGGTCTCCACATTCAAAATATTTTGTGTATGCTCTCTATATAACTATATCAGAGTTCCCGTGGTGTGCTTTGTTTTTGTTTTATATGGGGCTAGTCTTTTATTTCCCGTAAATCTTATTATCTTTGTCAGGGATGGAAATAAGATGATTTTGGGTTCAGTCACTTTTTAGGCATGAGGAGGATTGGAAAGTAGGGCAGAATGGGAGGGGAAGGAATGTAGTAGTATCACCTGTCTTCTAGAAGTTTTAGACTGATAGGTCAGAGTTAACCTCTTAATAAATCTTAGATTGTGTGCTTGAGCATTAATGACATAATATCCAAAGGAATCTACAGTACTTAAATATGTCAATGTATTTCTCAGAGAATATGGTTGTCTGGAAAGTTACATCTTGGTAGTAAAAGTAAGTAGTGTTATGGATAATTAAAATAAGAAAAGGATATCAGATAAGCAGAATAAAAGTAGGATTTTACATGATGGTGTTTGCTTTAATTTCATGGCATATTAGAGCTATAGCTCTACGTCTACTATTTGCTAGAAAACATCCTCTGTGCCTCTAATCTGTTCAGGCTGGTTCCTTAATCTCCTAAAACTGCCTGTACCAATAGATAAGCCCAGGGATCATATCATATTTCTTTACTTGGTAGAATCCTTATATTTCTATTCTTCCTCGATTAATGTAAGACTTTAAAAATATACCACCGGGGTAGGTATATCCTTTCCTGGAGGTACTTTGGCACTATCTTATCTAATCGAAATACAGATATAGCCATTAAACCAATAGACACACTTCTAGAATGATATAATCCCAGAAGTTTGTGTGTACACATATAAAATGTTTCTTGAAGCATTGTTTGGTAATAGCAAAAACTGGACACAACATCCATGTCTATCAGTTGGAGACTAAGTAAGTCATGGCATATGTGCATCCAGATTATTACTACCATGTTAAAAAATTGATATAAATATACATGGAAAGGTATATAAGACACCTATAAGACACCTACAGTGCCTATAGCATAGGAGACTTACATCTAATTATGTAGATGAAAGAAAAACAGATTGCAAATTAGTTTATGTAGCATGATCTAATTTATATAAATGAAGAAGAAAATGGGTACATAGCTATGTTTCCTGTCACCAGATACATTTGGAAGGACATGCAGACAGTGATACGTTTTAGGAGAGTGGGAGTTAAGGGTGAAGAAGATGGGAGTTTTATGTTTACTTTTCTTTCTTATACTGCTTGAATTATTTTATTTTTTTAAATGTTTATTATTTATTTTTGAGAGAGAGAGAGAGAGACAGAGTGTGATCAGGGGAGGGGCAGAGAGACAGGGAGATATAAAATCTGAAGCAGCTCCAGGCTCTGAGTTGTCAGCGCAGAGCCCGATGCAGGGCTTGAACTGCGAGATCATGACCTGAGCCGAAGTTGGAAGCTTAACTGACTGAGCCACCCAGGCGTCCCTGCTTGAATTATTTTAGCAGTAAACATATTTGTAATATATTGTAAATTTAAATGTTAACCACTGATAGAAAAATAAAAATGTGTGTAATAATAATAATAATAGTTGGTTTTTGTTGAGTGCTTACAGTAGAGCAGGCACTATTGTATGCATGTATTCACTAAATTATCACAGACACCTTACCATGTAGATCTGTTGTGATTCCTGTTGTATAGTTGATAAAACTGAGGCACAGAAAAATCTGTAGTCTTACATCCAAGTTAGTGTATGAGGAAAGAGTCAAATGAAAGTATTGGGTATAGATAGTGAGTGAATATTACCATTTATAAATGATCTCTCCTTTGTGACCTAGGAGGTTAAACGTTGTGGCTTCCTAGTTTTGTGAGCAGGAGGAAAGAGAACATAAGTTTTTTTAGCCTATGAATTCTGCAGTGGTTCTTAGGAGTTTAATTGAAGAAAAAAATGTCTATTTGATAAATTCCACAGACTTCGTTTGAGGGGGTTCTTTCCAGGGGAGAAATCAACTATCCTT
Organism: Herpailurus yagouaroundi; assembly: GCF_014898765.1. NCBI lineage: Eukaryota > Metazoa > Chordata > Mammalia > Carnivora > Felidae > Herpailurus > Herpailurus yagouaroundi. The sequence continues at coordinate 72,153,358 of NW_024412376.1, forward strand.
TGGAATTTTTTGTAGGTATTTCAAAACACAGAGGTATTATGAGTCATTTCTCATAAGAACTGGTCTTGTATATGAAGAAAAAAAATCCTCATATTTTCCAAGATTATCGGTGGGCTGAGAGATGCTAAGAAATGATTTTCTTTCTTGCAGTAGTTATCCAAATACAGAAAGGAGAAAAATAGCTTTTAGTCTAGGGATTTGAATGCATTTTACTATAGTGATCTTTCATTCAATAGATATTTATTGTGTACCTCAGAAACCTATAAAGAATATATTTTAACAATCAAATTAAAACTCCTGTAGCTCTCAAAATCTTCCAGAGTCACTTCCCTTTGTATCTATTAACCTCTTTCTTTACTGTTCTACAGTAAACTCCCTCAGCATCGTCTGGCCTATTCAGTCTGGCTTTTTAATCATTCCCCTTCAACTGCTTTTGCCAGGAGATGAACTTAAGTACAGGGATGAACTTAAGTACAGGGATTGTCTAATTGTAGTGTCCCTGACACCCGTGACAGTGCCTGGAGCATAGGAGACTTACAGCGGTTGCACAAAATGAATGCATTCATTTTGGTCTTCATGCTCTTGCACATGCATATTGCCATATGTAGAGTTTTGCTTTCCTTTTTTTTTTTCCTCAACCTTTTCACAATCTTCAGACAAGAGTCCTTTTCCTTACTGGAGAGACTTTTAGTGTGTATCACTGACTACCTGGTTCAATGCAACAGGTCCCTCCTGCCTCCTGTACCAAATCCAGACTCCTTTGATGTTAGGAACATTGTGCTTCCTTGTACATCCAAGTGTTATTTCTTATTAGGCTGTTTTTCAGACTACCTCAAAACATACTTACACGTTACCTTTTCTGTACATCCTGATGGAACCATCTTTCTGTTAGATGCAGGAGTTAAGAACATGGCCTGTGAATAGATGATCTGAATTCAAATGCTGGTTATTTCACTTCCTAGCCATGTTAAGATTTCTTAGTCTCTGAGCCCTGGTCTCCTCCTTTTAAAGAGAAAGTAAGTCATGGAAACTTGAGGCTTAGAATGTTGTAAGGACTAACTAATCTATTAAAGTGATTAGCACAGTGCCTGGTATATTGTAAGTAGTCATAAATGTTAGCTATTATAACTGAAATGCTTCTGTGTATATTTTGTCTTATCTGTGATGAAGTAGGGATTGCTCATGGACTGCATAAATACTATGTAATAGCTGTTGTTAATAGATTATTAGTAAGGTGGATGATAACCCGTAAGAGGACAGAGGAGATGACTGAAATCTGTTTTTTGTTTTTTGTTTTTTTTTAATTTTTTTCTTTTCAACGTTTATTTATTTTGGGGACAGAGAGAGACAGAGCATGAACGGGGGAGGGGCAGAGAGAGAGGGAGACACAGAATCGGAAACAGGCTCCAGGCTCCGAGCCATCAGCCCAGAGCCTGACGCGGGGCTCGAACTCACGGACCGCGAGATCGTGACCTGGCTGAAGTCGGACGCTTAACCGACTACGCCACCCAGGCGCCCCTGAAATCTGTTTTGAGTGATTGTGTAGAGACATTAATTCCTCCTGCTTGTTTCTTAGTGGGGCCACTAACTTATTAAACACATGGTAATTGACTGCTTACTCTGTGCCAGGCATCATTCTAGTTTCTGGTGATACAGCAGGGATAAAAATAGAAGAAAATGCCTGTCTTCAAGGAGCTTGCATTTTTAGTCCTAAGTAAAATTTAAGTATGTGACATGGTAGTAAAGACTGTGGAAAAAAATGAAGCCACAGAAGGGAACTAAAGTGTAGATGTGTATAAGCATGTGTATGTATCTGTCAAGGGGTGTGGATTGCAATTTTAAATATGATGGTTAGGAAAGACTTCACTTAGTATGGCATATTGAGGAAAAGTTCTGAAAGAGGTAAAGGAATAACCATGGATATACCTGTGGGAAGTTTTCTAAGCAGAAGGATCAGGAAGTACAAAGATCCTGAGTTTGTAGCATGCCCAGTATATTCAAGGTACAACGAGGAGGCCGGTGTGTTTACAGCAGAGTGAGTCAGAGAGAGAGAGTGATACCATAGCAATCCCTGTGTCTTTTATGCTGTGTGGGAAGGGGAGCCTTGGGAAGGTTTTGTGTGCAGGAATATTACCTGAGTAGGTTGTAGTGAGATTACTCTGGCTGCTGTGTTGAACAAAGACTGAAGTGAGCAAGGGCAGGAGCAGGGAGACAAATTGGAGGCTTCTGCACTGATCTAGGAAGAGACATAATGTTGGCTTGGACTTGGGTGATTGTAGTGGAGGTGGTGAGAAGTGACTGGATTCTGGTTATATTTTGAAAGCAGAGCCAAAAGGAGCTGCTGACCATTGGATATGAGGTACTAGTGAAAGAGAGGAGTCAGGGATGAGACTTGGTCTGAGCAACATAAAGGATAGGGTTATTTACTGAGATAGGAAAAACTGAAGAATCATCAGTTTGGAGGGAAAGAACAAGAGCTAAGTTTGGACATGCTAACTTGGCATACCTGTTAGACTTTCAAGTAGAACTAGAGAGCTGACCCTTAGAAATCCTTTGGAATTCAGAGGACAGATCAGGGTTGGATATATAAATTTGGGCTTGTCAATATATAGATAGTATTTGAAATGTGAAGATTGGATAGTGAATAGTTTGCAAGTTCCTCCTGGCCTTCCCATACATTTTTTCATTTAGTGTCTCTATCTTTATCATTCTTCTTATGTATCTTCTCATCCCACAAAGTCCAAACTTGCAGTAGTATTATTGTCCTTTATTTTTCAGCTTGGGTGATTTGGAGGAGCATTCTATTTTGCTCATTTGAGCTCTTATCAAAATAAATACTCATTTTAGTGAGTTGAAGGATTCTTCTTGATGACTCTAGTTGTGATAGATCTTGTTCTAAGTAAAAAGTTGGAAATCTATGTGTAACAGCATTTATTTTTGTAGCAACTGTGTGCTAATCAGGGCCTACCCATTCATGAATCAGTCTATAATCTTGGAGGACACTATGTACCTTTGCTGTGGATGATATTAGAGAAGTGTTTTACAGAAAGTTTCTGACCTCAGAAAACTTACTAATTAGTTGAGAGCCCGGACACAGGTAAACCAATTAAACACAATGTAAGACAAAATTTAATTGTGCCTTAGGTTGTGCAGTTTAGCAGTATAAGGAAAAGTTTATTAAAACTAACATTTGGTATTTTGGGCAATGTCCTGGTAAATTACTTTATTTTCATCATATATGGGTTACATGGAACACAGGGTAAGATGGAATGTATAGCAGAGGGGACTGTCCCTCCTGTCTAATACCCCATAGGTCTGGATAATTCCCTTGACAGGTATTAGAATCAATGCCACTAGCTCCTTCTCACTGAGGATTATGAGCATGTGACCCACATTCCCCAAAGAAGAGCCCCTTGTATACCCAGATGTTGAGGTTTTCATTCATAATAATGCCTGCTTTTTGAGAAATGAAGTATTTTTTTAGAGCGTTTCAGGTTGCCTCTTATTCTTGACTATTAACTTCTCAAAATACAAGCTTAGTGGTGGCACTTGAAGAGAAGCTTCATTACAAGAGCTGAAAGCATTAATGAAAGCTTATATTAATGATTCATTAATAAATCAGTAGTGGGTAAGAAACTAGATCTTCGTTTTCTTGAAGACTTTAATGTATCTCTGTGCTCCATTGGTCTAGAGGTCAGAAAACTCCTAAAGTTTGAGGTCGGTTGATATCATATGGCATTTCCATTCTCTGGACAGATTGGCTGATTCTTACATGCCTAGATTAATCCACCGATCCCAGGAAAACTAATTACTTGATGTGGATAATGAATGGATCTTTTATTTTCATGTAAGGTTTTTAAAGCCTAGTACACATGAGAGATTTGTATATAGAGGGAGAGAATTTTGACTTTTGCTTGGTAAATAAAAGTGATGATAGTGAATACATGAAAACTCATTTTCGGGGTGCCTGGGTGGCTCAGTCGGTTAAGCGTCCGACTTCGGCTCAGGTCATGATCTCACAGTTCATGGGTTCGAGCCCCGCATCGGGCTCTGTGCTGACAGCTCAGAGCCTGGAGCCTGCTTCTGTGTCTCCCTCTCTCTATGCCCCTCCCAACTCATGCTCTGTCTCCCTCTCTCTCAAAAATAAATAAACATTAAAAAAAATAAAAAAAAAAACCCTCATTTTCATTTAGCTTTGGGATGCTTAATAGAATGGTTTTGTAGCAGATAATGTCTTCCTAATTGGGTTCGGTTTAGTAGGTATTAAAATATTATTTAGGGGGCACCTGGGTGATTCAGTCAGTTAAGTGTCTGACTCTTGATTTCAGCTTAGATCATGATCTTGTGGTTCATGGGATTGAGCCCCACAGACAGCCTGGAGCCTGCTTGGGATTCTCTCTCTCCCTCTCTCTCTCTCCACCCCTTCCACATTCATACTCTTTCTTGCATGTTTGAGCTCTCTCTCAAATAAACATTTAAGAAAAATATATTATTTACGTAGCATATGAAAGTCTGAAACATTTCCTTTGATTAACCCCTAAACAGTTTTCATCTAAAAAAATGAAAAAAAATTTTACTGATATACTGTTTTATTTTTTGTACTTACATTTGGCTATAACCGTAACCAACCTTAGAATTAATAGGACAAACTTTTAAATTCTTAGATCCTGAGCAAAAATTTCCAGTAGAACCCCATGAGCTTTCAAAACCATCCCAGGTGGAGTGTAGGGATTATGAGTAACAATTAGACTCAAGGAGAGAGGAAATAAGGCATTAATTCTTTCTCCTCTGCCACTTGCTTTTGCTGGATGTTTCCATTTTCTCTACAAGGATCAGAAGCAGTGGAGTATTTGAATGTTGGGAAGTGAGTAGCTGATCTTTAGCAGGAGCTTAACTGAAGTTACCAATAAAAGGTAGTATTTTATTACATCATCTCCAAATACCTTATACCAGTAAAGTCTCAGAAAAAAAAAAAAAATCTGTTAACATGTTGGAATTTAGCCAAACTAGTTAAGTCTGTCTTCGGCTCTCCTGACTTCCAGGCTGGCCTCCTAGGAATTTTTTATGGGAGCTTTGGAGCCCATAAACTTTACAAATGTTGCTTCTGACAACATAATGAAACTACACTGGGAAGGACTGCTACCCAAAGAGACTGTTTCTTATCCTGACCCCTTACTCAGAATCTTCCTTGCCCATTGTTCTATTCTGTAGATGGTATTGGTAGGAAGATTAGCTCAAGAATCAGTTTATAACCAACTGCTACATATTTGTTTTATTTATTTTTCACATCTCCTGTTGGTCAGAGGGAGTTTAAATGATGCCCTATGGGTTTCTTCATGAGTAAGGAAGTAAAAGTTTTCATGAACCCTGTGACTTGATGAAAATCATCATAAAGCAGTTCTGCAAGTTGTATTAATAGAACTTGAAAACAAACTTTGTTTTAAATCATAGTCGATGAAGATAATATTCCTATGGATAATGTAAAATTTATACACTTGTATGCAGGAAATATATTAGTATATACACTGACGTTTTGTGCATGCATGTTTTGTATAATATTTAGTGCAATAGGAATTAACACTGTATTAATATAAATTATCAAAATTTAGTATTACTCAAGGTGACACACTAAAGATTATAGACATCTTTATTTAATGACTATTATCAAATTGATATTACTTATCTTTATTTTTATTCTAGTATAGTTAACATACAGTGTTATATTAGGTTCAGGTGTACAATATAGTGATTCAACAATTCCATACATCACACTGTACTCATCATACAACAATTGCATTCCTTACTCCCATCAACCATTTCAGCCATTTTCTATCCCCTCTTACCCTCTGATAACCATCAGTTCTCTATAGTTGAGAGTTTGATTCTTGGTTTACCTCTCTCTTTTTCTCTTTGCTTGTTTGTTTTGTTTCTTAAATTAAGCATATGAGTGAAATCGTATGATATTTTTCCTTCTCTAACTTATTTTGCTTAACATTATCCTCTCTAGCTCCATCCATGTTTTTACAAATGGCAAGATTTCATTATACACACACACACACACACACACACACACACACGCGTATGAGATACATATGTGTATATGTATATGTATATGTATGTATATATATGAGATACATATGTATGTATATTTATATCTATAAATATCTATCTATACATATATATATGTCACATCTTCTGTATCCATCTATCCATGGACACTTGGGCTACTTACATAATTGGCTATTGTAAATAATGCTGAAGTAAATATAGGAGTGCATGTATCCCTTTGAATTAGTGTTTTTATACTTTTTGGGTAAATATCCAATAGTGGGATTCCTAGATCATGGAGTAGTCCTAATTTTAACTTTTCGAGGAGCCTCCATACTGTTTTCCACGGTGGTGGCACTGGCTTGCATTCCCACCAATGGTGCATAAGCATTCCTATCTCTCTACTTCCTCACCAATATTTGTTTCTTGTGTTACTGATTTTAGCCATTCTGACGGGTATGAGCTGATATTTCACTGTAGTTTTGATTTACACTTCCCTGATGATGATTGATTTGAGCATCTTTTCATGTGTCTATTGGCCATCTGGATGTTTTCTGTGGAGAAATGTCTATTCATGTCTTCTGCCCATTTTTTAATTGGATTATTTGTTTTTTGGGGTGTTGATTTGAATAAGTTCTCTAAGTTGGATACTAACCTTTTGTTGAATATGTCATTTGTAGATATCTTTTCCCTTTCAGTAGGTTATCTTTTAGTTTTGTTTCCTTTGCTGTGCAGAAGATTTTTATTTTGATGTAGTCTGATATTATTTATTTTAAATATGTTTTATGAGGAGGTCTAAAGATATTTGTTTTCATCCTTTTCTGATAGGGTAGAATTGGTATTTTGATGTACAAATGGAAGAATATGGTCAACAGAGAAACTCTTACATAGAGACAGAGCATCTGGAATGAATGAAGAATTTTGAGTGTAGAGATAATTTTTTTGTAGATAACAAGAGGTTGAAGATTGAGTCACTTAGCAAGGACTCTTCAATTATTCAGTGATTTCCTCAGCAGCATTTTAAGTTGCGCTTATGTAATCGTTTCATGGTTGACTTTATTCTTCTCATGTATTGCTATTTTTCTCTGTCCTTTTCTCAGGAGTAGGAAGAAAATTTCATTAAAACACAAAACAGAATTATATTCATTGGCTACACTTCACAAAAGAGTCATTGTGTAATTTGGCCAGTTTCCTTCACCACCCATTTATGTGGCGTGGCAAATGTAATTGGGATTTCCCCAGCCATTCAGGAATATCTGTAAATCTTTTTAAACGTGGATACAGCCACAAAATGACTGTAGCCCAGGAAAATCTATTCAGCCTGATGGCATTGCCTTTATTCCCACCATCAGATTTCTTTCCACCCAGTTTTCCAATTCAAAAGGCGTAGTTAGCTTTAACCTTATCATGAAGTACATACCTTCGTGTCCTAAACTGTTGGTGGAGCAGGTATGACACTTAAGCCTGGGAAATTGTGCAGAGCATGAGGGTTATCGGTCTTCCAGTTTTTGAGTGTTGTAATGGATAATCTATGTCTTTATTTCAATGGAGAATGTTCCATTCTTTAAGAGTATCTTTTTTTGTGACAGCAATGGTGAATTGCCTTGATGCATTTGAGTTGTTGCACATATAGAGCATTTTATTAAAAAATACTCTGGTTGTAAATCCCAAGATAATTGTGTATCTTCATTATTCTGTGCTTGTAGTAATAATTTCTTTAGTGCAGCAAAATGCTCTCATTTTATGCCTAAGGGTTTTGTGTCTCAGGGCATGCACAAACGGTTCCTTTCTTATTTCCTGTGTGATCTATTACTGTTATCAAATAGAGAAGTATTCAGAGAGAGGAACTGACCCAATACTATGGGGAAACTAATATATACAGAACTGCATTTCTTGAATTTTGGTTTCATAGTAGCTTATGCGTATAGCATAATACACAGTGCATAGTAAAATCAATGAATAGTGTTCAAAGCCTGCTTAGGACTGATTTGGAAATTGTCCAACATTAGTAAGAAAAAAATAGCTATTTTAAAGTAGGGGAGAAGTCTAATCATCTGCTTACATTCCAAAAAGATAAAGTAGTTGCCTGGGAAGCCATTCAGTAGACACTTTGAAAAATATAACTCTGGCTATTCAGTAATAATAGTGATTCCAGTTAGTCTTATGCTTCAGTTTTTCCAAGGTAATAACTGGAGACACAGGACTAGAGTTTAGCATAGGCACAGATCTGCTCAGGAGGACCTTCATTCTCACAACTGGGAGTTCACTTCCCATTATTTCACAGATCACTCCCTTAAATTTCCTGGAACCCTCCCCCATACAGTCCTTGCCAGATGCTCTAGGAATTCAAATGAGATGTTTTATTGGCCATAGTAGATACACCTGTGACCTTTTGTTCTTCTCAATTTTTTCAGCACCTTTACCATTATGAATTCAAGAGTGGGGGTGAGGTTGCATTGGAGATGAGTTGTAAGTCATGCTGAATTGTATTCAGAATCCTCTGTTGCTTTTCTTGGTCAACACATTTTGAACTTCATAAGGTTATGTTCTTTTCTTTGGTTTAACTACCTTTGGTTCGTCCTACCATTTTGATTTGGTTTCATGTTGTCATTTTTACATGGATGTTCTCCCATGTTACCCCTTTCCCCACCATGGTATTTTTGGTATTCAAACTAAGTTCATGTTAATTCCTATGCAGCAGCTTTGACATTTATTCAACCAATAATTATTGAGCACCCATTATGTGCTTAGCACTTTTCTAGATTTTGGAGAAGCAGTGGTGAACATGACAAATTCCCTGCCTTTAAGAAATTAATATGTTAGTGAGAATGAAAAGATGGTAGGAGATGAGAACAAATTTCTTTTAAGTAGGTAATCAAATAAACACATTGATAACTTCAGGTTGTATTCAATGCGATGAAGACAATAGACATGGTGGGGTGATGTGACTTTATTCAGATTAACAAGAATCATCTTGTAGATGATTGAATCTTGTAGATTCCACTTGGTAGAGCTGCTTGAGAAAGAGTAGTAAGAAAAGAGGTGTTTGGTAACATTTGAACAGAGGCCTGAATGATAGAAGGATCTACCCATGGAAAAAGCCAGGAAGATAATATTTAAGCCAGAGGGGGAAAAGTAGTGTAAAGTCCCTGAGGCAAGAATAAGAAGGGCATGATGGAGGAAAAGGTAGTAGTGTGTCTGGATATAACAAGCAAAAGTGAGAGTGGAATGAAATGAGGTTGGACAGATAGGGAGTGACTGGTTTGTATAGAATTTTATAGGCTTTGAGTCTTCAGTAGTGTTCCCCATGGAACACTCTGAGGTGGAGATTTGCATAAAGGAAGGTTATTGGGGAATTATCTCTGCATCAACATCTGTGAGGGAGTGTTAAAATGGACCGGTGGTGTCAGGAGTTAGAACTGTAATTCATCTCAAGAAAGGTCTCAGTCTATCTTATGTAGGCTCTAGTGTGGAGTTGGCCTGTCAACATTGTCACACCTTTAGGCAAGGCACTTGGTGTTTAAACCTGTGTACTGCATCAATAGATGCAGGTATGACCTTTGCTGAGAAGACTTGAGCTGATGCAGCTCACAACTCCTGGACAAGGCCTCTGTGAGATCCAGCCACCTCCAGAACCTCAGCAGCTAAGGACCTAAACAAGGTACCACCGTATTTGTCATGCTACCAGGAAGCATTCAGTATTGATGGTTCAGCTTGTTTTTCAGCACACCGTTTACATTTGTTTAAAATACTTGGCAAATACTCGAGATGATCGCAGACCCAGTTATACACACCCACACCAGACAGTGTTGTTCTCGTTCAGGTTAAGGCTGAAGGTGCACAGGAAAAGCAATAGGGATTGAGGAAGAGCCTTCTTTCCACTTCTCCCATCCTCTTCTTCTGTTTATTCATTTAACTATTTCTTTTTCAAATGTGTTCATCATTCTCTTTATATGTTAACTTTTTTTTTCTTTTCTTTTTTTTCTTCCATGGTCACTTTTTAGCAGAGGACCAATTTTGAAACAGACTGAAGACAGTGTTATAAATCCACCTTAACTGTTCAGGCAAGAAACACTGATGATGTGGCTTAGGGCACTGGAAGTTGGAAAGCAAAGGTGAGGTGAGTTTGAGAGGCATTTCAGGGTTGGAAAGTTGTCATTCTGGGACAGAATACTTGAATGAAGGAAAGCGAGGAGTAAACGGGGAAGGAGCAGGTTTGGGCAGCAGGGACTGGAAGATGTATGTTCTGCTTTGTGGAGGATGTTTCTGAAGTGCCTCATAGGACAGTCATATGAAGGTATACCTCTGGCAGCTGAAGATGTGTGGAAATCAGAGGAGAGGTCAGGCTAGAGACATGGATTTTAGAAACCTCTCTGTAGAGAAGATAATTGTGTGAATAGGTGGTTTACAGTGCTATTTCTAAAGTCAAATTCATGTAGTAAAAACTATGTTATTTAAGTGGAAAATGGTGGAAAGTTGTTTTATTCTCACATATTTAAATACTGGGACATGATTAGAAAGGACAATGACCCTCCATTTCCCCAGCGCTTTCAAGTTCTTTTGAATAAGGTTGTTTCCCAGATGAAATTCTGAGAACATACCACCTTGTGAAGGGCACATGTTTAGCAGATTCATAACGTAAAAGATCCACTTAGTGTGCCTCATGCAGCTTTTGGATGGCAAGAGCTTTGGAATAGACATAGTTTTGATAGCTGATGCTGTAGTATAGAATCTTCTGGAATATTTGTTAAGTTTTAGCAACCATAGAAGTCAGTTATTTAATAATTAAGAGAATTAAGTATTTTGCCTTTGCTGAACCTGATCTACCTGATCATTGTTTTATTTGGTAAGGTACAACTATCTATTTAATTGAATGAGTTTTTTTTTTTTTTCCGGTGTGGTTTTTCAATTTGTAAGTGTAGGTGTTACTCTGTCATACTGCTTTAGAAGCTTTAATTCCTATATTATTTTGTAACATAAAAGCACCTAAAAACTACAGTTTATATGAGACTCTCTGGGATGATTGAGCCAAGAAGTGGTGGAGGAAACAGGTAGAATGCCTAAAGATTTAGTATTTCATGTTAAGAGTAAAAGGAGAATAAAAATATCCCATTTGTATTTGGCTGCTTTTATGTCATTGACAAGATCAGTCAGAAGCTACCCTTTTTCAGCTGGTGGGTAGGTGTTCAAGGAGTTGTTGAGTTTCTTATTTCTTACAAAGCACACACCAGATGAAAAGCTTTAGAGACCTGATTTACTGCTTAAGCACAAGACAAACTTGGTCTTAATTGTGGCAGACTGTTTTATTACCCTTTGTAGGACCATTGTTAATTCTGGGGCACATTTGGAGGCAAATGTCCATTGGTCCATTCCAGCCATTGGTGTTCCTGAAAAAGGGACTGACAATTTTTTAGGCTATCAATTTTTTTATCCTAGTTGGTTAAACCTTTTGAATTGAATTTTATTGATGATCTGGCTTGCTATTAAGACGATGGCTTGTCAGGCGCCTGGGTGGCTCGGTCGGGTGAGCGTCCAACTTCGGCTCAGGTCATGATCTCACAGTTTGTGGGTTCGAGCCCCTCATCAGGCTCTGTGCTGACCTCTTGCTCAGAGCCTGGAGCCTGCTTCAGATTCTGTTCTCTTTGTCTCTCTGCCCTTCCCCCGCTCACTCTTTGTCTCACTCTGTTTCTCAAAAATAAATAAATGTAAAAAAAAAATAAAAATAAAAGACGGCTTGTGACCACAGGCCACATAAAATGACAGGCCAGTTGATGTTTATGCAGTCAATAAACATTTATATATCACCCATTTCTGTGGACATTGTACTGTTAGAGGTTTTGCTACTGTTATTGATCACAGATAATCAATGATTTGTAACAAATTACCTGTGAACATGTACAATGATTACTGGTTCTAAAATACATTTTCCTCTCCTTTAAGACATGGCTGAAAATCTAACATCAGGACTGATGAACTTGTTTCCCTTAAATGAGGGAAAGCCATAAAAAGGGAAGGACTGTTAATTTCTTGTGCTTAGTTTAGGAAAAGTGACAATAGAAACTGATTCAAAAAGAGAACACTGGTGCTCCTGGCTAGTTCCCCAGTAAATTTGACCAACATATTATATACAGAATCAGTTTTTTCCCCTTATGAGAAACTTCTATCCATTAATCCTGGAGTTTGGTATCGTGAAACTCTTTTTTTTTCTTCCACTTATGTTATTTATTATTATTTATTTATTTATTAAAATTTTCTTTACTTATTTAAAAAAAATTTTAATTTTATTTATTTTCAGAGAGAGAGAGTGCAAGTGGGATAGGGACAGAGAGAGAGGGGGTAGAGAATCCCAAGTAGGCTCTGCACTGCCAGTGGAGAACCCAATGTGGGGTTTGAACCCACAGACCACAAGGTCATGACCTGAGCCAAAATCAAGAGTAGGACATTCAACTGACTGAGCTACCCAGGTGCTCCAAGGGTAGTTTATTTTAAGAGAGAATCATTGGATCAATTTGGTGTGTGTGTGCGTGTGCATGCGTGCGCGTGTGTGTGTATGCATACATATTGAAAACAAGAAAGGAGCATAGTATGTTTGCATTAAAACTTGTGACATATGGGGCACCTGGGTGATTCATTTGAGCATCAACTTTTGATTTCTGCTCAGGTCATGATCCCGAGGTCGTGGGATCAAGCCCTGCATTGGGCTCCCGCACAGAATGTAGAGTCTGCCTAAGATTCTCTCTCTCCCCCTCCCTCTGCCTTTCTCCTCCACTCACTTCTGTCTCTCTTAAATAAATAAATAGTAAATAAATACAGTTTAAATAAATAACGTTTAAAAACTTGTGGCATAAAATTTCACGCTGACCAGATGGATGAGAATTATTCTTTTATTGATAAATCAGGGCTGAAAGCTTTTTTTCTCGATGATCATATTAAAAATAAATTCAGGGTCTTATAAGGCTCTAGATACTTGGTTTGTGGCTCAAAACTTTTGCAGATTTAGTTTCCCAAACCCCTAATTACTCAGGGAAGAAAACGATTCCAGAAGTAATCTGTGTACTTCCTTCTTAAATTAAAAGGTAAACTTCTCAAAGGGGCAATAAAAATCCTCTTTTAAGAAAATGAAAGATCCCAAAGAAACATTAGAATTGTTATGGAATAATAACTTATTATTAGAATTATTGTAGAATTATATTTTTCTAAAGAAAAATAATTTAAGATTTTGGCAATTTTGTTAGCAAAAGAGGAAAAGCAAACTATTCTCTTTAGTATCTTGCTTATGGATGGATTTACGGATACTTGAGGAAACTTACAGAGACTGACATTACGAAGGTACACCAGAAGGTATCTTTGTTATTTGAAAACATTTTGATAAATTCTTTTCATTACTTTCAAGATAAAAGTTAATTTACATATTACTGTCAAAGATGTTGCTTAGAATCAAGTACAGTACATTTTAGTGATTTGGCATTCATTCATTATTTGTTTATGTAATTTATTTGTTTAATTATAATTTTCAAAGAAAATTTGAGAAAATATTATCTCTCCTAGTTCTCAAAGATACCTATTTTTATTCTAATGGTTAATTTTCATGATTATATTGACATAAATTAAAATATCTCAACACCTTTTACAATATTACCTATTTTTGTTTTCACAATTTATAGACCTATTACTGCCGCCTGGGTTTATGAGTTTCCTTTTTTAAAATCTGGAATGTAAGTTATATACCTGTTCAAATGATATAAGGGGTATCAAGGGCTCCTACACACGATGGTGGAGAATCCTGGGAGATAGGTTGAGATGCCATTTGGAAAATCTTCTGGTTTGGAGAATCTCCCCTTCATTGGTTTGCTGTTTCCGGGTGCCTTACCAAAGGCAATCAACAAAGAATGAAGGTCTTTGCTCCGTTTCTTCTGGCTTTTAGGCCTGTCCAGTTAACCGCTGCCAGCTCTCTGCAGATGTGCACACCAGAGAAAAGGAGAAGCAGGCCTAGCCTTTCGGGGAACTCATTGCCTGCAGTGGGGTGGAGTGGGGCCACTTGCTTATATAGTTGCTGCAGCACATTATTTAAAACTGACCTCAAGACTTTGGTTTGCTCAGTTTATTTTTAGAAATAATGACACTATAGCACTCTGAGGCCTGGATGTTATTTCTAAACTGAAGAGTAATATTATTTTTCTGAGAAATAGAATTTTGGGATTTTAAATGAATTTTTTTGGGTAAAGATTTCTGAAGCTTTTCCAGTAATTGGGACTTTCTGGGCAGAAAGAGATGGGAACAGTGTGCTTCCTTTATTCCTGCTGAACTTGAACACTAGAACAGGAAGATTGTCAAGAAAGGGGTACATAATTTTCCTTGTTCCTCCTTCTGAGTGAGTCCCCTCATGTAAAAAGAAGAAAGAAGCATTCATCCTTTTCAGTCATCTACTTTCCAAGTTACTAAATTTTAAATCGCGTTTATACACACAATACCTACTAGGTTGTCTATGGGGAGTATATTTGTGTGTGTAAGTTGTAAACTGGCATATCTAGTAGCTTGCCTAAGAGATTTGGACACACACACACACACACACACACACACGTATCTTATTTGGAATGTATGAATAGTAACTTTTTACGTATACATATTTTGTATTATGTGCTGTTTATATGGTACATAGTTATTTGGATATCTGTATAGAGAAATGCCTTTAGAAATCCATTTAATTTTTACAGATACAGTTTTCGTTAGCTTCCTAATTGAAATCCTTGACTGTAATCTTTCCTTCTCTGGTTTCATACTCCACAATATCTTTATTTTTCTAAAATAACAATAACCAACACTTTGTGTTGCTTACATTATGCCAAGCACTATTCTATTTTAATTTATAAACCTCTCAACAACTCTGTAATGTAGGTATTATTAAAATTCTCATTTTATAGAAGAACAAACTGAGGCAGAGAGGTCAAGGAGCTTGCCCCAGTTCACAAACCTCCTGAGTGATAGAGTTGATACTTGAACCAGGCAATCTAACTTTAGAACCTGTATACTTAACCACTATGTCATACTGCCTTGCAAACAAAAATGTGTTTCCTCAGCCTTCTAATTAAAACCCACATTCGTTGCAGCAAGACATGCTAACTTCTTAACATTGGACTAAATTTATCAGCTCTTTATGTTTCTCCTCAGCTCATGTTCGAGGTCATTGTTCATAGTTTAGCACATTAGACTACTGGTCCCTCTCCAAATGTTCCAAATACATTTTCTGAATCTATACTGTTAATCATGATATACTTTTGTCTAGAATTTGCTTCATCATTGTCTAACTGGAAAGCCCCTACCTATTCTTCAAAGCCTAACTCAAACTTTACCTCTTTTATGCATTGTGATAAGATTGTTTCTCTTTCATCTGTACTTAATATGTCACTGTTTTGGTACTTGTCTCATTGTATGGTGTTAGTTATCCATCTTTTTCCTTCTTGGTCTGTAGGACTTCTTGCGATTAGAGTTTGTTTTCCTCAGCTTTATACAAGTATCCTCAATACAGCTAATACAAGTGGCTGATTCATAGTAGACACTTATGAGATAGTGTCAATATTAAACTGAATTCAACACTGAATCAGTTTGCATCCTAGAATTGCAAGCAGGTTAAGAGGCAACCTGAATCTGGCTGCAAACCTCTATTGACAAGAAAGTGTGTCATGTGCCTTTCACTGGGAGTACTGTGTTCCCACTGCTGATTTCATGTGACCATCTAGTAACCAGACTCAACCTTTGGGCATGTTGCCATGTCCTGGATGCTGCTCTGAGGGCCCCTGCCTGGTTTTCAGTCAGAGTTTCCTGTGCAGGTGGTGGAGGATTTTGAAATGCCTGAAACCAAATCATTACACCCACTTAAAATAGTTTCTCTTGTCTGTGTATGATAAGAGGTGGGTGGGGAAAAAATTAGTGCACACAGCCTATTTCTTGGAGTTGAGATTGCCAAATAAATGTCATGAATGGGGAAAATTAACACATATGAGTTGGGTTTAAAATATTTTGCCCCTCGATTCTTCTGTTCACTTTAATTTAGAAAGTCAGTTTCCAGATGTTGAATGAGCATTGACTAATTTCTCAGTACCCTCTTTTATTCTGTTTTCTTGATTATAGATCATCTGACTCAAGTGTATTTAGGGAAACTGGCAGATGATTGAACATGGTGAAACTAAGAGCTTTTTATTTCTCTAAGGAAAGGAGTGAATTCAGTCAGGTTTTTTACAGTCATGGAGCCCTTCTCTGAGCAAAACTTTGATGACTTTATTTTGACTTTAATTGAAGAATGTTTGAATTAAAACATTTACTTAATAATAGTAGAACACTTTTCTTGTGTTTACTGTAGTAAATGCCAAGATGATAGAATTTCTAATTTTAAGTAAGATAAATGCTAAGTTAAAGGCCTTTGCATGATTTCAGCAAAACAAAGGGTGAGACACCTGTGTTGGAGTAGAGCAGGAAAAAGGAGAAGACGAGATTGGCCAACTCATAATTGCACCAAAATTTATTCAGTAGTGTACTGTAAATTGAAGGCTGAAAGCCACTGAAATAAATGAGGAATTTGAATTTTACAAGTTTATACACTTTTAAAATGAGTCCAAAGATTGAATGATAATAGTATACAATTCTGAAGAATTAATTAGAACTACCATTTTAAAAAATCTGAGTGTACATTTTTCTCATTTACCCTGTTCTGTTTATGAAAGTTTATTTCGAAAGGATTAAAAGAAAACCCAATACATTACAACAATATATTGTTCTTCTTCTTCTGTCAAAACAGTTAAAACGTTTAGCTTGTATTGTGTGATGGAAGGTTTTGTGCATGTAATCTAATTTAATTCTTGCAGTTGCCCTGTAAAGTGTTATCATCTTTCATCATGTAAACACAGCCAAGGAAGCTCAGGAACTGCTCCAGAAAATAAGGAGCAGAGCGAGATTCAAACTCAGGTTCACTACTACTGCAGTCCATGTTTTTTTTCAGGGGTGGAGAATTTCAGTTTTGACTAAAGATACTCCTTGAAACAAACATACCAGAAGTACAAAACTAACAAAAGTTGTAACTGAAATAGGCTGTTGTTTATATTAGGTATGTTATTTGGCATAATTTAAGCAGAAGTCATCTAAATAAATGATTTATTCATATTTCAGTTATCATTGAAATCTCAATAGAGAGTTTGATTAAATAGGAATTTATGATTTTTTTTCCCTCAGTAATATGATCACTTGTATTTATGGCTTGGAATGGATTCAGGATAAAATTTGAGGTCAGATTTTGTTTCTCAAAACAGTCTTGAAGTTTTCTGTGACTAGTGAATGATCTGATCTGTTGGGATTGGTCATGTCACTCACTGTCTTTGCACTGAAAATAAAGAGTATATAGTGTATCTCATTTTTCATTTAAAAAAAAATTATTGTTATTTCTGAGAAAGAGAGAGAGAGAGAGAGAGAGAGAGAGAGAGAGAGCAAGCAAGGCAGGGGCAGAGATAGAGGGAGCCACAGAATCGGAAGCAGGCTCCAGGCTCTGAGCTGTCAGCACAGAGCCTGATGCGGAGCTTGAATTCACAGACCATGAGATAATGACCTGAGCTGTAGTCGACCGCCCAACCGACTGAGCCACCCAGGCGTCCCTCATTTTTCATTTTTAATATAGAAGGATCATACATGGGGGATGGAAGGAGGGAAAAGAAAAGAAATATAGCTTAAGGTTAAATACAGCTAGCAATAAAACTGAATATTTACTTCAGTAAATACAGTCAACAGGGACCAGGTACCTGCTCTTCTACTGGTACTTCCTTAATTTACTGAATGACTATAGGAAAATTACAGAATTTTTTTTTCTTCTGCATTTCATTGTCTGACTCTTAATTTAGGGCAATGATCTTTGTGACCTACCTATTTCACAGAGAGATGATATAGATTAATTAGACCACGCCAGCCAAGTGCCCAGCGCCTGCCCTAGAGAAAGGGCAGACCTGTCATTAGGAGGCCTTTGTTTGTCTCAAGTCCCTAAACAGGATGGTGTCATCATTCCATATCCTAATGGGAGTCACCTACATTCAGGCCAAGGGCAGGTTTTCCCATGACACAAACAGTGTTTTTTCTTGAAGTTCTGTGTGACCAGGCAGATTTCCACTTTGTGGACCTCAGTGTCCTCATCTGTAAAAGCAGCAGACCCTAGTTAGATAATTCCTAATGGGTAGTTACCCTAGAGCAAGTCTAACTCCTAAGTCCTTTGCTTCTCTTGTCCCACCTAGCTTCTTGGACCTATTAAACAATTTTTTTTAAGCTCATGTGCTATTAATGAACTGTGACAGACACTGAGTGAGATGGGCCATTTAGATCCCCCTCCATGGAATGTCTTGTTGGCCATAGGTGGGGTAGGCATTCAGTAGAGGTTCCAACAATCAGGGATCAGCTGCAGCTGCAGAGAGCTGGCTGTACCATGGTCCAGTTAGTTAAGGTATTGTTGGACTTGTGTCACAGTTCAGGTTCTCACTCTCGCTGACCTTCCTTCCTTCCCCTTTCTTTTACAAGTCTTGATCCCTTTAAATATCTTGCACTCCACAGTCTGCTTCCACAGAACCCTTAACTCTTCCAGTTAAGAACTTAAACATAATGAACAAACAAGACTAGTAGGAGGGAATTCCTCAAGCTACAAATGAATAGACTTCTGTGTAATAGACTTGTGCCGTAGTTTATTAATTTGGAAATAATATTTTCATATTAAAATAAAGCTCACCCCAAAAGGTAAAGTTCAGTCACTGTTAGGTTTATGATAGGATTTTAGTACAGGACAGTTGCATAGAATTTTTCCATTGGACATGAAGCCTTTGACAGGCAAAGTTCTTAGTTCCATTAAGGACGTTTATAGTAAGCTTTTTAAAAATTTTATTACCATTTTTTATCTTTAAGTAAATTTATCTTACACTTTGTGTTTAGTTGACTTTTATCGGCCTTTGAAAAGAAACATCAATACATCAAATATTACAGCTCTTACCAACATGCCTTAGAGATACATACTTTAAAGTATTTTTTAGCTGGTCTTCAAATACATCATTGTGAGTGTTAACAGAGGCCATCCTTCCCTTTCTTCCTTCTTTTTTCCTTTATTCCTTCCTAAATGATTTGGATTTGGTTATTTTTGTCCTAAGGAAAAAAAAAATCTGACAGCTACTATGATTTTGATATCCTTATAAAGAATGTATGCTGAGCATTTCTAAGAAATTAGATTTCCTATTGTAATGGAAGGCTGATATTTCCTTGCTTGTGCTTTAATTTTGAATTTGCATTTAGAGATTTGGCTTCTGTTTTTTTGTTTTGTTTTGTTTTGGATTTTGAAATGAGAGTTATCAAAACTCAGTTATGTAACTTTTTGAAAATTTGATTTCTCTCCCTATCCATGTAAGGGATATGACTTAGTATTTTTCTGTTTTCTTTTAGATAGTATTATTGATTTTTTTTTAACCAAGAAGAGCAGAGACCGGGCAATATGTAACTAGTCTGTATAGCAGGCATCTAGCAAAGAGTTAAACAGAAAAAAAGGGGCTTGGGAGAAGCAAGCATTTAAAAAAAAAACAACATGTATTAGTAAAGAAGAGGATAAGAGACTAAATTCTGGCATGTGGATATTCATGAACCTCAACTATTTGATTTGACCCACTGTCTGTTTATGTTGTGGTCATAAAGTAAATATGTGAGTTACACTACTAAGCCTTTGTAATTAGCTCTTTAGCATTAACAACTTTTCATACTTTCTTATTTGTTTTTTCATTTACCCATGCATTCATTTTAACAAATTTTCATCTCAATGACATTGGTACATCAGACCCCCAGAGCAGTACTACATGAATGGAATATGCTCCAGGGATAAAATAAAACCAAGACATAGTACACATTGTATTATTTCTTTCATATTAAGTACAGACACAAGCTAAGCTATGCTGTTAGGAGTCAGAATAGTGATTACTCTGGTGTGGGAGGTTGGATCTGGGAGCATGAAAGGTTTTGGGTGCTGGGTTTCCTCTGTTTCTTCGTCCGGGAGCTGGCTGCATGGGTGTATTCATTTTGTGAAAGATCATTGCACAATATACTTATGGCATATGCAATCCTATATGCTTGTTTGTGTTTTATACTTAAATGAATATTTTTTTTTACAATATCAGACTTGGGAAATGGCTTTGGGTGAGACGTACTTTGTGTCCACCTAGACTTTAAGAATTCCAGAACCAAGTATGGAATCACTGAAATGGAAAAGATCTCAGTCTAGCCCACCATGTCATGAGGAGGAATAGATGCCAAGAAAGCTTTGGAGTCTTGCACTTGCCCTGTGGTGCTATGATTTCATGTCTTACCACCAAGGAAACTGATGTTCAGTGAGGTCCCACCTTCTGTAAAGCACCCTGATCTAGCTGCTTCCTCTGCTTGAGTTTTTCCCACTGTGGGTCTCAGCCTGTCACATAAAAGTGGCTCTTTTATAGGACTGTTCTTTATTAAATGGGGGATATGGGTTAACATAACTTAGAAAGACTTCTAATGACAATTAATGCAAAAAAATTTCTTTCACTTAACCCTCAGGTAATCTGATTTTCAGCTAGACAGAACTATCAAAGTATAAAATATTCTATTGTTTGAAATTTTACTATAGCTTTTAAAATCTTTACTTTCATGGTAGTTTATTTCATAACTGTTTATTTCACATCTGTTAAAAAAAAAAGCTTTGATCTTTGGAGCTTGAATGAAGATGCTACTAGATACTCTTCTATGTGTATCTATGCAGATTTCCTACATAACACTAGTAAGATATCACCTTTAGGTTTGTATGTTTGTTTGTATGTTTGCCAACAGGAAAAGCCACTTTTTTCCCCCCTGTATTCATGGAGCTATTTTTACTTGACTCGTTACTTAATTCAAGGCCTATAGTTCAGACTTTAAAATTATGTCATATTACATATTGAATATATAATAAATAAAGTTGATTTTAGTTTTCTGATAATACAATGGCTAATCCCATTTTTGTCAATCCAACAAACATTGAATTTTCTGGAATCTAGGCTCAGTTCTTATCCAGTGGCCAGTGCTAACACAGGGCATTCTTATTCAGAAGGCTTTTGTCTTGTCTGATTCTTACAGCAGCCTCTGGATTGATTAACCAGATTATCCTCATATCTCTGTAGCCAGCTGAAGAAGGAAGTATGCCAAGTTATATCAGGAGTAATCTCCATCCGTTTTTTTTACTCCTACTTTCATATTTGTATTACTTTTTCCCTGTTTACTTACAAATTCATTTAATATTTATTGTTTCTTTATTATATGTCAGACACTGTCTTAGGTGTGGGATATAAAATGGTGAACAAAAAAATAAACAGATCCTGCTGTCTGGTCCTTATAGTTTATTGCAGAGATAGATCATTAAAAAAAAACAAAAACAAAAAACGCTACAACTGAATAAAAAAAAATAACAAATGAAGCAAGTAATAACAAAGTGGAATTTCTACTATGTTGAGAGCCAAATAATATAGGATTTGGGCAAGTTAGACATGGTCTTTTTGAGAAAAACTTGTTTTAGGATATGAAGAATGAATAGGTGTAAATTAGACAAGGAAAGGAGGAGTGAGTATTCCAGCAGTGGGGATAGCATGCACAAAGGTTCTGAGGTGGGAGAACCATGGCACATTTGAGGCTCTTAAATGGCTGGAGGGGAAAGTAGGGATGTGGAGGAAAGTGAATAATAGAGAGGACTATGGATTGGGAGAAGTGGAGGAGTCAGTGGACTGATGATGCTCCTGATCTTTTGAAGAAAAGTTACCTAGAAGACATTGAACACACTGTTTGGAAAATGAGCAGTTGGTGGTTGGAGATTAGGGTTTTTAACTTACTGACTCCGGAGGAGGATGACCAAGTTTCAAGGAATGACTACCAGAGTAGTAACTGAAATGGGCAGGAAGTGAAGATCACTGGAGACAAAGTGGTCAAGGAACTGAGAAGCTGTGTGTGGATGAGTTATCCACGTGTTTGTTGAAGTAGCCTAACATGTTGGCAAGCTATGAATGAAGTAGAGGATGGCTAGGTGCCACATCTTTAATAAACGAAGTAGATTGAATGGTTGGGGCGCAGGGAACAGATCGGGGAAGGATAACCACTTTAGCCAAATAAAAATTTCCTAACATTTGAGTGGTTTGTATGATAGAGATAGCTTGGATTTTGAGTGATCTTTTTTTCCATTTTTTTCATTGTATTTTGGCCAGTATGTGGACATAAAATCAGAGCTAAAGGAGTCTTCTCATTTGGGTTGCAGATTCCACAATGACAGGAATTGTGTCGTAATCACTTGTGTTGAGCCTGTATAGATCTTCTTGGCTTACCCAAAGACAAACTGTAGATATTGATGAATAAAGCATAGTAATAAATTATGAATGAAGTAAACAGTGCAGCTATTTTAGATGGAAGATTTTGTTTTTTTTTTTCATACAACCCTGCAAATTTTATAAATTTTATATGACATTTTACCTCTGTGACTACAATTAAGTTTGCTTGTCCACTATTTACATATTAGTCTCAGGTTTTTTTTCTCCCCCAAAATGAACTTTTGAAATAGAATAATTAATTTCCCTCTGATTCCATGGGAACTATACCATTTATGCAAATATTTTGAGGAGCCAGTCACATCCTTTTGATAGAAATTGCTTTGAGGGGCATCTGGTATGATTAGGGTAAGTTTTGTCTGGGAAGGATCTTCCTGCCTCCCCAAATTCTGTTTTGTTAGCTTTTATCATTCATTTGTTTAGCCAGCCAGCCAGCAGTCTGTCTTTTTATTGAGCAATTGCTTGAGAGATTCAGATAGTTCACAAAAGTATATAAACTGTGATTTTTAAAGTCAGAAGTAGTCTGTTATGTAGATGCAAAAAATACCTGGCAGAACATGGATCAAAATGTAAATAATGGTATATCTGGGTAGTGGTGTTTTAAATGATATTTATTTTAGCTGAAATATATCGTGTGTGTGTGTGTGTGTGTGTGTGTGTGTGTGTGTGTGTGTGTGTGTATTCTAGTTGGAGTCTACCATTTCTTAAAATAAGATTTTCAAAAATAATATTAGGGTGAAAGAAGAAGGTAAACAGGGACAGGGACGAATAAGTCAGGAATAAGGCTATGTGAAAAGGGAAAAAAGATTTCTTGTATAGGAGATCGGTGAGATGTCAAGGATGGAGTATACAAGGGTGAACTCTAGCTTCATATTTGATTCTACTGCAAAAAGCTAATGCAGGATGCTTGCTTCAAAGGCCTCTGGTCACAGTCCCGTATTTCCAGGTCAGTTGGCAGAATTCCTAGAGTCTCAGGTTTTAAGGAGCAAATGGTGTGGGTTTCTCCCTAAGTGCCTCTGGCATTTGATTCCCTTCTCTGGGGAGAAGTAGCCATTGATTTAACTGTGATAGGAAAAAATGATGAGCTCCTAAGGGTTCCCCTGCCCCCTTCCAGCTGTTACTGAGTCTTGTTTTGATTCTCAGAATACCTGTGGATTGACACACATCAGATTTTTTTTTTTTCAGTGTTACTCTACAGACACTTAGCAGCTGGGCAGTGGGTATCTTCTTTATAATTTCGTATGTCAGTCCAGGACAGATTTTACCTGATGGCTTTAAAATTTTCCACAGAAGGTCAAGCATCTTACTCTTTTATAGTTCAGAAAGAACCAAAGTCAGTTTGGGTGACATTTAATATGCCTCCTTGGAAACTATAAGCATTGGGCCAGGCAGGGTTGCAAAAAGCTTTTGCTTTAGAGGTGGCCCAGTTTGTAATGCCATGCCAATGGCAAATACGTGTTCTAAATGATGCAGCACTTACTTGAGATAGAAAATTCTAGGCAAAAGATAAATATTTGTTACCAATCAGTGTTGAAGGATGACATCTAGAATGATGAATTAAGAATGACACTCTCTGGTTACCTGAGTGGCTCAGTCAGTTAAGCGTCAGACTCCTGATTTCTGCTCAGGTCATGATCTCATGGTTCGTGAGATCGAGTACTGTGTGAGGCTCCACACTGACGCATGGAGCATGCTTGGGATTCTCTTTCCCTCTCTCTCTGCCACTTTTCTGCTCATGCTTACTCTCACTCTCAAAATAAATAAATATATAAATTTTTTAAAAAATGACACTCTGTTAAGTGCAGGGAATCTTGTCCTGCATTTCTGATGCATTATCATTTCAAGATCAGATGGAATAAGATGATACGCTCTAAATTGTAAGTTATCTAGAAAAATTTTAGGTGACTGACTGGAAACTCTGCACATTTCACAGGTATTCTGTTGTAATCTGTTCTTCCTAGCTCTGCTTCCAAGAGAAATTGAACATGGATCTCTGAAAGCTGAGGACTGCAATGTGAAAGAAGTAACAGTATTTAGTAAATTCAAATTCTAGGGGCACCTGGGTGGCTCACTTAGTTAAACGTCCGACTTCAGCTCAGGTCATGATCTTGCAGTTTGTGAGTTGGAACCGCGCATCGGGCTCTGTGCTGACAGCTCAGAGCTGGGAGCCTATTTCGGATGTGTCTCCCTCTCTGTCTGCCCCTCTCCCGCCGGCGCTCTGTGTCTTTCTCTCTCAAAAGTAAATAAATATTAGAAAAAAATCTATAAAAAAAGATCCAAATCTAGATGGTTTTAGATTTGTTAAAACATTTGTGACCTCTGACTGTTCTTTGAAAGTGCTATAGTCAGATCATTAGCACCACACTGAAACTACCCTTCCGTGCTCTCTCAAACCAATTGTAAATGTTCATTCCTGCCCTTGAGGAAGTCTTGGTCAGATCTTAGAGCTTTGCACTTCCTTTGAATCACAACAATAGTCTCATTGCAGAAATTGAAAAGTCCTGACCAGTGTAATATCATTTAAGACTTCTCCCCTCTGCCAAGTCTGGCCTCTTTCATGCTTGAGAGACTCCAGCGACCAGAGAGGGTGTGGTACCCAATACTCTTTGCACCTCACTTCCTCTCCCATTCACTGGTTGCTGTTTGTGGCCCTTCAGGACAAAGCTACAGGGAGCTGTGCATGTCTGATTTCACTACTGTCTGGGAGATGTGTGATTTCTGATCTTGTGGGACGTTTTTGTGGGCTTCTGGACAATTCCTCCTAGGCACCATTTGGTGACCTTTTGCTAATGATGACCATGCCTCCCCTGACTGGATGTTTTTAGCTGCCTTTCCAACTCCTGGACTTCTGGCATTCCACTCCTTTTTTGGGTTACATTGCCTCTCTGGGTGGTCCTCTTGGGAACTGTCCCTTGTAAAACAATCTGTCCCTCCTAGGGGCTCCCATCTAGCTCATGGAAATGCGGGTCTTTGTCTTGCCAGTGGTAGAAGTATAGCCTGATTATGACAGAGCCTACTTTGCTTTGCAATTCCAGGGCAGCTAGCCAGCCAAAATTTCATGCCTTCAGAGTCCGGTTTAAAATAGGAAGCTGTTCTTGTTTTTCTTAAACTGTAGGGGATGTACTTCTTCAAATATTTCTCTCAAACCCACCCCTTCCCCCCTCAATTTAGTATCCTTGAATAAGCAACTTTCCAGTGTGGGTTAAGGAGATACAGAGTGCTCTGAGGACCTCTATCCAGGACAGATCTCCCTGATGGTCTCCTCACCTGCTCTTGTACAGCCGGAAGTGAGCAATGAGCTCATAATGGCACAATGCCTTCTACTGACCACTTCACAAGTCCTGGATATATGGTTTTAGCATCCTGTAGCTGACAATTGTTTTTAGCCTTCAGAATTTCAATTAAAACTGAGCCCATCATTTTATTTTAATATATTGTTTAAGTAGTATTTTTTTTATTTAAGTGGCTATCTTAAACCTGTTTGTGTATATGTTTGTGGGTGTGTATAGGGAATAAAATTATCTACAAGATGTGGGTAAATTAGAAATATGTGATTAATATGTTGAGACAAGACTAAGTGTTTTGATTTTTTTAACTTGAATGTAGTTCAATAAATGACAGTTTCACCTTCCATCTCCAATTTGAAGGGTATTATTATTAAACCTGCGATTTCTAGTTTAATTATTTGTTCGTGAGTAGATTATAAGTTACTTTATTTTCCAAAACATCAATCAGTGTCCTTGTGTCTACTTAATAAAAATGCTTAATAAATATGTTCATAATAATTTGTTTAAGTACCATGTCTGAAATAGGAATTTTTCCCCCTAAATGAAAACACAAATCATCTCAAATATGTAATATTCTCATAGGGGTGAGAGGAATAAATATAGTTCTTCACTTTTGTAAGATTTGCTCTTTTCTGCCCTTAGTTCCTTGCAGAGCTTGCAGTGGAAATCATTTTTTTTTTTTTCACCCTGATTTTCAACTTGGTGATCTTTTTGCTTTGGTCAGTCACTCATGAATAATGTAAGATGTGTATAGCTTTTTAATACATAGGTTTATAATATAAATGAGTGTCTATTTACTTAAAATTAATAGAAGTTTTGTGAAGAACTCTATTGCATGTGATTTTGTTATATTCAGAATTTGAACAATAAGTTTTCTTATACTTTTCTTTTTTTGTAACTGTAATAAGGAGTGTAGATCCTGTGAACTACACAATTTAGGAAATTCTCCCTAAAAAAAGAAAACAAAATTACAAATACAAAATGAAATTCAATAGTAAATCTATATATTAAAATGAAAACAGTCACAAGAAATTATGAATTTTAAGAGGTTGACAGATATTGCAAAGCAAAACAAAATTTAGAAAAATAGCAAAAAATAAACATTACTCTTTCTCCTCTGAACAGCCACAGTCATGGGGTGATTTGTAGTACAAGTTCACATACTGGAGTGTCCTATCATCCTACAGTGGGCTGGGAGGTGGGTGTATTCCTGGAAGCATTCTTACATTGGGATGACTAATAATAACACAACTATACCCAAAAGTGGCTGTGAACCAGGTAAATACGTTTCATTATATCCAAACTAAATTGTATCCTCAACTCAGCTTGCCCTTAGCTAGATCTCAAAATGTTAATGGCCACTCAGCATCATTCATTACAAGGGGGAGCATTATTGAAGGGAAGAGGCAGTGGAAGGAGATAATGATCATAATTGATTGTGCTAAAATATCTTGTTTTGTAAGTTTTATGAGAACATATGATCCTATAGCTAAGATCCTATAGGGACCCATGCATCTGAAAGGTCCTGAAGTTTAAGATTCATTAGCTTCATAGTTCCCTCTGAGGGAAACTCATTAACAGAAAAGTGACTAACTGAATGTTCCACATGCTTAAAGGAATCGTAAAAGACCATGTGTTTCTCCTTTATTTCATTCTTCTAAATTATTATCCAAAGTTATCTTTTTATTTTTGTTGTTAATGTATTAATATGAAACTACACAAGGAAAAAATGTCCTGTGGAAAATTATATATTTTATACTTTTCATGTTTTGAATAAATTGTGTATATTCAGTTATTAGAAAAAACATATTTAAGAATAGCAACATATGTTTACCACAGCAAGAAAAATTTATTTTTCTTATTGTGAAATCCCTGAAGAAAGGCTCTCTTGTGTTAGTATGCAACTGCCTATAAAAATCATCTGGGCTACTGGAAAAAATGGTAAAGAATGGATTGTATTTATCTTCAGTATGCCTTTTTCTATTTTGGGTCCTTTTAGTCTCTAGGTAGTAAGTTTAAAAGGTTTTAATATATGCTGTCTCAAGTGATTAACTCTGTTATGCCTACACATGAGAATAGAATTGTGCAGTTAAATTCTATCAAAAGCACAAGTAAAATTACACTTGGGGAGAGTACTGTATAGACCAAATTCTAGAGACTGGGAGCAGAATGAGATACTATACAAAGTTCATCTCATGATCCTTCTATAGGAATATGATTAGAATAATTTTTTAAAATGCTGAATGAATTAAATTATTGAAGTACAACTAAAATATGTAGATAAATTGAAATATCTTTACTTCTTATTATGTAACAATTAATATCCTCATAATTTGTTTATATAAAGGTTTGTTTTGGGAAACCTGCCTGGCTCAGTCAGTAGAGCATGAGGCTCTTGATCTCAGGGTCATGAGTGCAAGCCCCACGTTGAGTGTGAAGCCTACTTAACTAAAAAGAAAAAAGTTGTATTTTAATGATGTTAACCATCACATGAGCCAGAACAGCTTCCAGTCATACTATTGAGTCCTCGATCTGTTCTGTGTGAACTCTCAGTCTGACACCTTGTGTTCTAAATGCCATCTAAGAAGATGCCGTATATTTGTAGGATGGAACATTACTCAGCCATCACAAAGAATGCGTCTTGCCATTTGCAATGATGTGGATGGAGCTATTATGTTATTTTAAGTGAAATAAGTCAGTCAGAGTAAGACAAATACCATATGATTTCACTCATGTGGAATTTAGGAAACCAAATAGATGAACGAATGGGAAGGGAAGAAAAAAGAGAGAGGGAGGCAAACCATAAGAGACTCTTAATGATAGAGATTGAAGGTTGATGGAAGGAAGTGGATGGGGTATGGGCTAAGTGGTTGATGGGTATTAAAGAGGGCACTTGTGATGAACACTGAGTGTTATATGTAAATGATGAATCAGTAAACTCTGCTACTGAAACCAGTATTATGCCATATGATAACTAACTAGAATTTAAATAAAAATGTCGGGGAGGGGTACCTGGGTGGCTCAGTCGGTTGATCTCCGATGTCAGCTCAGGTCACGATCTCTTAATTTGTGGGTTCAAGCCCCACATTGGGCTCTGTGCTGACAGCTCAGAGCCTGGAGTCTGCTTCGGGTACTGTGTGTGTCTCTTTCTCTGCCCCTCACCTGCTCACATTCTTTCTCTCTCTCTCTTTCTCTGTCTCTCTCTCTCTCTCACAAATAAACATTAGAAAAAAATAATTTAAAAAAATGTGGGGGAAAATGCCATCTAAAAAAGTTTGCTCCCCTCCTGTGAACAAGACTTGACTGTGACTTGCTGCAGAGACTTGTCCTGGCTATGTATCTGTTCTGGGTACCACCCTCCTGTTCTTTTACTTCCTGTTTTGCTTCTCCTGACAGTATCCATTGGTGACCCTTATGGTACAAGTTCCCTTCCCTGGAACATGCAATGAGTGATGCTGCCATGTTAGCAAAATGAGAGACACAGTGGCAGGCAGAGTCACGTCCATAAGAGGAAGATGGCAACACCATGAGAGGCTTTCAATCTGGGAGAAGAGCTGGCTGATGTCACCTAGTACTATGAGGGGCATAAACAAGGCTTCTGTCCATCTCCTCCCTTTATCCTCTAGAGGAAATCTGCATTCCAGCTAGTCTTCTTTTCAGCATTCTGTGTCCTGTGCCTAAATTCTAGAAGACTCCCTCTTCCCTCCAGAGGATAAAAGCTCAATTCAAATTCTCTTAGCCCATTATATGGAACTAATGAGAGGATTACTTACTAACAGACTCTCATAAGACTTCTTATATGTCTTCACAGAGTATTCCCACCCTTCATTCTTGGTAGGAATATAGATATTCTATATATGCTGTATAATCAGATGTTAAACATTTATATGAAAGTATTTTACATAAATTAATGTTCACTATTTGCAGTTCAAGAGGCCTGTAGATATTATAGCCTTGTTTAAATTGCTACTCAAGCAGAGCCTTATAAAAGATAGAGATTTTGTCTTACATTTCATAATTTTATATAAAATATTATTTTCATAGCAGATATAATATTATGTCTCTGAATCAATGTCGTTCTCATGGAGGCAGGAAAATATTTCTGCTGCAGGACAGCTTAAGAGTGGTGCCATCAGATTTCACTGTTTATTCTTTTATATTCCTAGAAAATAGGCTAAATTATCCAGTAGCTATCTCTGAAATATCATATGATAAATTATTTATCAGAATCCCATTCATTCTGGATGTGTGAAATGAATGGGTGAAAAAATAGTTTGCATATAAAATGAAATCAGTTTAATTTGTTTAAAAATTTTATACTCAAAATTTTCTTCCTGTATTCTTTATTTTTGAGATGTTTAGAATATTCAATAACATTGAATAACTATGAGTTTTTGTCCATAGTTTTTTGAGTTTTTGCCCATCATTAGTCAATTGCCTAAATAGCATAAATGTATGATTTTATGGAAAAGTTATTTTCATAGTATATTAGAGTGCATGTAAAATGAATAATACTTGATAGAATTAATAGTAAGTATTAATTTAGGAATTTAGTTTTTTTAAAGTTAAACAGATTTATAGTAATAAGAAAAATAGTAATGATATACCATAACTTATTGAGTACCTACTTTGTGCCAGATACGCTGCCTGGTGCTAGATATTTTTTGCCCATTTTATAAATGAATCTTTTGAGCAGTCAAGGAACTTTGATACCCAGCTAGTAGTAAGTCATAGAACCAGATAGCAATTCTTGTCTCTTTTACTCTGAAACCTGAGGTCTTTCCATCCCTCTGGGTTGTCTCTGTGTGTAGAGTTCTACAAAATCAGGAACTTTTATCATGGGCCTTTTATTTCTCTGGCACCTGTAGACAATTCCATCTTCCTCCACAGGTGAAACTGCAGAAAGAAGGTAAAATGAAGTAGAGGCCTGATTTATCTCCCATGTGATGGATGTTTTAAAAAAAATGAGGGGAAGAGGGGTTTTCCACAAAAATAAATCATAAACCATGGTTTCCAGTCCATATAGAATGGAGGTTTGACTGACACCATAATTCAGAATTTAACATTTGTGTGAGCTTCCCACACAGAAAAAGCTATCCAGAAGGTTTCACTCCTAAATTAAGATATATGAACTTCTAGCACATATATCTAATTCTACTTTACCATGAAAGGAAGAACATCATTCTATATAGTTATAGAATCTTACTGATTTATCCATGGTATTAGTGGGAAGCAGAATATAATGGGAAGTGACCAATACCCAATGTCAGAATCTAGGTCAAATAGTTTTAAAAAAATCTAATTTATGATGTGGATTAAGCCTCATTTAAAATAAAAGGATAAAATTAAAGGATAATATTTAATTGTGAATTTAAAAAACCTTTTGTTAAATGAATGTGACAGCTTTAAATCCATATACATCATGCTCAGGTTTTGTAATGAAGTAACCCCTTTAAATAGCTCCTTCTATCTTACAGTGTGGTTTTAAATGTGACCTACTTAAATGGACAGAATCTATATTCCTACTAAAGGAATGCCTCATTTAGCTTGAAGTAATTTCTCTAACAAGAAAAATGTACTCAAAATATAATTCTAAAACCTTTATGAATAAGGCCTCTGAGTAGCCACATTACCGTGCTCCAGAATCTGTGCGCTAAGAATTGTGCCTTTTATTCAGAAAAGATCTCTTCAGGTTATCACTGCCAGGATATTTGTGATTATTTTATTTTATTTTATTTTATTTTATTTTTAATTTTTTTGATGTTTATTTATTTTTGAGAGAGAGAGAGACAGACAGAGTGCAAGCAGGGTAGGAACAGAAAGAAAGGGAGACACAGAATCAAAGCAGTCTCCAGGCTCTGAGCTGTCAGCACAGAGTCCAATGAGGGGCTCGAACTCACAAACAGTGAGATCATGACCTGAGCCAAAGTCGGATGCTCAACGACTGAGCCACCCAAGCGCCCCTATTCATGATTATTTTATATTTTTATATCCTGTTTTCCTCCATTCTTAGCTCATAACAATTATGAAACGAGGGGAAGTTATCATTAATTCAGTTATTCATTTGACAGAGGTTTATGTAATGCCTGTTATGTGTACCTAAAATTGTTTTATGTAGCAGTAAGAGTTGGACAGTAAAAAAAAAAAAAAAAAAAAAAAAAAACTCGGGAAGAAATAGAAAAGGTATAATAAAAAGATGTAACAATACAAACTTAAAGTGGTTTAGATCCATTTTGTTTAATCTTTCTTCTTCTGGAAATGGTTACCCAGCCAGGTGTGATTCTAGATGGGGAGCAGGGATGTCTCTTACTTGAGACTGTAGTTTCTTAGAAACCAAACAAAGGGGACAAAGTTAAGAATCCAGTTCGGTTGGTTGTAGTGGAGAAGGCAGAAAAGCAGGATTAACCTGCTCTCAAAAATAGATGGATCTAAGGCACTAAACTGGAGCACTGGGCCAAGGGACAACCAAGGAGAATAGGAGCAGGGAAGATAGCAGCTTCAGGTGGCAAAGCAAAAGGCTGGCAGAACAGACATTAATGATGAAATTGGATTTTAAACATTCTATTTTCTTGGACAATGAGGAGTTAGTCTTCCATAGCTGGTATATAACATTATTTTATGGGTGGGAATCTGTGGGGAGGAGGAACTAGAAGAATTTTACCCTCTTGGGTGTGGCAAATCCATGTCTTCCTTAAGTTGTATTAGTTTACACTTGCGTGTGTGTGTGTGTGCGCGTGTGTGTTCAGAGAGAGAAATGAAACACTTACCAGTTATGACAGTCAACCTCCTTCCCCTGCCCAAACCATCCGTTGGCATTGCCTGTGCTCACAAGGTGATTCCACATTGAAGGGTAGGGGGCAGACTGAACACAGAGTGATAACCTGTGGCCTTTCACACCTCAGTAGCCTCTGAGGACTTCACTGAATTATAGCAGAGTAATAATTAGCGTTAATCATGATGACCCTATGGTGTTAAAAGTTAAATTATTGTATATGTCATTTACTTAAGAAAGCAATGATTGTTAAATTTACCCCCAAGAGGTTAACATTTTAAGTTGTTTGTCATTTGTGGGGTAGTTACTTTTGAAATTAACTTGGAATCGCTTCTCGGCCTTTTGGCTAAGATCAAGTGTGAAATTAACTTGGTGAAACTTCATTCTCTCATGTTGCCAGACAAATAAGTTGTTGCTTTATGTAGCTTTAGTGATACTCCTATTACTCTGTGAACTCTTTCACAGAGTCAAGGGCTAGAGTCAAGGCTAGCCCTTTAATTTCCATATGTGATGAGAGTTATTCTCCATAAAGATTAAATTTTGATTTGGAACAGGAGTGAAGGGTTTACTTCATTAGGTTCAAATTCACATTTATCACCTCATTCAAAATAAAATGTCTTATTAAATTTAAAAAGTCTCCAAAAATATCTCAAAGCTGACTTAAGTATCTTAAAGTGATTACATTTTCTCAAAATTCTCAGAAACTTTTAAAATCCAGAGATCTTGGGGTGCCTGGATGTCTCGGTTGAGCGTCTGACTTGGCTCAGGTCATGATCTTGAGGTTCGTGGGATTGAGCCCTGCATCAGGCTCTGTGCTGACAGCTCAGAGCTTGGAGCCTGCTTGAGATTGTCTCCGTGTCTCTCTGTCCCTCCTCTGCTCATATGCTTTCTCTCTCTCTCTCTGTCTCTCAAAAATAAATAAACATTAAAAAAAATTAAATCCAGAGATCTTTATACTAGGTAATTCCATATGATATGAAATTAGTTTCCTCCATTCTTAGCATCGTTATGCTTTTTTCCTTATGGCATCGTTTGTATGGTAGATCTTCAACCATCCATTGCTAATAACATGTATTTTATCAGACCTGACAATATTACTGCCTGAAGGGTTATATTTTTATTCATTATAACAGTGTGGACTTGAGCTTCAAAGGAAGAAAAAAGTCAAACTATTGTAGTTTGAATACTTTAATAAATGTCAAATGATAAATGAAGCTGGTTCTTCAGTAGCTGCAGGGTGTGTGGATAAGAAAATATGATGTTCACATGGTGATATAAATGGTATTATGGGTGTCTTACCTTTTATAATCTGTCTTTGCCTCTTACCACTGTAGTTGTGAGAGCTAGGAATGATGAGGTAGGATGCAGGATTTTTGTTGCTGAGTGAATTAAAAGTGAAGGAAATTTTAAATGTAAAACTCAATCATCAATCATCTCTTTACAGGGATAAATACAGAAATGTGCTTTTGGTATTAATAGGCACGTAATCACTCCTCACCTACCTACTCCCTCTAAAGAAAAGCTGTAAACTGGATGTTGAACATGAAGCATGTCCATTATTGCTCAATTCTCATTTTAATGAAAACTTTAGGATATTTGGGATGTCAAACATGCCCCAGTAGGAGAGCGCAGAATGCCTCAAGAATTGTAGGAGATCACTATGTCATGTGACTGTATGGAAGAAAAAGTAAGTGAAGCAAAAGCTCATGAAAACATCAGTACCATTATAGAGTTAGATGTGGCAGGCAACCTCTAAGATGGCCCCAGTGATCTTTGCTTCTTTGTATTCTCACCCTTATATATTTACCTCCCCTTAAAAGTGGGCCAACTTAATGACTTTCTTTTAACTAATTTAATATAGCAAATGTGATGGAATAGCACTTCTGTGATCAGGCTAGATATGATGATGACTTCCACTGTGGTAGTAGACTCTTTACCTTAGTACCTTTGATGAAGCAAGTTGTCATGTTGACACATAGCAAGGAAGTGAGGGCAACCACCAGCCAACAGAGGGCTAGGAATCAAGACCCTCAGCTCAACAGCCACCAACCATTTGGGCTTGAAAAGAGATCTTTCTTTAGTCAAGACTTTAGGTGAGACCTCCAACCCTAGCCGATATATTCATTGCCATTTTTTTAATTAATTTTTTTTATTTGAGAGAGAGTGAGCATGAGCAGGGGAGAGGGGCAGAGAGAGAGAGAGATAGAGAGACAGAGAGAGAGACAGAGAAATCTTAAGTAGGTTCCACACTCATCATGGAGCATGATGTGGGACTTGATCCCACTACCCTGGTATCATGACCTGAGCTGAAACAAGAGTTGGATGCTCAACTGGCTGAACAACTTAGGTGCCCCTCATTGCAGCATTTTGAGAGCCCCTAAAGCACAGGGCTCAGTTAACCTATTCCCAGGTTTCTGACCCACAGAAACTGTGAGATTATAAGTATTTGTTATTTTAAGCTTTCATATTTGTGGCAATTATATCACGATAGAAAACTAATACTTTGGTGTATTGTTAGCTAGGGCTCCCATAACGAAGTAACACATACGAGGCTGTTAAACAACAGAAATTTATCTTCTCAGATTCTGGAGGCTAGAAGTCCAAGATCAAAGTTTCAAAAGGTTGTTTTTACCTGAGGGCTCTTTCTTTGGCTTGTAGGTATCTTTTCCCAGTGTCTTCATGTGATCTTCCCTCAATGCTTGTCTGTTCTAAACTCCTCTTTTTAGAAGGACACCAGTCATGTTGAAGTAGAGCTTACGCTAATGACCTCATTTCACCCCTTTAAAGACCCCGTCTCCAAATACAGACTCATTCTGAGGTAGTAAGGGTGTTTTTTTTTTTGTTGTTGTTGTTTTGTTTTTTTTACAAGACATGATACAGCCCATAAGAATAGGCTATATAAAATTATGTAATTATGTTCATCTTTATGGCTAAAACTCTGTATCACATATTGTCAATAAAGATCTTATTTTTCTTTAATATAATTATATAGATATCAGTTGACATATATAAATACTAAATGATAACATATACGTAATACATATCACATGAGATAGCATATATATTTGCATATCCCTGTCTTTATAAAAATTATAATTCCTATAAGCAAGTATTTTGCATATGTTTTACATATGACACTTTACGGAATTTAAGATGGTCTAGATGCAATTTCAAGTCAGGTTTAATCTTTTATGTTTACTTGTGTATTTCTAAATGAGAATATTCTAGAAGGAGCTTGTGTTAAGAATGAGAACCTATTAAAGAGATGGGGGTTTGAAGAATTTACATTTTTTTTGAAGCACTAACAGTTTCAGATAATGGTAAGGGGAGAAAATATTTGCCTTTATATTTGGTAATCCAGATACAATGGATACATTGCTAGATCCAATACAATAGTATGCTGATTCTTTAAAACACCGTTTCTATTTGAGCTATTAATAACATTATATACCCACATTGAGCGTAGAGATTACTTAAAAATCACTATGTATGTTTAAATTATTTTTCAAAATTGCCAAAAAAGTATTATGTAAAATAGGTTCTTTTTTTTTTTGTAAAATATTCCATTGATTCTCAGAAGTGTTGTCTATAGACCCAGGAGTTCCTGAAACCCTCCTAGAGGATCTACAAGGTCAAAACTATTTTCATAATAAATATAAGACATTGTATGCTTCTGTGGTGTGTGTGTGTGTGTTGACATTTGTACCTATGATGCATAAGAAATAGTAGATAAAGTTGCTGGCACCTTTACCTGAATCAAATCAGTAGCATCAAACTATATAGTCTGTGTTTTTCAGCATCATACACTTATAGACTAAAAAAACAAAAACTTATTTCACTGAGGATTGGACTTAATGAGCCAATTTACTGTTATTAAATCCTGACCTTTGATCACACATCTTTACATTACAACATTCTATGTAATTAAATGATTAGAATGGGTAGCGCTCAGGCTCCATACGGAGGTACAATGGTTGTCTTAAGGAAAAGTACCCTGTAGTTGTTTGAGATGGAAGCTGAACTAGGTACTCTCAGGGAACACCATTTTTACTTGAAATTACAACTGAAAAACTAGTTATGATTATTCAGACTTAGGTTTTTGAGAGACATTTTATCAAAAATGAACAAAGTGAGCCTATTGCTTGAAGGAAAACTATTGACATTTATTGCTAGTAACACAATTCAAACTTTCAAACAAAAATTAGAATTTTGGAAAACTTATATTTACCCATGAGAACGTGATGAATTCCCAAATTTTAAATATTGTTCTGATTATATTAGTGGTGATATTAACAATTGTTTTTATGATAGTAGGTAACAAAATGTGTCAGTGTTTGGAAGAACTACATAATGCACTAAACCAGTATTTTCCAAATGGTTGGTGCATCACATTATAATATTATGCCTTGGTGTAAAAGATTCGAAGTACAAGAAAGAGCAATGAATTTTAATGTAATGGAGTAAAATTTTACTATATTAGAAAATGTATTATATTAATGTTGAAAATTAATTTGATTTAAACATTAAAGTTCATGACTTCATTGGTATGGTTTGGGAAGTACATTGATAAGATTTCAGATTTCGCATGGCAACTAACCTTTAAGAAACTACCACTTGTTGGAGTTTGGGGATAATATTAAAACATAATATCCACAATTATCTGAAAAGACTGTGACAATACTGTTTTCCAACTATATAACCTTATGATGTCAGATTTTCTTCATTTACTTCAAACAAAACAACATATTGCAATAGATTGAATATAGAAGCAAACATGAGAATACAGCTGTCTTCTATTAAGCCAGACATCAAAGAGATTTCCAAAAATGTAAAATCATGCTGCTCTTTATTTTTTCATTTCAAAATCATTTTTTGAGTATAATTGACATGATATAATAGTTTCAGCTGTACAACATAATAATTGGAAAAGTTTATACATTATGCTATGTTTATCGCAAGCATAGATACTATCTGTCCTCATATGTTCTTATGAAAATGACATTAACTTTAAAAAAAAAAAAAAACAGGGGCGCCTGGGTGGCGCAGTCGGTTAAGCGTCCGACTTCAGCCAGGTCACGATCTCGCGGTCCGTGAGTTCGAGCCCCGCGTCAGGCTCTGGGCTGATGGCTCAGAGCCTGGAGCCTGTTTCCGATTCTGTGTCTCCCTCTCTCTCTGCCCCTCCCCCATTCATGCTCTGTCTCTCTCTGTCCCCAAAAAAATAAATAAAAGTTGAAAAAAAAAAAAAAAAAACCAAAACAAAACAAAAAAAACCAGTATTTTTCATGAAAAGTATGTTATTGTGCTAGAGTTAGAAAATCAACATTTTGCTACCATCAAAGTAAAGACTGGTTCAGACAGGAATCCTCACTGAGTGCTAAATCTAGAGGGAAATTTTGATGAAGAGCAGAATGTTTTCCTGACCATAAAAAGTCTCATCACATATTAATTAGTTACAAAGGAAAAATAAGAATATTAATATTCAGCAGAGAAATTCAACAGCACCTTAACCTGGTAATCAAAGTTACACTTTTGAGAAGCGTTTGGACAATGTATACCTCCAGATGTGATAGCCTGAGAAGGAAAATGTTCTAGCTGAGAATGTATAGCCTAAATAAAATCAGGAGCGAACATTTGACGATACCAAAATGAGAATCATTCTTTTTCAAAGATAGACATGATGGAATTCTTCAAAACTGTTGGGTCATAAAAGACAGAAACTATGAAATATTCCAGATTAAAGGAAACTGAAGAGAAGTGACAACTAAGTGCCATATCTGACCCTGGACTGCATCCTCCACTAAAGGGAGAAAAGTCCTTTAAAGGGCATCCTTGGGTTAAATAGACAAAGTTAGAATATGGATGATAAAGTATCAATGTGACAGTTGCTGAAGCTGGTAACTGTAGTGTCTGTGATTATAAGAGAAGATCACAGTTCTTAGGTAATACACACTGAAATTTTAGGGGAAAAGAACCCTGATGTTTGTAACATACACTCAAATAGTTTAGAAAAAAAATAGGTATAAACCCATTTATTTGTATGTATATTTGTATATTAATTAAATATGTGTAAAACTATACACAGACATATATACATAGGGAAAGAGCATAAATGATTTTTTTAAATGGGTAAAATGTTAATAATAAATTTATCTGTATATAAGTGTTTTTAGTACTGTTCTTCAAATTTTCTGTAAGTTTGTTAATTCCAAATAAAATGTTTAAAAACTAAATGCAGTAACTTACGTTAATATAATGGGTTCATTATTTTTAAATGAATTAATATATAATGTTTTTATTAGTTTTGTTTCTCATAGAGTAAATATTAACAGATCTAACCCATATAAATAAAACTCCTTGGGGTTCTCAGTAATTTTTAAGAGTGCTAAGGGCTTCTGAGATGACAGAGGTTGAGGATGATTGGTATACACCATATGTGGGTGGGTGGTTAGATGGGTGTTCCCCTCCTTCTCTTAAGGCTCTTTTATGATTCTACTTAATGAGAACTGATTTGGTAGATGCCACTAACTTTATAGTCTAGGGCAAATCAGTTAACCTCTTTATGCCTTATTTTTTATATTTTGAAGATAGATATAATGTTGCCTGTTCTCACAGGGCTATTGTAAGATTTAAGTCAGTTATTTATGTAAGGCTCTCAGCTAATGACCACTCTGCAGTGCTGTCCTTATTGGAAACATGTGTTTCTGCCCTGTTCTTCTTTTTTGCCATTTATTTTGTAATGTGGCCATTGATTTTGGTTATAAATATATACATATGAACCACCACAAAGAAGCCAAAGAAGAGTGTCTGAATAGTTCTTAAAATGCAAGTTACAGTGGTCATGCTCTTTCAGAGAAGTGGTTAGGGATACCTAGAAGGGTGAAGATAAGCAGGCAGTTTGGGATTTTTGGAAGTCTCTGATAGAAGGAAGAACATCATAAACCTAGGAAGTTGAACCAACAATGAAGAGTGGTTGATAGAAAATATGACAGGACAGGAAATCCTTTTCATTAGGGACAAACTATAACCCTACTTAGCACTGTTTCCATGGCATTCCAGTGTCTAGATAGGCACCCTCTGCTTAAATGTGTATGTCTATTTTGGGTTATGTAAATTGTTGTAATAATATATACTTAAGGTAAAAGAATACTATTGTGCCATTTTCACTGTTTTCTCCAACCTACCTAAATTCAGCTCTGTTCTATATCTCATTCTATCAAGTATCAAGCCAATGAAAAAGAAAGAAAATTAAATTGTTCAACTATGCTATGTTCACCTACTTACAAATTATCACTTTTTAAAAAGAGATCAAAAGATCAATAAATGTAAAGACTTTATGTCATTTTGATATGCTTTTTTTTGTCTTGTAATCTTTTTTGCTAAGAGCTGTGATTTATTTTATTATTCTTTTTAAACAGATCATCAGAAACTGGAAAGAGAAGCTAGAATTTGCCGTCTTTTGAAGCACCCCAATATTGGTAAGGAAATCTTTTCAGTGTATTTTAAATGTTAACCAAGGCTTATGTTATGGATTGTTTAACCATAAAATGTTACTTTAGTAATTTAGACTATTTGAAACTTAAATTTTTTTATTTCAATGTTTATTTTTGAGAGAGAGAGACAGAGACAGAGACAGAGAGAGGGAAGGTGGGCAGAGAAAGAGATACACAGAATCTGAAACAGGCTTCAGGCTCTGAGCTGTCAGCACAGAGCCAGACGCTGGGCTTGAGCTCTGAGGGGCTCGAACTCTGACCGGTGAGATCATGACTTCAGTCAAAGTCAGATACCCAACCTAATGAACCACCCAGACTCCCTGTAGACTATTTGCAACTTTTAAGAAATAAATTCCTAATTTTTGGTCTTGATTACATTTGATTCTTTACAATTTTTGAAAAGTTTTTCAAAAGGTAGCAATTCTATGTGTACTGGCACTTCAAAAATAATATAAAGTATCATTAGGTTAATAGTCCTTTTATGTGTTTTCAAGGATTTTCTACCATTGCTGAAGTTTGGAGACAGAATTTATGTCATTATTTTAGTCAGCTAAATTACTTTTTACCCTATCCTGTGAGGAGTTTTTCTTATAATCATTGATTCTTTTCCAGAAACTAGTAAAGTTATTTTAGAATATTATCCCTCATGAATTACAAAATAGCATGATAATGTTCAAAATTAAAAAAAAATGCTGAATATAAGAAAAATAGAAGAAAGAAAGGAAAGAAAAAGAGCACCAAGAAAAACAAAAAGAACAAGAACATGATTCTGTGAAAATAGTTTTGATTATTTTGGATAAATAGCACTGCCCATCTCTGGTGAGATTTCTTGTCAACCAAACTGTGATATAAAGGTAGTGAGAGAGGGAGTGATAATGTGGTAGAATTGCAAAATCATTCACTGAGAAGGTTTATAGTTCTTCTATTTTTATGAATAGGACCATTCAATTTCTGTTCCTCTTGTAGTTTTTAGTATCCTGCATACTTCTTAGATTCTTAAGTGAATGAATGGATACTGCCAAGTAAATCTGAAGCCTTAATAAACTAGCAGCTGTCTAAAGTGAACCTTTTGGTTGGAGAGAGAACAAAACAGTGCTGAAATGTAAATCTACCTCTTTTTAAGTATTTTACCCTGATGACAGTCTTTGGCATTTCTTTGTTGGCTATATTATTTTGCTAGGGCTGCCATAACAAACTACAACAGATTAGATGGCTTTTCTCACAATTCTGGAAGTAAGAAATCTGAGATCAAGGTGTTGGCAAAGTTTGTTTCTTCTGAGACTTCCCTCCTAGGATTGTAGATAGATGTCTTCTCCCTGTGTCTTTACATGGTCTTGTCTCTGTTGTAATTTTCTCTTCTTATAAGAGCACCATCATTTTGGGTTAGGGTCTACCTTCATGACCTCATTTTAACTTAAATGCCCTTTCAAGACCTCATCTTCAAATACAGTCACTTTTGGAGGTACTGGGATTGAGACACAATTTGGAAAGACACAGTTCAGCCCATAATATTGGCTAGTGAGAAATTACACAATATGACCCACTATGGTTTAAAGAGCAGTGTTCATGCTCAGGTTTAAGATAAAATGAAATTTTATGCACTTGTTATTCTTATGAACAAGAGTTGTTATTTTGTTTTTAATCAGAGTCTTTCTGTGAAACTCAGTTTTTGTAGATAATGAAACTAGTTGTCCTCATTTCCTCTAGGAGACCAAAGTCAAACATTCTAAAGACACTCAAACTAAAACAAGAACAATTTTCATTTTGAAAACCCATGTAGAATAACCTTACTAACGAAGGGGAAGTTGTTCATGGGGGAAAGTTCTAAAGTTTTCTGAGCTAGACAGCACCTTTTACATACCCTGCCACTACATATAATTTTTTTCAGTGGTCCATAGCAGCCAATATCATGGCTCCTTGGTTGCCTCATTTGAGATTTTCTTCCATCTCTCAAGAGTTCAGGAGTATGAAAGCAACTATGAAATTACAGGTCCTTGAATTCTGGGATCTGTTTATAATCACAAGAAAGATTTTTAGTGACCCCGTACTGCAGGGTATGAATCATCGATAGATTATACTTCTAAGACTCACTCTCAGAAATGATAACAGTGGCAAATTCATTCATATTATTCATTCATTCAACAAGTTAATTCTCTGGTAATACAGCAGTAATACAACAGACCATTATACCTGCTCTCATATAGGTTGCATTTTTGGGGTGGACAGACAATAAACAAAGTATAGGATATTATATATTGTGATAGGTACTGAGAAGAAAAATAAAGCAGGGAATGGAAATTGGGAATGTTGGGGGATTTTGATTTTAGATAGTTGGTCAGGGTGACTTTGCTGAGAATGAAACTGGAAGACCTGAAGAACAGGAGGAAGCAAGTCATTTGACTCTCTGGTGAAAAAAGTATCAACAGACAGAGGGAACAGACAGCCGATATAAAAACTCAGAGGCCAGAGCTCATCCAGTGGATTCCACCAAAACTTTTTTTCTATTTCGAGAAATGTGTTTGAGCTGTTTTTCATTCTGTGTTATCTTAATTGATTATCTTAATTGATCTTCATGTTATGCAACCTGACGATGTTGTATGTTGTCATGTAAAGAGAGATGATTAAACACCAACAGTAATTGTCAAAAAAAATAGTAGCAGCAAACTAAAGATAGATGCCATAATGGACATCTGAGATTACACTGAAGAGTAGAGGCAAACCGTGCAATAAGCAGAGTCCTGCTGTTCCTGTTGAGATTATTGCACTTGGTTAACAGTGTCACATAGATCACTCGTGCTTACTCACTA
Organism: Herpailurus yagouaroundi; assembly: GCF_014898765.1. Lineage (NCBI taxonomy): Eukaryota > Metazoa > Chordata > Mammalia > Carnivora > Felidae > Herpailurus > Herpailurus yagouaroundi. Next base: position 72,196,135 of record NW_024412376.1, read on the forward strand.
CTGCTTCAGTTCACTCCAGAAAAACAGCATTTTGTCTTGATTCTCCTGAATAGATGTGATATCTAGTATGGGACTCTTATCCTCTTTTTCCTTTCCTCTATTCTGTTTTTTGCTTGGTTACCTTAAAATCTCTCAGGCTTTAGAACTTGAAGGAAGAAAATACAACTTTTGACAATTTTTTCTCCTGTGAAAATTTGCTGGTTACTTTTTTTATTTTTTTATGGGCCTTTCTCTTGGCACAGAATTGATAATCTGAGAACTTGCAAGGAAAAGGTTTCTCTTGAAGAAACACATTATAAACCAACTAAAATTGGTAATTCATAAGCCACTTTTTTTTTCTTTAGTGTTTTTTTAATGCTTTTCTGATTTTCAAAGTAAAACACACAGTGGAAATTTTGGAAAATACAGTGATTTCTAAAGAAGAAACCAAAGGAAACAACTTTTAAGATTTGTGGTATTTATTTCTGCCTTTTGTGGATAGATCTTATGTGTAATGATAACTTTCGGTATTCTCTTCTACATGCTTTCATACCCATTTAGATAAACCATGAAAATATAATTTTTTAAATTGTCTTACTCAACAAAATTTATTTAGCGTATAGCCGTTGCCAGCAGGTTTCTAGACTCAACACACTGGTGGAGATGAAGTGGGAATCAAGAGAAACAATATCCCTGCTTTTCCCAAAGGTCACACCATAGTGTAAGGAGATAGACCATAAATGGCCATCATTATGTCATGGAGATTAGTTCTATGCAGAGAATTAAAATAGGGTAATTTGACACCAGAGGATTGGGTGGCTGCTATCAAAGAGAAACAGAATCAGACACTCATTAAAGTCAATAGACAGATTTTATTCTATATTATTGCATTAGGGTAAAGAGTTTAGCTCAATTTCAAATACAGCAGAGACAAGTAGGGATTTATAGCCAGGGAGCAGAATGAGGGGTCAATGAAGTGAAGATTACTAAGAGGAGATATCAAACGTGGGGGGATTCTTAATGAACTTACTAAACTACTAACAAGAGTCTTATTAAAGGAAGGCCATAGACTTTGACATCAATGGTGAGGGATGAAGAACTTGATCAGATGCCAGGGGCAATCACATATCAAAGATGGAGGGATAACTTGGTAAGATTCTTTGCTAAGACTATCTTAGCCAGGTTGAGTATAGGGCTGAGACAAGGCCTAGTCAAAAAGTGGGCTCAAAGGAGCCTACATTTTGGTCAAGGGGACAGTCTTTGTCACTACTTTGTCACATACTTGCCAGGCAAGATATGTCTGCAGGGGTCACATTTAAATTGATATGTGTAAGACAAGAATCCATGATGAAGAACCTTAGGGAGAAAAGGTTAGAGAAAGGCAGAGTGAACTTCCCTGTTAGGGGAAGAGTCAGAGGATCGGCGTGGAGCCTACCATGAGTGAAGGAGAGAGCAACCTGCCATAGGTCCGAAGGATAGGTAGGTGCCTGACCACCTAGGGCCTTGTAAGCCAGGTTAGAGTTGTTTAGGTTTTATTCTAAGTGCAATGAGAAGCCAGTAGAAGGGTCTTAAGCAAAAGTGTGTTGTCATCTGATTTGTTCTGTCTGCTATGTGTAAAATGGACTGTAGTCACCTCAGCACAATCAGAGATGATATAGTGCTTCATTAGTTCATTAGAACTAATTAAGGTGTTTATCACCCTTGGCACCATCTTTTTGGTAAGAATTTAAATAGCTACAGGTGGACCTCTCTTCTGTGTGCTCCACATAGTCCACAAGAAAGCACCATGCGTCTTTTGGCTCAACAAATTTGGGAGTGCAGGCAGTTTCCTGAGCAGCTCCATCTTTTCCCTGCATTTAGAGCAGCTGGCTTGACAATTCTGGTTGAACCCCCAACGAGAAAGATTATAGCGAACTTTATCTTCAGGTGTTAAAGAAATGTGGAGATAATATCTCGCCTCAATCTTCTGTTAATTAGCTTATTTTTTTATTGTTATGTTCATCCTTTATTTTAATAAAATGAGCTCATTTTTTCTTGAGGTATAAACAGATCTGGGGTAAATCAAATAGTTTGAGCTATGTATGTTAGCATATCTACTAAAGTGAGGGAAAAATACCTTTAAGGTAGTGAAATAAAATACTTGAGGCAATAGCCAAATTGTTCTCAAAATTATTTTATATTTCTGTTGTTTTCATACTTGATCTTTGGTAAACATTATTATTGAGGAATTTATTGAAACCTTTGGTGAAGTCCAAATAATTTAAACAGGGAGTTTTGGGAGATCAGGCAAAATGCTCATTTACTGCGACTATATGAATCTGAAAAGAAGTGGGCCAAGAAAGGAAAAGAGAAAATATCAAAACTCTGATCTAACCTATCTGAGGTCCCAAGTGAGAAGATACACACTTACCCTTTATTTGTAAGGAGATCGATATGTGAGATAGCTTTTCGGTTTGTGGGATGATAAATTTTGTTGCTGGGCTATCCCATTCTCTGAAGACCTGAAGTTACACTTTGTGTAGACTTTAGAAAGAGCAAGACAGTTTTTTGAAAGTGTAAAGGAACATTTGTATTTGTAGAGGATCAATACCTCCTTTGTAAGGTAAGCCTTTACTGATAATGGCTCAATGAATCCCAGGAGCTAGAGAGCCAAAGGAAGGGCTATGTGGCCTTAAAAAAAAATCTAGTCTGTATTATTACCCTCAGACCCCTAGTACAGTGAGTTAACCACTCTGAGATAACATCATAATACCTTAGTGATTACTACCTTCCTACCAGGCCTCTCAGCCACTACCCCAAAACACATAAACAAAATCACTCATTATAAAATGCAATAGAAAATTAAAGACACAATATTAGTGGAAAAGTCTATAGACTCTGTGAACCCCACTTTATTCTGCTCTGACACTTTCTATATAAGCAGGTTTTCCCATACTCATGAGTGATAATTTATGGCAACTAGGATTTATATAACTTTCTTTTCCTAGAATGTAAAACTGGAAGAGCCTTTAGGAATTATCTAAATCCAACCTAGATTCTGCAGATGGAGATTGGAGGGTTCAGTAGGGAGATAATGCCCAAGGTCACACACAGATCTCCAAAGGGATTAAAAATGCACAACCTGCTTATTACTTCATTTTGCATGTAGTGTCTTTTCTTTTCCCTGACCTTAGGAGGCATGGTGTCCTACTGTAAAACTAATATTTCAACTTCAATCTGAGATCTCCCTAGTCTTTGCAAATAATCCTTGATTTAAATGTCATACCTCTGATTTTCACAAGATAAAATTAAGTCACTTTTGTTTGGTGGTGGTGGTGGTGTGTGTTGGTTGATTGTTTTTTGGACTTTTGCTTTTAGCAAAATTTTATAGTCCTCTTCCAGGTTCCTAGAATTTTTAAGAAACACTCGAATCACACTGTGCAAGCCTAAATTCAATAAATACTTAAATATTCCCAGTAGTTATTTAGCAAATGATTAAAATTCCTTATAGGTCTATTTGTTATGATATTCCAGTTTGGAATCCTTTGCAAGAGTCGCATGGGAAAGGAGAACACAGTGCAGAGTAAATGTTAATTAGTGTGCTGAGGAAACAAAGTTAATGATTTTATGAATGATACTCAAAAGTCTTTTTCAATGTTGTGAGAAATATAACAACATTGCAAGAGAGTGACAAAGTTTTTCTCTATGACCTCCTCCATTACTGGCAATTATGCCTAATATTCATAACAGTTTGTAATTATTCAAGAATAAGTAATTTTTATTGCTAAACAACTTGCTCTACTGACTTTTCAGTAGATAAAAGGTAATTTAACACTATTCAGTAGTAACAAGGCAAAGTACTCTTGTTTTATATTCACCTTTTATTTGGTTAAATCTCACCTCTTTATCTTGATTATTTGGTGTAAAGGCTAAATTACTTCTCAGAATATCTTATTGTCTGCAGAATTGATTACCCTCTCTTCACAAATGTGAGAAACAGCACAGAAAGGTTTCTTTTTTTATCCAGCAAATAATTATTTTCAAAATTTCTCATTATCCACTGTAGCTTTTTCTTTTTTTCTTTTGTTCATTTATTATGGTACCAGTGATGGGCCCTTCATAATTCTTGCTTGAAAGTTAAATTTATCATCATCTTCAGTAAACAAATTATTTGGTAGAAAGATAAAATATGGATATAAAAATTGTTGATACAAGATAACATTTTAAATTCACTTTTAATTAGTGGTTGAATATGAATCCTTTTTATTGGCTTCTTTGTAAATAAATTATTTTTTACCTGTATCAGTGAAATAGCCACTTTCCTGTGTTATATTAGAATAGTTGGATTTTATATGAAACTATAGAGAATAAATGATTCTTCTGTTACAAATGAAGGACAATTTGTGATTTGGACTACTGAATAGTACACTTTGATTTATCAACCCATAATGCCTAAATATATCTTCTGTTTTGTTCTTTGAAACCTATTTTATGTCCATTTTGTCTTGTTTTCGCTAAGTTCAGGGTAGAATCTCGTACCAGAATATTGAAAGTTTCTCACAGTTTCTTGAGCTCAGAATTGTGCCCTACACTGAAACTATGAAAGAAAAAATAATTCCAAACATTACTAGCACCTTTTTGTTTCTTTGTTTGCTTGTTTTACTGGGGCTTGATAGAATCCACTCTCCATTCCCTTACCTCACCCTGGGTAAGAATAACTCCTGTAACCTGGAATCCCTGAAATGATCTGAGTAACCTTTTAATCCTTTAAAAATCATTGCTGTTTCCCTTTCTTCTGATAGTTTTGCAATAAAAAGAAACTTAGATACAATAAGCTATTGTGTTAAGCTTTAAAGATGGCCTGAATAAAAGAAAAAAAATATTAGGTTGGAATTCCAATGAACTTTGTCACTAGAATTAACAGGAGAACTGTTGACTGTGTTATCAGGCAGTAATCTAAATGCTTTCCATGCATCCAGTCTTGTAATCTTCAACACAAACAAGTGCCATTCTCAAGTTGTGTAATTCTGAATTATTCACATTGTTGTTTAATACGGATCTCCAAATTTTATGAAAATTCGTTAAAATAACAGCAGACTGAGATCCTTTGCTGCAGATATTATATAATTCTATTTATTTCTAGTTCTTATTCTCTGGGGGAAATATCAGCATGAGATTATTGAAATACTTATGGCAAATACAGATACCGTAGAACTAATTATATTTTAATGCCAATCATTTTTATTGTCTTGGTGAAAAACCTTTTAAGCAGTCATATCTGATCCTGAATTAATTATTTACTTGCTATGCAAGAATGTCTTTTACTCTCCTCTCTTATTGATGGGAAAAGTGAGTGAGAAATATTTGTCAGAAAACAATGAAGGTTAAGGAAACTAACAACAGTAGCTGATGTGTAACATATGATAATTAAAAAAAACTATTCTTTAATTTGTAGAAAAAGAATCAGGATATGACACTTATGAGATGATGGATTCTAAGATCAGATAAACCCTTGGAGTTGTGCATATATGTGTGTGCGGGAGGGGGAGTGTTTTAAGCAATTATTGCTTATAGCTTATTTTTATCTTTGCCTATAACTTATTTTAATAGAATAGACAAAGGAATACTAATTTAGAGTTTTCAGATAACTTTTGAAAGTGTAATTTAGAGTCCCATTATACATTTATTTCTAGCATTTTGTAAGGTAACCGTGGTTTAGTTTGATAGAAAAGTTGCCACTTTAGGAGAGGTAGCTCTGTATTCTTATTCTTCATAAATTTGAAGAATATATTCTCTTTTAAAATGTTCCACAGGTAGAAGTGTTTGTTCTTTGTATTTGATTCGCATCTGCTTCCCAAAAACTACCCCAGCTCTAATGGTCTTGCTGTAGAGTAATGATTATGTCAGATTGTTGTTTGATATATTCATTTTGTTGATTATTTAGTGTGAAAGGCTAAAAGCCTGTGTTGAAGGAAAGGAAATAGGTACAAACAGTAATATAACTTGAATTCTTCTTAAGGTATTTTTTCACATTTTGTACTTCTGTCATAATTTATACATTTCCTATGAAATGATACAAACTGCTTGGTAATATTCTGTCCACACTATTGAAGGTCAGTAGTTTTTATAGTTTATTCTTCAAAGATTACTTTCAAAATTTTTAGTGATGAGTTTATGTGTAAGTAGTTCAACCAAATGCATAGAATAAGAAAAATTTCTGTAACCTGCAATGTTAACCACCAAAGAAGATAGCAGTAATTTTTATGAGTCCATTATTTGAAGTAGAGGAAATCTTGTCTGTCATGTGTTCTGTTCAGAAAATGGATTATTTGACTAACAAAAACTGGAAACTTAAATTTCCACCATAAGGATATTCTGAATTATGATTTAATTAGGTATCAGTGATTTTGCATATATAGATGACTTTATGTTGGATTTGTTAAAAAAATACACATACACATCTGTGCTTTAATTATTAATCTATTTTTTACTGAGAGCAGAGCTCTACTTTCAAATTGAATTGTTGAAGCAGTGTTATATTTTGCTTAGCTCTGAAAACATTTCTTAAAAGCTTTTGAAAAATATAATAAAATATACTTATTTAATTTCTTTCTACATATTATTTTTTCTGGGGTGCCTGGTAGCTCAGTTAGTTAATGTCCAACTCTTGATCTCGGCTCAGATCTAACAGTCCGCACAGAGGCTGTGTGGGATTCTCTCTCCCCCTCTCTCTCTGCCTCTTCCCTGCAGTAGTGTGTATGAATGCTCTCGCTCGCTCTCTCAAAATAAATTTAAAAGTAAAAACAAAAATAAAAAGTGAACTATTATTTTTTTCTTTTAATTTCTTAAAACTCATCATTAGATGAGTGTTTTTTTTTAAATCCATATTTGATTTCAGAATTAAAGAATTATACCAGTGTGGGTAAAGATAAAATGACAAAAAAGATGAGCAGAATAAAAGTATATGTAATTTTCAAGTTGTCTTCTGTTTCCAGTGATTACTATTAAGCAATGAGTAGAATACTGCTAACTCTGTTGCAGTTAAAATACTGAAAGCCTACAAAGATGAATGAATCATAGTCCTTGACCACAAGTTCACAGTTTTGGAGGGCAGAGAGTTATGTGTGCAACTAAAATACATTGTGGCTACAAACTTTAATGAATCTATTACTAATGTGCCATGAGAGCACTAAGGAATAAACTAAGCATTTTAGCTGGAATACATTGGATAATGAAAAGAATTTTTGCCATAAAGAAGTAGGTATTGTATTCAATAGCAGTATAGAACGGCAAAACAAAAGGAAAAGATCAGTTGTAAAAGTCTATGGTTACACTTGAAGAATGATAGAAAATCTGGAATGACTAGAGTATAATCTGTATATTGGCCTTAAAGCTTGATGGGGAATGATAAGATAGAGTCTTGACTTTTCTATGCCAAAGTGTTTGATTTCTAATCTTTAGAAATGAGGCATTATTAAAGATGTATTTAGTTGACTCATATTGGTTTCTTAGAAGAAAAAGTTGGCAGTAATAAACATAATTTTTTGGAGTCAGGAGAAATTTGTGTTGAAAGAGCATTTGAAAGTCTTTTGAATTAGTTTATGCATAAGACAAATGATGAATTCCTGAAACATGGTAATGGAAACAGAGATGGCAAGAAGGGCAAAGATACTAGAGATATTGTGAAGGTAGAATTAGGAGATCTTGGGCAGAAGTTAAATTGTGGTAAATGAGATAGAAAGTGGTTTCTGTGAGGTTTCTAGTTAGGGTGACTGGAGAGATGTTGATATCATTAATAAGGGACAAAGGAAAAAGGAAGGTGGAAGAAATTAGAAATTTAGTTGATTTGAGAACATGATAAAATTATTTTTAAAGATTGGAAAATACCTTCGGGGGGGGGGGCATGGACAAAGAAGGAAAAATCAACATTGCAAATAACACCACATAAAACCCTGATCATTCACTTTTTGCTAAAAACTGCAAGCCTCTCCCCATTTGAGCATTCATCTTCAGGATGGCAGTGGTTGGCAGTGGTTATGATCATTCCTCCTAGACCAATACTTGAATGTAGCTAGACTTTTGATTTTGGGTTCTTTTTTTCATGCAGGAAATAAAGACTGTCAAATTGGCTTCTCAAAGTACCTTTTGAACAAGTAGGATAGTCACTACACCAACCTCAACACTTAACTGTGGCTGAACATTTCTGGAGTGTTCTTTCCCCCACATTCTATCAACTGGAGAAAGGATCACTTCTCACTGGTCTCTCATGACTTAGCCAAATGTATATCATTTATTGGCTCATTAACTTTATAATTAATTATATATCTTATCTGATTTACATGTGGGAGACCACATAGAACTCTAGAGAGTATGAAAAGTATTTTTAAGATTTACATGCAAGGGATAGTGAAAGTGGATAAATGTGTGCACAGCAGTGTGAGGATTATGAAGATGGTCAAAGACAGATGATGACTGATATCTAGTTGTAAAGAGTATGAAAATGATTTTTTAAGACCAATAACAATAATTTGCTTAGATTATTTTTATTCTGAATGTGCTTTAAAACAAATTTATATATAAAATTTATAAAATTTTATTGTGGATGAATAAAAGGAAGTTATATTTTGGGGACAAAATATTTGGAAGTGTACAAAAAGCAATATAGGCTTCTTTTCATTTTAGCAAAAATGGTTTAAATGTGTTGACTTTAGATAGGCTTATATCAGTTTATACTCTTCTAACTATAAGGAAAGGATTAAGACTATGTTTCATTAGCAGGCTTAATTTTGTTGGAGCTATTGTGAAATTGAAGATCATATTTTTTTTCTTCTGCCAATTGCTATCCCCCAAACAATTTCTCATTTAAAAGCTGGTAGTACCAAATGTATATTTAAACTTATTTCTTAAGAACTTTATAAGAGAAGAGCTATGATAAAACATGGTTTTCAAATGTCATTCTCATATCTATAGATTATTCTAGCAACCTTTTCTTTTGATACTCCTTTTATAAATCTGCCCTTTAAAGTTAAATTACATCTCCTGGTCACTTTCTAAGAATATATTCATAATATGGACAAGAGAAATGAGATTAGGCCACTCCCTTTCCCCCACCCCCAGAAAGCAAAAAAATCATTGATTTAAGGTAGGTTTTCAACCTGGGGTGATTTTGTAGCCTTTACTGTTTCTTCTTCCTGGGGACATTTGGCAGTATGTGTTCTGGTCATTATAACTGGAGGTGCCCATCTGGCATCAATTGAGTAGAGGCCTCAGATGCTTCTAACATCCAACATTGCACAATAATGAATTATTTGGTCCAAAATATTAATAGTGCTGAGATTGAGGAACCCTGATATAAGGTAAGAATAGCAATGATATGACAAAGAGTCACACTTATTTGGTTTAACTTTGGACCCAGGCGATTTCCTTATTTAAAAAAAAAAAAAAAAAAAAAAAAAAAAAGTATGTCCCTTTAAATGAAGGCCAAGCAAGCAATGATACTTATATAGACTATCCTGTGAGCAAAACTTTCTAAAATATTCCCATTTAACAAAAGAGTAGAAATATTAATAACTAGTTTAAATGTCAGTCATGAATGATGTCACAGCTTAGAATATAGATTTGTCCTAAATCACTGAAAAAGGATATTTACATATTGAAAGTTTTTTTTTTTAATTTAAAACTATGAATAAACTCTGTAAGTCAACGTTGAAGTAAAATGAGACTACCTCCCAAGAATCACATGTGGATAAGAAAGAAGTAATTATCTGGAAGATAATTTTATCTTTATTGTGACTCATTTTGATTTTATCCTTTTTGGATTTTGAAACTTGTTCAGATAAACTTTTGTCCCTGTCCGTAAAATTGTATACTGACACCAATATTTCATGTAGTTTGGAATATTCCAGAGACCAGTAGAGCCCAAATATGGACCTTTTGGCAATAGATAGCATATTAAAATGGAACAAGACTTACTTTGAAGAAATAAAGTAAAATGGTCTCTTAATCTTAAATGTGACTCTCATGTTAGTCTTAATGATTTTATAATTCACATAAAAGGATTCACAAATTTCTCTCCATTTCTCTCCAATGTGTTATCAAAAAGCATGCATTTTTAGATTGGAGATGCAACCTGACTGTGGAAGGGAGAAATACCACCCAGCCCCCTTGGTAATTAAGCCTCTGGACAGAAACTGAGCTAGTTTTTACACTTACTTATGCCTACTTATACCTTTACATTACTAATGCACCCCCCCCAAAAAAATTTTAAGAAAATGAATAATGTAAGATTATAGATATGCATCTAATGTAGAGTATAAACTGCTTTTGAGACAATTAAGACCTATCTAATTAAAGTGAAGCATAGAAATTGCATTGTAATCAGAAGGTAACCTAGCATAGACTGGTGCTGACATATGCTAATTATAATCCTTTAAAAATCTGTTTATTAAAAGAAGTTTTATTAGGCATTGTTGGCAAGTTGTATTTCTTCACACACTAAAGGATAGTGAAATTTATTTAAATCAAAGAGATTATTTAGTCTTTAAGTTTGACAGGTCTTCTCCCCATTTAGTCTGAATCGGTGATGTGTTAATATAGCGGTTGCAAAGTGTTTATCTCACAATAAAATGAAAAAAAAAAAAAGTTGTAATTCTCTCCTGAGGTTTTTCCAAAAACTAGAAAGTGTTATTTTTTTTGAGAAAATATGCAAATGGGCATGTTTATGTTGTAGTTATTTATCTTTAATTTGGGAACATTTTATTGTTTAGTGAAGTGGCAGGATCCTGCTTAATTTTAACAGGATTGCTCTGGCCTCCGTGAATTCTGACCATGTCTCTCTGCTCAAAAGCTGCTTAGTGGCTTCTGACATCACTCGGGACAAGTCCTACAGCCCTCACAATGGTCTGAGGCCCAACCCAAGGATTACCTGTCCCTTTACCTTCCGGACCTTACTTTTCTTCTCTCTCCCTCACTTGCTCTGACGCAGCCCCTCTGGGTACCTGGGGGTTCCTCTGCTGTACCCTGTGTTCCTTCTGAGGGCACTGCTTCTCCCCGCTGCAGTGATGCTGGCTCACTTCCTTTAGGCCTCTGCTCAACCATGACCTCATCCAGGAGGCCTCCCCTGACAGCTCTGCATAAAAAAGCAACCTTCCTTCCCCATGCCCACCCTGTGCTCCCTATATTCTTCTTCCTTGCTTTGTTTTCTGTAGCGTTTATCATGATACTGAATATTTACTTGTTCAGTAGCCAGTAAAGTAAATCAATTTTCTACGCACTAGCACATAAAACCCAATAAAGGCAGGAACTTTGCTTGTTAACTGTTGTCCGTATCCCTTATATGAACAAAATAGTGTCCGGCTGAGGGTATGTGCTCAATAAATAACTGTTGCAATCATTAAACAATGCATGTTAATAAACATATATTTTTATAAAGTGTAGATAATCTGAAATGGAACAAAGGAATGTCCTTTAATAAAATTGGAAAAAAAGTATAAATTTTAACTTATGTTGTTTTATGCAAGCAGAGGGTTCCTCAATGGAACTTTGATTTTCATCTAGCTAAAATGAGTATCAGCGGCCCAGGGAAAGCCCACACCTAAACAAAAACTGCAAAACAGGAGAGCAAACGTAGGGCTTCTACCAGGTCTGGAAGGTCAACAAATCATATGAGTTAATATATCTCTTTTTACCGCCTGGTCTTCCTAAACAATCCCTTATCACTTAGTCTGAAATTCCCATCCTATTGGAATCTTGGTCCACACCCTTTCAGTAATCATTGACATATTTCCCATGCAACCTGGAGAATCTGAGGCATCTTTGTCTAGTGGTCAGAGTCACTGTCTCCTTTATCTGGCAGGTACCTAAAACTTCCAGCTGCTTGCCCACCATTTCGGGAAGCATTTTAGTGATACCCTCGGAAGCAGAACTGTACTACAAACAAATGCCAACATTTTTTTTTTTCCCTTGCCAGATTATCTACTGATTTGGTTAGTGAGCCTCATTCTTAGACATTTATGGGATAGCCCTTAGTTTTTGAGTGCTCCACACATCAAAGCAAAGTTTAGTTGAACTTACTAAACTGTTGAGTAAAGAAAGAGGGTTGGCCTCTTGCACTGTTGGTGGGAATGCAAATTGGTGCAGCCGCTCTGGAAAGCAGTGTGGAGGTTCCTCAGAAAATTAAAAATAGACCTACCCTATGACCCAGCAATAGCACTGCTAGGAATTTATCCAAGGGACACAGGAGTACTGATGCATAGGGGCACTTGTACCCCAATGTTCATAGCAGCACTCTCAACAATAGCCAAATTATGGAAAGAGCCTAAATGTCCATCAACTGATGAATGGATAAAGAAATTGTGGTTTATATACACAATGGAATACTACGTGGCAATGAGAAAAAATGAAATATGGCCTTTTGTAGCAACGTGGATGGAACTGGAGAGTGTGATGCTAAGTGAAATAAGCCATACAGAGAAAGACAGATACCATATGGTTTCACTCTTATGTGGATCCTGAGAAACTTAACAGGAACCCATGGGGGAGGGGAAGGAAAAAAAAAAAAAAAGAGGTTAGAGTGGGAGAGAGCCAAAGCATAAGAGACTGTTGAGAACTGAGAACAAACTAAGGGTTGATGGGGGGTGGGAGGGAGGAGAGGGTGGGTGATGGGTATTGAGGAGGGCACCTTTTGGGATGAGCACTGGGTGTTGTATGGAAACCAATTTGACAATAAATTTCATATATAAATAAAAAAAATAATAATAAAAAAATAAAGTTTGATCTAATTTAAAAAAAAAAAAAGAAAAAAGAAAGAGGGTTGGTTGTTGGTGTAACTCCTGCTTCTATAGTAGGCTTGTCCTGTCCTCACCGATTCCTTTAGAGACCCACAAGGAGCCTTGCTTTGCAGCAAGATTTGGCAAACTTTCTCTGTAAAACACCCAATTGTAAGTATTTTACGTTTTGCTGGCCATGCCATCTCTGTCCTTCGGTGCAGCTTTGCCGTTGTAGTGTAAAGCAGTCAGGAGCACTTCATTAATGAGGTTCTAGAGAGTTGCTGCCCACATTTTGTCTTCTCATCAGCTAACTACCACACCTAGTTAACCTATGAATCTTAAATTTGGTTTACAACTTGAGCTGATATGACTCAAAATTTACCTTTCTTTGTTGTCTTTCCTTGAAAATTGTCAGATTACTTCTGAATTTACACATACATGCGCTATTTCTAAAATAACTCTGAGCCCTGACTTTTTCTCCTATTTTAGATTTTTGCCTTATATATAACCTAGGCCAGTTTTGTCTTCCTTTGGCAGATTTGCTGCTCTGTAAGCCACGAATCTGACAGGGTGGTATCTTCTCTGTTTATTCTGATATTTTTGCGGTCCTTTCCTCTTTGTATCTCATCTTTCCCCTATCCTTCCCCAAACACCCTGAGTCTACCAGGATCTGCACCTTTTATGAAAGGGCCTCAGTTGAGAACTTGCCTTTATTAATAACACAAAACCATTCTGACAACAATGGGTATAAACTACAGTGAACAATTTTGATGTAACAGGATTCTTTCTATGGGAATACAGAAGAGAACATATTTTATTTGTCTTTGTTTGCAAATATGTCATGAGGAAATTCCCACGTTCTTTAAATCTACTGGCACTAGTAGAGCTGACTTGGATCCCCTTAAAGACTCTGCCCAGTTTAATCAGAATGGGGCAGTGGAGTGTGAGTCCTGGAGGGTAGTTTGGTACTGCTCAGAGAGGGCAATGCCATGCTGAACATCTTGGTACCTCGGATATAACAGAAATCTCCCCCGGTGGGAGAAATAAGCACACCACATCTAGGCACAGAGCCGTTTCAGTAGGTTATCAAGATGGTCAGTGGAAGGAAGGGCTGCTGGTTTCCGCTGCTGAGCCTGAGAAATACTGACCCACTCTCATTCACTTGCTTGTGTACAGCTGTAGACTGTGAGCTGCGACAATGGTGAACAATTCTTACTTTGTGTCGACAACCTATTAGAATATCCTGCTTTCAAAAGACCATTAACACAGTCCCAGGCCCTGTCCCACTGCTGGTAATTGATCCTGCTGACATAGCTCTTGTTTCTTCACTTGTTCTTTCTGGGCTTTAGACCATTTATTCTACACACTTGAAGTCTGGGCTCATGAGCCCCCATGTGTGACTTTGCAGAAAGCTCTATTTGTGACCTCAACCTGTGATAGCTGCCTCTGGCCTTCACCTTCCATCCTCTCAACTTTCCATACCACGTCCTGCTTCTGTCTCCCCACACTGGTGCTACTGCCTTTCCTTGACCCCTCTACACTTCTTACCTCTAACTTGGTGGGAGACAAAATCATCCCATTCCATTGAAAATCACGTGTTTTTAGCATATATTTGAATAGATATAGATTGAAGAAATATAACTAGTCTTCTGAGAAAGATTTTCACTTCTGGGATTTATTTATCTGATGTTTTGATTGTTTGATTTCTAATCCTTTAGTTATATAAGAGATAATTCCTGCTATATCTAATATAATTTGATTGTAGATCTATTTATAAATGATTTTGTAATACTGCTTGGATGTTTGTTCTCTTTTGTTCTTAATTTTTTAAGTTCTGATTTAAATTCCAGTTACTTAACATACAGTGTAATATTAGTTCCAGGTATAGAATTTAGTGATTCATCACTTCCATACAACACCTGCTGCTCATCGCAACAAGTGCTGTCCTTAATCTCCATCACATATTTAACGCATCCTCCACCCTCTTATTTCACGTTTGTAACCTTTTCCCTTTATTTTGCAAACTGAAATATGTTGCCTAAGCAGTTATTGTAATGATCATATTTAATTTTCCCAACTACTCTACAGGTATTACTATCTCCATTTTTTGAGTCAATTCGGTAAATATTGAGCACCTGCTGTGTGCCCTGTGCATATGAAGAAGCTCAGTCTCAAAGAGATTAATTAATTTGCCTGAGGTGACTTTGTTTATGAAGGGTGGAACCAAGATTCAAATACATTTGTTTGATTCCAAAGTTCACATTTCTACCACACAAGCCTTCTGTTCTTTACTTCCTCCTCTGCTCAAAGCTCTGTGAGCTCTGTGTGCAGCTGCATTACTTTTTATTTAAATAAAGCACTAAAATATGACCCACATGGTACCAAATGTTGACATGTTAGGGGCTTCCTACTTGTGTGGGAAGTTAGGACATTTACACATGAAAATACGAAACAGTTTAAAAGTGCATGCAGTTAAGTACCCAAATTAGATATACAGAGAAGAGAGAGGCTGGTGTTGTCTCTGGAATGTTTTACACAGGATATTGGGCAGATTTGAATATTTCCAAGGACAAGATTTAGGGAGGAGGGAACAATGTTCTTCCCAAACCATGGAAGGTGAAATGAGTCAGTTCCGGGGATAATGTTGGGTAATCATCCTTCTATGTAAAAATTATTTAAACAGTTAGCTATTTAAGTAATTCCTCCCCATTTCCTTCTCATTGAGCAGTTTGTTTGTTTAATTTTAATTTTAAAGAAGCATTCTGTTTCCACTTCCTCAGCCTCTGCCTTCAAGCTTCTGCTCATGTGTTGCCGTGAAACTGCTCTCCTCATGATTAGCAATCGCCTCCTTATTACTAAGTTCAGTGAAATGTTTTAGGTTCTGGTTTTACTTGATCTCTCGATAGTTGAAAGTGTGAGTCACCTGCTTTGGCTTTTGTCACACGTAGTGTTTTCTAGATTTATTCTTTGTCTCTGACAACTTCTTTTCACTTCTCTTCCTGAGTCTCTCTTCCTTTGCCTAGCTCTTAAATCTACCCAGGCGTCTCATTTATATGCTCTTTACTCCCATACCGACTTTTTTTCCAGTTTAATATTTCTGTCCAGATGTGTTTCCCACTACCTACTGGAATATTTTCTGGAATGCTGTACTGATACCTTACTAGTAATATCATGCATAAAATGGGCCTTGTTTTCCACTGCTGCCCCACACGACCCCTACCCAAACCTGCTCCTCTGCTTGGGTTCCCTGCCTTACCTTATGGCCTTGCCTAAACCAGAAACCTGGTGTCATCCCGCCCACCTCTTTCCTTTCCTCTGTACTTACATCAGCACTTAGCAATTCCTCTCACTTAGCTTCCTAAATGACTTTTAAATCTGTTGCCTCCTCTTTATCCACTTAGACAGGCTGTAATAAACCTTTCCTCCTTTCAACTCTTCACTTTGCTTCTAAGAAAGGGGGCTTTGGGGCACCTGGGTGGCTCAGTTCAGCGTCCAACTCTGATTTCGACTCAGGTCTTCATCTTACGGTTTGTGAGTTTGACCTGGTGCTGGGCTCTGCCTTGACAGAGCAGAGCCTTTTGGGATTCTGTCTCCCTCTCTCTCTGCCCCTCCCCCTACCCCCGTGAAAATAAATAAACAAACATTAAAATTTTTTAAAAAGGGGGGCTTTTAAGAATGAAGACCAGGTCTGGCACTCCTCTCCTTAAAATCTTTTCCTGGTTCCCCAGTTCCTCAGGTTAAATTTCTGACATCCCAACTTTGCAAAATTTTTTACATCTCAGTTCCCTTAGTCGTTCTCTACCGTGCAGCCATATAGGACCCGCCCCACCCCATAATCTCTAAGTTTTCCATCTTTTCTTGATGCCTTTTTATTTACATCGCTTTTGTGGGAAATTGCTCCCCCCCCTACTCCCAAGCCTGGATAATCTTCTTTTATTTATTTTTAGGTCTTTAACATCAATCCTCTGCCATCCTTGACACCTCTAATCGGTAGTCTGAAGGTTTTTTTGTGTACAGAGGTGCCTAGCTGAAGGGATGAGTCAGGCTGGTGCACAGGCTGCTTTTTAAAAATTTCACAGAGGTGCTGTGCAGGCTACAAGGTACGCTGTTACAACATTACCTATTTACATTTGCATATTCTTCCAAAACTTAGTTCATTGGATTTAGGGACTTCATTCACATTTTATCTTCAAGACCTAGCATTCAAGTTGTCATTCAGTCTAGCACAAACTATGGCATAATAATCATGTCTGTTCATATTTGCTTTCATAATTTACAGCGCATTTTTATTTTTATTATTTTTTGTCTGAATCACAGTATTAGCCGCCTGGGAAAGGGAGAAAGTATTTGAAATTGTTACCTACTTCAGATGGGAAGCTCTGCCCTTTCAACATTTCCCCCCTGTTGGGGCACTTTGGGTTGTTCTTGGGTTTGTCTCAGTCATTCCTTTCCTATTGGCAGAATCAAATTGGGGACATCTGGGGAATATCTGAATAGTACTTTCACTAAAGTTGTTGAGTGAAAGCTGGATAGGAGCATAGTCCTGGTGAGTTTGCTTTTTAGAAGCAGGTATCTGCTTAGTGAGGGTGAAGTTCCATTTTCTTAAATCTCTCTTTGCTAAGGCAACAAACTGATTCAATTGTCTCCCACCTCTAACTCTAAACTGTTTTCCTAAAAGTGCACCTGGCAGAACTGAGAGAACATTGTATCCTGTACCTTGTAAGTATCTAACCTTTCCCCTGCAGAGATATCCCTAATAGGAGTCACAACTTAGAAAAGAGGACACTTCTTGCCTGGCCCTCTCACCCTCACTCTACTTTCTCCAAACACCTCATTTTTCTTATTGTACTGTACAATTCTCTCTCTTGCTTTCATACTCTTCTGTCTCTTGATCTCATACTCCCTCTGCGCCCACACATGTCTAATCAGAGCTGTTTTCTGTGTTTCTGTTCAGCTCAATAGTTTTCAGCCTCATCTCCCAGTCAGGCTTCCGTTTCTTCATCTGAATTTCTTTATACTGTGCCCACACAAATGTACAGAATTATTTGCATACACTGCTAGCTCAGACCTTCTCCTTAGAAGTTAGAAGAGTGACTGGTGGGTCAGGCTCTTCAGCTACAAATCAGGAGGCACCAAGAAGTGAATGCATAAAAGCAGATTTGGGAGAGGGAGGATATCAGGCTGTATATCCAGTTAAGGGTGCATGGGAACAAAGTTGCTGTTTTTTCTTGCTGGTGTAGAATCTTAGGGAACCAGTTCAGAGACCAGAATCCTTGTCTGAAATTTTAAAATTGATTGTTATTTCAAGAGCTTTCCAGCTCTTGTTTGCCCAGGCAGTTGAGGCCTGCACAGTAAAAGCCTATGAACCAAGCTTCAGGCAAAAAACTTACACTTTTGTAGTTTCTGAAAATAATATTCAGATTATATCTTACTGGGTAGATATTTTATAGCTATCTGTATCCAAGTTTAATATCAGAGTAAATCTACAGATGATAGGTCTCAAGGGATCTACTGAATAGTTGGATTTTTGTTTGTTGGCTGCTAAAGATTGTTAATCATGTGCCCAAACCAGAACAAAAGAATGCATTTAGCTTCTTGAATGAGGATTTCTGAAACCGAACACGAATGAAACCCAGGGGAGAAAGATAAGGGCTCATAAGTTTATGAAACTTGCTAATGGAACTTAAAATAATTCCCTTTTTTGTGTTACTCTCCTTCAACTTTCTTATCCTGCTTGATTTATTTATTTTGTGTTATTTTGAAAAATTAAACAAAACTGAGGATATGCTCCATTTTGGATATAGAACTGTTTTGAGAATTGTAAGAAAATCGTTGCAGATTTAGAATTACACTTGGCCTACAAAAAAAATTCAGCATTACTGATTTATTCTTCCACTTGGCAAATACTTGTTGAGTATCTGCTGTATTATTTACTGTTATCGGTACCTGTGATATGGCCGTGTACAAAGCTGACAAAATCCCTAGAACTTATTCTGCGTACACCCTCGGTATAGGGGCTGGGGATAAACAAACTGTGATAAGGGAGCCAAACCCAGAAGGAAGTGAGGAGGAATGAACCTCACCAGGACTAGTGAGCTGGGAGGTTGCCTGATGTTCCTGAGAGCAACACACAGACCTATGTGGTGTGGAATGAGGGGGCAGGAGGTTGGAGGTGATGCCATTGGATAGGTGACAGGAGCATCCAGGCTGTGGTAAGGACCTTCACTTTGTCTCCTAGTGAGATGGTGTTATGGACTGAGTCTGTGTGTCTCCGTCCAGTTCCTATGTTGAAGCATTGATTTCCAATGTGGTGGCATTTGTTGTAGGACTTCTGTGAGATAATTAGGTTAATATGAAGTCACGGGAGGGGAACCTCAGGATAGGATTAGTGCCCTTATGTGAAGAGGAAGAGACATCAGAGCTACTGCCTGCCACCCCCCCCATCACAAGAAGACACATTGAGGCGGCTGACCTCCCTCTGCAAGCCCGGAAGAGAGTTCTCATCAGGAACCAAATGTGCCAGCGCCTTGATCTGGAACTTCCCCATCTCTGGAGCTATAAGAAATAAACATGGCTTGTTAGAGCCACCCAAGTCTGGGGTATTTTGTTATGGCAGCCCACGCTGAGATGGGAAGGTTTTGGAAAGTTCTGAGGAGAGAAGCGAACTGATTTGGCTTGTCTTTGAGGAGGATTACGGTACTCCTTTTTGATGGAGGACCGCAAGGGCAAAGCAGAGCCTGGGACACCAGTTCAGAGACAGCTGTTGGGATCGGTGTCTTGAGTCAGAATAGCAGTAGTGGAGGTGGAGCACCACAGTCAGATTCAGGGTGTGCTTTAAAGGTGCAACTGAGTATAAAGGTGCAACTCTGTCACAGACAGAGGTGACTCAAAGATAGATTTTGAGAAATTGGAAGGATAGAGTTGCCCCAGGTGGAGATGGGCATGGCTAAGGGTGGGGATGTGTGGCAAGGGATGAGTAGAGGAGTAGTCACTGGCACATAAATTTAAAAATGCCAATTGGACCTTCAAGTGAACATGTCAAATACATTATTGCAGATGAGTCTGCAGTTCGGTGGGAGTTCGAGGTTGGAGATAGAAAATCAGGAGTTGGCAGCAACCAGGAATGATATTTAAAATATTTAGCAACTAGTGTTGCCTGAGTACCAACCAGTCAGAAAGGGTACCTGCCTTAACAAGAGACATGCTGTATAGCTCCCCACCAGCAGAATATCGGTGCAACATACATCACATTTGCTAAAGACGTCCCTTCTCACCTCTTACAGATTAACTGTAAACTTAACAGATAGACCATAAATGTAGATTTCCTATAAAAACCCAAAAAGCTATTAACTACAAATCATAAGCAGAGTACATCTACATTCTCATTTTCTACTCCCTGATTCACATTATGCCCACTCCGTCTTCCTGTAGGGGTTAAATATAAAGTATTTAACTTACCATATTTTTAAAGTTTATTTATTTTGAGAGAGAGAGAGAGAGAGAGAGAGAGAGAGAGAGAGAGAGAACACAAACAGGGGAGGAGCAGAGAGAGGGGGAGAAAAAGAGAATTGGAAGCAGGCTCTGCACTATTATCGTGGAGCCTGATGTGCGGCTCTCTCAGGAACTGTAAGATCATGACCTGAGCTGAAATCAACATTCAGATGCTTAACCAACTGAGCCACCCAGGCACCCCTTAACATGTATTTTTGAAGACTAGTTTGAAAGTATTGGCTTTCAAGTAAAACAGACCTGTTTTGGAGTCTTGGATCTTCTATTGTACTACTTATTTTATAGAAACACATTCTTAATCCTTCTTTTGTATGAAAACAAAGTTTGTAAAATTGAGAAGAAAACCACTTCACAGTTTAATGAGGCTTGGAAATTCAATATGTAAATGACCTATCATAGTGCCCATTATTTGTGGAACAATTCCCTACCTAAATCATAACATTTTCGAGCTTGAAGGGACCTTACTTTCTTTGCATTTTTACTAATAGTCAAATATTCACAGCACCTAGATTGAATTGAGAATCTGATCTACATTCAAAAATCTTTGCGATTAGATTTATGCACACCTAGAGGAAGCAGAAATGGTTATCAAAGAAAAGACCTTGATTTTGATTAGTTCTTTCTTACAAGTCAGACTTGAAAAATCCATCAGAAAGTGCTTCCTCATACTATGTAAGCTATCATTATATCTTTATATAAATATTTCCTTGTTATACCATCCCCAAGCGGTTGTGAGCATCTACTTTTGTGGGTAAGCTCCTATAAGTACAGGGATTCTTTCTTTCTTGCTCTGATTTTTCAGTGCCCAGAACTGTGCACCATTATATAAGGATGAGTATGGGACCAGGTACATGTGTGTTGGGTAGAGGAGAGTCTGGCCTTCTAAACTTCAGAAGATCCTACACATTCCAGTCATTAATGCATCTTTGTTCTGGGCAGATGTGGGCAGAATGTCTTGGCTGCCTTCCCAGATGGGTAGAAGTGAGGTCAGAGACTGTTTTGTTTCCTGTTGATTCTTCAATACCTAGAAAGTTTCCTGGCATGAATTGGTGCTCAAGAAGCATTTATTAAATTAATACATGGAAACAAAGCAGTGTAATGCTAATTGTACCTGGTGTCACAATTTTTGAGGGAAACAAACAGTAAGTATCTGATTTCCGTGAATGCAGTTTGTAACTGATTTACAAATGTCATTACTGAGCCATGACTTAGGGTCCCGTTGCGTTCCATGTTGCTCTTTTTTTCCCTCTCCTCATTAAAATTATGGATTTTACTTACCAGGTTTTCTCTTCCCATCAAAGAGGTACAGAAAATACTGTAGTTTACATTTAATTACTGGGTCAATATTAATTGCACAGTTCTGTCTTCTCGTAGAAAGAGTCCTCTCCTTGGGGAAATCTCTGGCCCTCTTTAAAGTAAATCCCTTTTCTAATTTGTTAGACAAGCTGAATGTCAGAACCCAGCTGTGGACACAGCCATGATTCAAACTGCTAATTTCCCCCCCCCCCCCCCACTGTGAAAATGAAAATATGGACACCTGTGGAGGATCAGAAAAGGGAAGGAAGAACAGAGAAACATTGAAGGCAGCTGTTTTGTGACCAGCACTCTGGAAGGCTGGCAAAGGGTTCTCGGTGTTTTGTAGGACTCTGTCACAGATCAGACTGTGCTTTCTGTTTGTGCTTTTTGTCCTACTTTTAAAAGCAAGAATTTCTCCAGAAATACTTCTAATAAAACATGCATAGTAAGTTCTAGCTGTTATGTGATTTTACATTTTTTACCTAATTGTTAAAATTGTATCAACTACTAACATTTTATTGAATGTATGTCACATGCCAGGCATGATGCCAAATGCCTGTGTCCATTATCTTGTTTAACAGTCATAGAAAACCTCTGAGCTAGTATATTAGTATATTCACTTCTACAAATGCAGTGAAGAGGGGAGTCGTACTAAGCACCTTGTGCGGTTACGCAGCAAGTGAGCAAGCTGGGACTGCATGCCATGCGTTCTGTGTGCAAAGCCCACTGGCCTCTGCAACTGTCTCTGTAGATGATGGCTGTGGAGGCCTGGGATTATTTTGTTTATCCTGTTGGAAGTGACAACTGCAGTCATGACCAAATACCCTGTGACATTAATTCCCCCTGGAAGTGTAATTTGATTATGTTTGGTAAACTGAATGAATGTCTCATTTCTATGAATGCAGCTTTTAACTGATTTACAAATGACATTGTTTGGAGCTGTGACTGCTGGAATTGGACTTGGTGTCCTGTTGCAGTCGATGCTGCTGTTTTCGCTGTCCCCACACCGCCCGTGGTTTCTGTCAGGCTGTTTTAATCATGTCCTTTGAAAGTAGCCATCTTTTAGAGAAAGAAGTAAATGTGGCAACTATGCTGAAGTAGCCTTTGTGTGGAAATAAAATCTACTTGCAGTGGGAATTACCTTTCGGTTATTGCACGACCAAAACTGGCACAGACAAGTGAATAGATAACTTTTAAAAAATGTATTTTTGTACATACACATTATTAAAACCAAATGAAAATTGTTAACGTAGGACACTTCTAACGTCTACATTTAGTTTCCTCAAATCGATTTGCTTGTAAAATTCCTAACGCATTCTTCAATAGAATTTATAGTTTATGGCCAGATTCCTTGACTTTAGTCAAGAAAGCAACTATCACTCCATTTAGAGCAGATGGTTGTAGGAAACAAGTTACTATATGAATGACCTTGTGCCCAGCAATAGAAATCCTAGGAATGTATGCACTGAAGATTACTTCGTGTTACTTTTTAGTAACTTGAGATTCTGTGCCAGTCTTGCCACTGTCCATTTCAAGCTTAAGGACCTACATATTTGGGTCTGAATTGCTCAGATTATATTGTTTCTTCCTAAAAACATTTTTCAGTGTCTATAGATTGACTTTTTATCTCTTTTTTCTTATGAGGATTTTTAATATTTAATCTCTTAGCAACCTCCAAATACACAATCCAGAATAATTGTAGTCACCATGCCATACATTATATCCCCGTGACTTACTTATTTTATGACTGGAAGTTTGTACCTTTGACTCCCTTTACCCATTTTACCCACCCACTAACCTCCTCCCTCCTGGCAGTCACCAATCTGTTTTCTATGTCTATGCACTTGACTTTCTGTTTCATTTTGTTTGCTTTGTTTTTCAGATTCAACATATAAATGAGATCACGTGGTATTTGTCTTTCTCTGCCTGACTTAATGTTTTACTTAGCATAATGCCCTCCTGGTCTATCCATGCCATTGCAAATGGAAAGATCTCATTCTTTTTTAATGGTTGAATAGAATTCCATTTGTGTGTGAATGTGTGTGTTTATATGTGTGCATATATCTTTTTGAATTAGCCTTTTCATTTTCCTTGGATAAATACCCAGAAGTGGAATAGCTGTATTATATGGTAGTTATATTTTTAATTTTTTGAGGAACTTCTATAGTGTTTTCCATCATGGCTGCACCAATTTATGTTCCCACCAGCAGTGTAAAAGGCTTCTTGTTTCATTATATCATTTCTTATTTTCTGTTTGATAATAGCCATTCTAACAAGTGTGAAGTGATATCTCATTGTGGTTTCAATTTGCATTTCCCTAATGATTAGTGATGTTAAGCATCTTTTTCTTGTGACAGTTGGCTATCTTTATCTCTTTTTTAGAAAAATGTCCATTCAGAGCTTCTGCCCATTTTCTCATTAGGGGTTTCTTTGTTTTCTTTTCTTTTTTTTTTTTTTTTTTTTTTGCTAATCAGTTATACACATTTTAAAAAATATACTTTAGACATTAACTCCTTATTAGATACATGATTTGCAAATATTTTCTCCCATTCAGTAGGTTGTCTTTTCATTTTGTGGATGGCTTCCTTTTCAATGCACTTTCCAGTTCGATGCAGTCCCACTTGTTAATTTTTGCTTTCATCACCTTTGATTTTGGAGTCAGATCAAAAAGATCATCACCAAGAATGATGTTAAGGAGATTGCCGCCTGTGTTTTCTTCTTGGAGTTTTATGGTTCCAGGTCTTACATTCAAGTCTTTTATCCATTTTGAGTTTTGTGTGTGTGTGCATGCGTGCGTGTGTTTGTGCGTGTATCGTGTAAGATGGTAGTTTAGTTTATTTTTTCCTTTTGCATGTGGCTGTTCCGTTTTCCCAACACCATTTATTGAAGAAACTGTCTTTTCCCCATTACACATTCTTGCCTCCTTTATCATAAATTCATGAACCATATATGCATGGGTTTATTTCTGAGCTCTCTGCTCTATTAAAATGGTCTCTGTACCTATTTTTATGCCAATATCACACTGTCTTAGTTTTGTAATGTAGATTGAAATCAGGGAGTATAATGTCTCTAGCCTTGTTCTTTCTCAATATTGCTGTGATTATTCTGGGTCTTTTGTGGTTCCATACAAGTTTTAGGATTGTTTGTTCTATTTCCATGAAAAATCCCATGGAATTTTGATTGGGATTTCATTGAATCTGTAGACTGCTTTGGGTAAAATGGACATTTTAGCAATATTAATTCTTCCAACCCATAAGCATGAAATGTCTTTCCATTTATTTATTTCTTCTTCAGTTTCTTTCATCAGTGTCTTACAGTTTTCAGTGGACAGGTCTTTCACCTCCTTGGTTAAATTTATTCCTAGGTATTTTATTCTTTTTGATGCAGCTTAAATGGAATTATTTTCTTAATTTTGCTTTCTGCTATTTTATTGTTAGCATGTAACTATGCAACAGATTGCTGTATATTGATTTTGTATCCTACTTTACTGAATTTATTAATTCTGGCAGTTTTTTGGTGGTATCTTTAAAGTTTTTTATATATAAAATCATGTTATCTACAAATAGTGACACTTTAATTTCTTCTTTTCCAATTTGGATGCTTTTAATTTCTTTTTCTTGCCTAATTGCTGTGGCTAGGACTTCCAGTATTATTTTGAGTAAAAGTTGTGAGAGTGGACATTCCTGTCCTGTTTCTGATCTTAGAAGAAAGGCTTTCCCCGTTTTTTTTTAAGAAAGAGAAAGCACGCATAAACAGGAGAGAGGGGCAGAGGGAGAGAGAGAGAATCTTAAGCAGGCAGGCTCAATGTTCAGCACAGAGCCTGACATGGGGCTTGACCCCACAACCTGGGATCACTCCCTGAGCTGAAATCAAGAGTTGGACACTTAACTGACTAAGCCACCCCTAGGCTTTCAGCTTCTCACTTATTGAGTATGCTTTAGCTATCAGCTTGTGTATATATAGCTTTATTATATTGTGGTGTTTCCTTTGTACCCGTATTGTTGAGAGATTTTTTGTCATAAATGGATATTGAATTTTTCCCAATGCTTTTTCTGCACCTATTGAGATAATCATATATGATTTTTATTCTTCATTTTGTTAATGTGGTGTATCATGTTGATTGATGTATAAATATTGAACCATCCTTGCATCCCTGGAATAAATATTTGATTATGATATATTACCTTTTTAACGTGTGGTTGAACTTGGTTAATATTTTGTTGAAGATTTTTGCCTCTGTATTCATCAAGGATTTTGGCCTGTAATTTTATTTTCTTTTGGTATCCTTGTCTGGTTTTGATATCAGGGTAATGCTGGCCTTGTGATATTTGTTTGGAAGCATCCTATCTTTTTAAAATTTTTTAGAAGCATTTGAAAAGGATTAGTGTTACTTTCTTTGAATGTTTGAAGGAATTCACCATTGAAGTAATCTGGTCCTGTACTTTTGTTGAGAGTGTTTTGGTTGCTGATTCAATCTATTTTCTAGTTATCAATTTATTCACATTTTCTATTCATGATGCAGGCTTAGAAGGGTTTATATTTGTGAGAATTTTATCTGTTTCTTCAAGGTTTTCCAACTTGTTGGTGTATGATTGTTTTTAGTAGCCACTAATGGATCTAAAGGATCTTTATTGATCTTTTGTATTTTTGTGTTATCAGTTGTAATGTCTGCTCTTTCATTTCTGTTTTTATTTATTTGAGGTTTCTTTTTCTCTTGGTGAGTCTAGCCAAAAGCTTATCAATTTGGTTTATCTTTTCAAAGAACCAGCTCTTAGTTTCATTGATTTGCTCTATTGTCCTTTAGTCTCTATTTTATTTATTTCAGCTTTGATCTTTGTTATTTCCTTCTTTCTACTAACTTTGGGCTTCATTTGTTTCTTTCTGATTTCCTTGAGGTATAAAGCTAGATTGTTTATTTGAGATTTGTTTTTTGAGGTAGACCTGAATTGCTCTGAATTTCCCTCTCTGAACTGTTATTGCTGCACCTCATAAATTCTGGCGTATTGTATTTCCATTTTAATTTGTCTCAAGGTACTTTTTGTTTTCTTCTTTCTTCATTGACTTATTTGTCATTCAGTTACATGGCGTTTAATCTCCATATATTTATGATTTTTCATTTTCTTCTTGTAATTGATTTTTAGTTTTATGCCATTATGGTCAGAAAACACATTTGGTATGATTTCATTCTTCTTAAATTTATTAAGACTTGTTTTTATGGCCTAATGTATGATCCACTCTGGAGAATGTTCTGTGTACACTTGAGAATAATATGTATTCTGCTTCTTTTTGGATGCAATGTTTTTTATATATCTATTAAGTTCATCTGGTTTAATGTGTCGTTTAAGGTCAATGTCTCCTTATTGATTTTCCTTTGGATAATTTATCCATTGAGGTATTAAAACCCTCTATTATTATCGTATTATTGTCTATTTTCCTTTATGTCTATTAAGATTTGTTTTGTATGTTTAGGTGATTCTATGTTGGGTGCCTAAATATTTATAAATGTCCTATCCTCTTATTGGATTGACCCTTTTATCATTTTGTAATGCCCTTCTTTGCCTTTTATTACAGTCTTTGGGTTAAAGTCCATTTTGTCTGATATAAACCTAACTATCCTGAGGCTTTCTTTTGGTTTCCATTTGCAGGGAGCATCTCTTTCCATCCCTTCACTTTTGATGAGTGTGTGTGTCTTTACATCTGAAGTGATTCTCTTTTAGGCAGCACATGGATCAGTCTTTTTTTCTTTTTAATTTATTCAGCCACTTTATGTCTTTTGATTGAAGAATTTAGTCCATTTACATTTATAGTACTTATTGATAGTATTTACTTATTGCTATTTTGTTTCTTCTTCTCTTTCTCTTTCGTTTTGCAGTTTGATGACTTTCTTTTGTGGTATGGTTAGATATCTTATTTTCTTTTGTGTACCTATCATTGGTTTTTGCTTTCTGATTACCATGAGACTTACATATATCAACCTATATTATATGTCTATTGTAAGTTCAAAACAACTTAAATTTTCATTCTAAAACTACATTTTTACTCCATCTCCCACCCACAGTTCATGTTTTTGGGGTCACATTTGACATCTTTTTATCTTGCATATACCTTAACTAATTATTGTAGCTATTATTTTTAATACTTTCATCTTTTCACCTTCATATTCCCTTTATAAGTGCTTAATGTACTACTTTTATTGTATATTTACCTTTACTAGTGAGATTTCTACTTTCTTATGTTTTGTTACTAATTAGCACTCTTTCTTTTCATCTTAAAGAGGTCTTGTTAACATTTCTTGTTTGTTAACATTTCTTGTAAGGCTGGCTTAGTGGCAATGTGCTTCTTTATCTTTTGCTTATTTGGAAAACTCTCTCCTTCAATTCTGAAGGATAATGTTGCTGGGTAGAGTATTCTTGGTTGGAAGTTTTTCTTTCAGCACTTTGAATATATCATACTACTCTCTTGTGGCCTGTAAAATTTCTGGTGAAAAATTTTCTGATAGGCTTATGGGGAGGGAGAGCAGTTCCCTTGTTCTCAACTAGTTGTTTTTCTGCCTTTAATTCTGTCCTTGTCTTTACTTTTGACATTTTAATTTAATGTGCCTTAGTGTGGATTTCTTTGGTTGCAAGTTATTTGGAACTCTCTGGGCTTCTTGGATTGAGATGTCCATTTCCTTTCCTAGGTTAGGGAAATTTTCAGTCATTATTTCTTCAAACAGGTTTCCTGCTACTGTTTTTCTCTCCTCTTTGTGGGACCCCTGTAAAGCGAACATTGGTTCACTTGATATTGTCTCATAAGCCCCTTAGACTATCTTCATCTTTATTATATATTATTATTATTATTATTATTATTACTATTACTGTTACTATTTGGTGCTCTCCTGGAGTGAGTTTCACCACCTTGTCTTCAAATTAACTGATCCTTTCTTCTGCTTCATATAATCTGTTGTTGAACCCCTCTAGTTTTTCAGTACACTTATTGTGCTATTCAACTCTGGCTTCTATTTGGTACTTTCTTATATTTTCCATCTCTGTTGAAGTAATCACTGTGTTTATCCAATTTTATTCCATATTTGGTGGGTGTCTTTATGACCATTACTTTGAACTTTTTATCAAGTAATGGACTTCTCTCTATTTCATTGAGGTTTATTTCCTGGTGAGTTGTCTTGTTCTTTCATTTGGAACATATTTTTTTGTTTCCTTATTTCTCATGACTCCCTGTGTTTGCTTTATGTCTTTGGTGAAACAGCTACCTCTCTTCTTCTTATAGGAGGGGCCTTGTATAGGACATGAGCCTTATTGTTCAACTTTCCTGTAGCTCCTAGTTGCCTCTCAACTTCAGTGATTGTCCCAACAGCCTATTTTACTTTTAGGAGCTCCCAGTTATTGAGGTTTTGCCAAAACCTGTCAGTGTCCCAAAGGAAGAGATCTCAGTCAGCACCTAATTTCAGGCTGATTAGAAGCCAGACCCTTAGGCAGCAACTTTTAAAGTCTACAAATATATACGGTCCTGTGGGACCACAGTTGTAAACCATGCTGGTTTCTAGACCAGGCAATTGGAGTTGTCTCCAAGCAACAGTTACAAAAATTGGGGCTCTATACAAGTGTATAAGCCCCCTTCTGAGTGTTACCAGTGAGCTTTAGTGAGGTAGAGGGAGAGCACAATGACAGCATCTCCTGGTTTCTGTTTCCTGAGAGCATTTTCAGGGCCTCTATGAGGCTTCTAGGAGTGGGCCAAGAGCCTACCCCTCAGGCCAAAGCCTCTTTCTCAGAAAAACTGGGGGTGTGTTTTAGTCTGCTGTCTGTGCAGTGCCCTGGAGATAGTAGTCTGTCAAGGAATGTCTCCAATTGTTAGATAATTATGATATCCAAGAATGCAAGCCCATCTGGTCTCCTGAGCCAGGTGCTCAAGGGGTGTCCCATGAGCTGCTTAAATGAAAACTGAGGCAACACACACTAAAAACAGAAAACAAGGCACCAATTGTGTATAAAATTTCCCCTCCAGAGGTATTGACACTGTGGAGTGTGGCAGAGGGAGAGTAGGAAGGTGGCACCCGCTAAGGAAAAAAGGAAAAGAAAAGGGCAGCCCCTGCCAACTCTTGCAAGGAAGAAAGAAAGCACAAGAATGTTGCCCACTGGCTGTAGGAACGTATAGGGAGGTGCAGGTATGGTCCCCACTGGCTTTAGCAAGACAGGGAGAGAGTGCAAACATGGTGCCTGCCAGTTGAAGTGTAAAGATGGCAACCTGCATGGAAAGGAATAGAAAAAGGTGCCTACCTCCTACTGGCTTTAGCAAAGTAAAGGGAGAATGCAAAAATGGTGCCTACTAGCATCTCTGTACCCAGAGAGAATCACAATAGACCCCTGCCCTTCCATCAGATGCTTTAAAATTAGCACGTTAATTTTCTTCACATGATGTCTGGGTGCGTTTTCAAACTGCCATCTCTGTGTTGGGCCCTAGGGCAAATGAGTCTGCACACCAACCCTTTTAAGAGCAGTGTCTCAGTTTGCTGCTGCCCTTTGAGTCTCATAAATCCATGCCCTATTGGTTTTCAAAGCCAGACGTTTTGGAGGCTCATCTTTCACATACAGGTTGTAAGAGTGGGGGTGGCTGATGTGGGGTGGGAGCCTTCACTCCTCAGGGGGAAGTTTTGATTTGTGAGTTCCCTCCCGATTATGCATTGACATGTGGGAGGTTGAGGTTTATGGTGAGACTGCATCTCAGCTTCTCCTACTTGCTTTGATGTGACCCTTTTTTGGTGGAAAGAGCTGTTTAGCTAGTTTTCAGATCTTTTTCAGAGGGAATTTTTCTTCATGTAGCTGTAGATTCAGTGTGTCTGTGGGAGGAAATGAGTTTAGAATCTTCTTACATCACCATCTTTGACTGCCTCCTATCTCTATAGACTTTTAAACCAAGATCTAGCAGGGTGGGTACCAGTTAGTGACTATATCATGTATTATACCATGGAAGGGTGATCACTTGCAAGTCATATGAGTACTTCTATGAGCGATCTCTATCTCCTTTTTTTTTTTTTTTTTTTTTTTTGGTTGGGAGGAAATGAATTTGGTCGACTATTTTTACATTGACAGTGTTCTAAAAATGTTTTGAAGTTATACTTTTATGATTAGAACCTGTCCATGTGTGAATCAATTTGTTATTGCAAATTAAAGACTTTTAATTCTAAGTCAGGGAGCTTGAAAGCTCATGCTAACACACAGAATGGAATAACGAATGATAGATTGTTCTCATTTTTGCTCTAAGAGTTCTGTCTCTATTTAGAAATGAATCCTGCTTTATGTTCCATTGGGGTTCCTGAAGTTGATAGCAGAGGATAAGATTTGAGAACTATAGGGAAACCTAAGAACACTTAACATCAAGAATGAGGGGGTAGCTTGAAAAAAACTTCATAGATTTGAATTCGGGGAAGGTTTTCAATTTACTCAGTAACTTCTCTATTTACATTATATAAGTTTTGATTGGATAATAAATGTTAACTACTATACAGACATGTTTTATTGTGCTTTGCATCATGGCATTTCTCACATATTGAGTTTTTTGGTTTTGTTTTGTTTTGTGCAAATTGAAGGTTTTTTGACAGCCCTGCATTGAGTATGTCTATTGGCACTATTTTCCAACTGTTCCAACAGTAGTTGCTCACTTCATATCATTGTGTCACAAATTGGTAATTTTTACAATATTTCAAACTTGTTCACTTACTACATTTGTTATGGTGATCTGTGATCAGTGATTACATATTGCTAAAAGCTCGGATGATCATTAGCACTTTTTAACAGTAAAGGTTTTTTTTAAATTAAGTTAGTATTATTTTAGACATAATACTGTTGCACACTTAATAGACTAAAATTTAGTGTAAACATAATTTTTATATGTACTGGAAAACAAAAAAAAAACTCATTTGACTCACTTTATTGCAGTGTTTGCTTTATTATGATAGTCTGAAACTGAACCCACATCTGAGATACACCTGTAGTATTCTGTAACTTACGATGCCAGAGCTACTAAGAGAAAATCGTACTTATGTTTATTATTTTCCCAAATCTAAATAGTAACTAACAAAAGGAGTCTTGCAATTCCATCATTGGAGTTGTCTATCTTTTTACATATTTATTTAAAACTTCTAAATAAGATTTCTGTAAAGACACCCATGTTCACCATCATATGAGGATGATCATCATCCAGAACACTTGTTTCTTCACTCACTGTGGGTGTATTTCTCTTTTCTAAATTACTTTATAGATTGTCTTGCTACTTGCAAGCAGGCTTGTGGCACCATGATTTTGCCACTACATATTTCTTCATTCATCTTGATGTTCCAACCTAATGGATGACAAACATGCCAAAGACAATATTGACCCAATTAATGTTTTGTTTTGTTCTCGTCCATCTCACTAAGGCATTTTACTTGCTATCGCGTATGTACTGTTATTTTGAATGTTGATGTTCAAAGAACACTCTTAACTTATGGGCAGCAGCTCACAAAATAATTGGCTGGCGGATTCTCTTAGTTGAGGGGAATGTTTGTTGGACATTGGAAGTGTCACCTGCCATCAGTCTGGATACTTTTAAAAATCACCAGTTGTACCACCTTCAGCGTAATTCCCTATGCTTTTAATCAAGTCGTTATTTGCTCACAAATAGCATTAGGGGTAGGAGAAGGTAGGAAGAAATTTTTTAATGGCCCAATACAAAAACCATTACCTGCTCTGGAGTAACAGTGTGGTGCTGTGATTCATACAATTTCTGGACTCCTTTCGTATAACAAAGAGGCTATATTGTAGTTGACGTTTAATGTCTCTGTTAAGTCTGAAATTCTGGTACTTGATTTTTTTAAATATGTTGTGTAGATTACATTTTACACAAAATACAGGTGTAGTGGACAATTGCCATACCCCGTGATCTTTTAAATAGCCTTTCTAAAGTTGGGAAATCAAATTATGAGTCATTCCTTACCAATTTAGAGATCAGAAATCAACTTTTCAGCCTCCCTTGCAGTGAGGATGCAATCATGTTACCTAGAATTGTCCAATCTGAAATTTTTGCCATATATAAATTGGGGATTGATCATATGAGGAGACAGGTTTGGTATGGACCTTCTTATTGTGTCAGTAAGTGTGGTAGCATACTGCTCTGATTTGAAGGGTTAGCAGTATAATATCTAATTCTTGATACAGAATTGACATATATCTGGAGACAATGGCAATTGTGGTACATTACTGATATTAAATGATGGCAGCTAAAGTGGCAGTTCTATGTAAATATGTCTATTCCTTTAAAAACAACATTGATTTTTTTGCTACCCAGCAAATGAATATTTAGTTTAGTGACTTGAATTACATGTGAATAGGAAGGAAGATAAAGGTGAGCCTAGGTAAAGCGTTGAATTTATGTCTATACTGCATGGTCTATGGATAATATGGACCTCATTCATCATCTCCTAAATTAAATTACCCTTCAGGCACATGGGTCGCTCAGTTGGTTAAGGGTCTAGCTTCAGCTCAGGTCATGATCTCATAGTTTGTGGGTTCAAGCCTCGCATTGGGCTCTGTAGTAACAGCTCAGAGCCTGAAGCCTGCCTCAGATTCTGTGTCTCCCTGTCTCTTCCCTTCCCTTCCCTTGATCATGCTCTGTTTGTCTTGTTTCTCAAAAATGAATAAACATAAAAAAATAAATAAAATAAAAATACATTATTATTCTTTGAATGAATGAATGAGGGAATAAGCAAATAAATAATAAGTAAGTAAGTTAGTAAATAAGTAAATAAGTATATAACATAAATACAACATACTTAAATTACTCTTCTCAGTATCCTGAATGTCCACTGAAGAGCTTTTACCTTTGCAAATTATACATCATTTCCTTTATATAAGTCTTCTGAGGGAAGCTGGATTTGAGAGCTGTAAAAGTGAAATGGCAGGATGCAGAATTTTTTTGTACTTTCTGTTTTTACTAAGAACATAATCCAATTGACAAGACTAAATTTATATGATGTAAATTATTCTCCAAGGGACTTAAGAAGAAATGAAATCTTTTTCAGTATCAAATCAATTCACTAGTAGAACTGAGGCCCTGAACTGGGAGAGATACCAGGTGTTTGTTGTTTTTTTTTTTTTGAATTTTATGTCATGACCCATTACTGACCATTAAAAAAATGAAATATTTAATAAAATATATCAGAATGTCTTAGTGTACTGCTCTCCAGTTGTATGTATGTGTATGTATTTTTATGTACTATATAGAATGTAATTTTTACTGAGAGTCATTTCATACTGGAAGAGTTTAATAGACCAAGAACTTACTGTTAGCCAGTTGATGCCATCTATCTTTCCATAGAAAAACAAATCATTAAAATTGTTTTGTGTCCATTTTTGGTTTTCAAAATTGACCTATGTCACAAATGGTCACACAGAAATTGTTATCCTAGGTTCTAGAAATTTCTGATATAAACTTACTTAGATCATTCCGTTACATCGCAGTTTATAAAAGTTTTCTGAAGTTCAGACCATTGAGTAGTTCTGTTCAGTCTGGTACTTAGCACAGTTTCTTCTTCATTGTGTGTGTGTGTGTGTGTTTAATGAATTATGCAATTGAAATATGCTTGAAATAAAAATTGTTAGTCCCTTAATTCCAGTGCATAATTCATTTCAGTTTTTTTTTTTTTTTTTTTTTTTACTGTGTAGATTTTGTTTTGTCCAATTCTAGAAATAATCTTTTAAGTATTTGGAAATGTCCTTCCACCTGTGCTTGACATTGTTGGGTGCAGTTTTGCTTTGAGTTACTGGTAACTCGAAGCAAGAGGAAAAGGTACAGATGCTCTGTTTTTCAGTTCTTAGATTGTTTAGGCAAACCTTCAAGGTAGTTCAAAAGCCTAAAGGAGATATTAAGAATTGTAAGTGTCCAGAGCACCTGGGTGGCTCAGTCAGTTGAACATCCGACTTCGGCTCAGGTCATGATGTCACAGTTCATGAGTTCAAGCCCGTATCAGACTCTGTGCTGACAGCTGGGAGCCTGGAACCTGCTTGGGATTCTGCGTCTGCCTCTTGCCCTCTGCTCCTCCCCCACTCTCAGTCTGTCTGTCTGTCTGTCTGTCTCTCTCTCAAACATAAATATTAAAAAAAAGAAAAAGAATTGTAAATTTCACAAAATGATGCTGAAATAACATTTTCTGAGGTTTTTTTTTTGCCCTTAAAAAATGAAAAAATTTTTAAAAGAATTCACTTTTACTGAATAGAAAGAATTGCCTTCATTTTTAACAATATAATAAATTACCTTTCTTTTCTACTCTTTTTATTCATTTGTATAATCTTTAGAGAGTTGTTCTTGCCAGGGAACCCCAAATATTTTGTGAAATGATGAATAATTTGAATGCCCAGATGCTTTGTAGCAGGAAAGATAAGTCCTTTGAGAGGATCAGAGAAAGTGATAGATATCAAACTCCATTCATGCTTCATGGTTCCATGGCAGGAATCCAGAAGAAAGGTCACCTAGACTTCTGATTTTACTGTTCATTTTTAAGTATAATTTTCACATTAGTGGTAATCATAGTTCATTTTAATATTGAAGATGGCTTTTTAAAATTGATGAGACTACATATCTTACTCCTTTTCTGTTTCTTATTTATTTTCTTTCCTGAATGGAAGCCAATATTATAGTAGGTTAAAAACTGCAATGGAATTTGCTAGTGTAGCATCTTGCACAGTGTCATCATATGGACATAGTTTTTTAACAGTGTTTATGATTATACATAAATTATAAAATATTTAGTTTTGATAGTTTTGATAGCCTCATCTACAGTTAAGTATTTGTGTTTATTAATAATACTTGATAGTACTGCTGACAAGCAGTTAAATATAATTAAAAGAACTAAAAGTTTCAACTGAAACTATATAAGCAAATAAATACAGTCCTCATTATTTGAAGATCCCATATTTGCAAATTCATTTGCTTACTAAAATTTATTGATAATCCCTTCAATATTTGGGACACTTTTGTGGTCATTCTTGGACATTTACGCATGTGCAAAGCAGCAAAAAGTTGGAGTCACCGCATATGCATGGCATTCCCAGCTGAGGTCTATCAAGGTGACAGTCTGCTTTCTTGTGTCAACTTTCATACTTGAAACAAGTGTCTTTTTCACTATTAATGCCATATTAAATATGATATGTGCCTTATGAAGAAAATATGAGAAAATATCAAGTGTGTTAGATAAGCTTTGTAGCAAAGCTTCCTTCAGGCATGAGTTCTAGCACTGTTGGCCATGGGTTCAACATTAATGAATCGCAATATATATTAAATCAAGTTTCTTTAACCAGAAACACATATAAAGGTTATGCATTGATAAATTGACAAAAATGTTGTGACTGGAGGTTTCAGGAAGGTAACCCTGCATTTTCCCTAGGAGCAATGGTTCAGTATTTGCTAATTCAGTGTCCATGGCAATTGTAGAGCGTAACTATGGTGAATAATGAGAAATGGCAATATTAAGCAGTCTGAAATTTGTTATAGTGGAAAAATATTGGAAAACAATGATTTGAACTAAAAGAATCAAATTTACTTTTAAGGGAATGCATTTCAACATAGAATTAATAGCATAATTATTGGAAAGGCATTTTTCTTTATTTCCTTTAGCTTTGAAGAGAGCATCATATGACAATCAGAGATCAAAAAGAAATAAAAGATAGTTTCCAAGTAATAGTTTGTTGCCTTATTCATAGATAGAACTCAAGCCTATTATTTAAGAACATATTTTTAACAAATCCCTGTGTAAAATATTTACTATTTATTTATGTAATCAATGTTACAGGAAATGTTGCTTTAATTTTGATGGTGGTGCACTGTTACAGGTGAAGGAGACAGCTGAGACCCCTCTAGCTCCAGCTCCCTAGTTTACATACGAGGAATGGAGGCCCAGACTCATTCTGTACTTTGCCAAGATTGAAGAACAAGCTATTGGTGGTCAGGGTCTGAACTAAAGTTTCCTGATTCAATCAAGTGTTTCTGTTCTTAGGCTGTCCAATTCTCTGAAACTCACCTGTCATACATCCTACAGTAACTGCCTAGTGGCAACCATAAATATGAAAGATTTTATTTCTTACAGTATTTTATATAAATAAATTGATCAAATTTATTTGATATACAACTTACAACTTTTATTAACAATCCCTTTTCATTTAATAATTATAGTCACTTCAGGGAGCCTGGGTGTCTAAGTTAGTTAAGCTCCCGACTTCGGCTCAGGTCCAGATCTCACAGTTCGTGAGTTCAAGCCCTGTGTTGGGCCCTGTGCTGACAACTCAGAGCCTGGAGCCTGCTTTGGATTTTGTGTCTCCCTCTCTCTCTGCCCTCCCCCACTCATGCTCTGTCTCTCAAAAATAAATAAACATTAAAAAAAACTTTTTAAATAATAATTATAGTCACTTAATTTAATAATAATACATGACATTCATACCTAAAGGTACTATGAAATGTTTTGAGCTCTTAACGTATATTATCTCCTTTAATTGCACAACAAGCCATTGGAGGGATTCTCTTATTATCCCCATTTTACATCTGAGAAACTCAGGCATGGAGAGGTTAAGTAAGTGTCCAGGGTCCCCTGGTTAATAGGTGACAGAATCACGATTAGAGCATAGGCAATCCGACATCAGAACTCTTGCTCTTAAATACAATAATGTTCAGATATCTATTTTTAAAGTGTTATATTTGGAGAGTAGATTTCATTCACTGAAGAGTGTATTTATTTATGTGCTGTCTTCTTTATATCTCCATTAAGATGTATATTGGGCTTTTCAATTTACTTGTATCTTCTCAGCCTACTTGCTCCCCCTCCATTTTCACCTATTCTAATATACCAGTTACTCAGAACAAAACCCTCAAAATCATACTTTATTCCTTTCCTTCTCTCATGTCCCACATGTTAATCTATCAGCAGTACTTGTCAGCTCTGTTTTCAAAATATATCCAGAATCCAACCACATCTCTACCTCCAGTGCCACTGATCTTGCCTGAAACTCCATTATCTTTCTTTCACCTGGCTTTTTTACATTAGTTTCTCTATGTTTCTGTCTTTGCTTCCTTATAGTATATTTCAGCGCACCAGTTACAGTGTTATTTTTAAGTTTATTTATTTATTCTGAGAGAGAGCATGAGCAGGGGAGGGGCAGAGAGAGAGAGAGAGAGAGAGAGAGAGAGAGAAAGAGAGAGAGAAAGAGAAAGGATCCCAAGCAGCTTCTGCACTGTCAACACAGAGCCTGACATAGGGCTTGATCTCATGAACCGTGAGATGACAACCTGAGCGGAAATCCAGAGTCAGACGCTCAACCAACTGAATCACCCTGGAGCCCCATTACAGTGTTATTTTTAAAACAAGCAGAACACAAGGGTGCCTGGATGGCTCAGTTGGTTGAGTGTCTGGTTTCAGCTCAGGTCATGATCTCACGATTTATGGGTTCAAGCCCTGTGTGGACTCTGTACTGACAGCTCAGAGCCTGGAGCCTGCTTGGATTCTGTCTCTCTCTCTCTCTCCCTGTCTCTCTCTCTCAGTGCTCTGTCTCTCAAAAATAAATAAATGTTAAAAAAAAAATTAAACCAAGCAGAGCACATCTTCCCCTCTTCAGAAGCCTGTAGTGAATTCCTGTATAGCTCAGAGGAAAGGTCAAAGCACTTAATGGCCTACTCCAAAGCCCTATAGGTCCCCCAGCTCCCACCAAACACAAGTATAGTCACACCTCTGACCTCCTTCCCTGCTTCCCTCTCTGTTGTTCACTCTATTCCAGACACACTGTTTCTCAAACACATCAATTGTAGTGTTCTATCAGATTTTCTGAGCCATATTCATGATTTGTTCTGTTCATTCCCTTCTGGTTTCCTCTCAAAATTCAACCTAATGAAGCTTTTTCCAAATATTCTACTTTCTCCCTTCTCCTCATACTCATCTCCCCTTACTCTTCTCTGTTGTTTTTCAGAGCACTTACCACACGTATATATTTGCCTATTTGCTTGACATTCATCTGTTTTGCATATCTGAACATTGACTTTGTGAGGGTCATGCACATAGTTTTATTACCTGCTTCGTTTCCTAGTACCTACAGTACTTTGCACTGAATGGGAGTTCAGTAAATATTTACTGGAAAAATAAAGTCATCACTAACAACTATTTATTGAATACCTGCTCCTTGCCTTCAACATTTTATGAGTTAAAGAAGGGATATATAAATAACTAGGAGATAAATCCGATCTGGCTGCAACCTCTTGTGTCTGCTTCACTGATCACCAGACTTCTGGCCAGCTAGGCAGGTGGTCCCTTCCTCATTATTCCACGTGCTTGGTTGCAGAGAAGAGAAAATTTTGCTTCTATCAAGGACATAAACAAAACTCCAGCACAAGTCAGGGTTTGGTAAGCATTATTGTAACTAAGAGGATGTTAATTTCTTTTGTATAAAGTTGAAAGGTAGCCTTCCTGACAATCCTTAGGATGTCTATGTTTTGATTATAAGTTACCACATGTCCAAAGTTTAACTTTCTGTTTATTTTTATAATTATGGAAATGTGGACTTATCAAATCACCAAAAGTTGGAGACCAACTTAGCCTATACCAATCCACTGATATTCTAATACCAGAATCCATTAATTCCTTAAAAAGCGTATACCCAGTTTCCTCTGTATGCCAGAATATACTAGTTGTGGGGAATGCAGAGACCAGAAATATAGCACCAAATTTCATGGGGAACTGCCTTGTTGAACGCACATTGTGTTGTCTCATTTGTATGAGAGTTCACATGGAGAAGAGTTCTCATGGGAAGGTACATGAAGAACAGAACATTGTTTAATTATATAAAATCAAGGCAAAAAAAATGAGACCAACTTTACCATGAAGTGAGCAGGAATGTTCATTTTAACTGACTAAAGCACTTAAGGACAACAGCAGTTCTTTTTTTTTTTTCTTTTTTTTTTCAACCATTTTACAAAAATATTATATCAAGCCTGTTACAAGGCTATTAAAAAGATACAATTTTGTTTTTGTTTTGTATCAGTTATTTTCAAGCCATGTTGAAAGGTCTGAATACAAACTTGATATAATTTCTGATTTTCCTTACCTGATTATGTATGAAAAAAATCTTAGAATATGTTACTTCAAAAATGACTAAACTTATTCAAGTTTGATTATGTTTTAGATTTTTATTTCAGTGGGTAATTTTCACTTTGCCTTTTCTTTAAATTTTCCTGAAGTGAAGCTCAAAGGACTATAGAAAATAAAGGATGGGGAGTCCATGTTGAACCCATGAACCAAGGGCAGCTGGCATTGGAGCTTAAGGAATAGATAGAATTTCCATCTTAGAGACTGGAGTAAGTAACATTCTAGGAGTGGAAGCTCTTGGGTCTCAAAGGTCAAAAAGGGTAGGTCCCTTAGGGAAGAGCAAGAAACCTTGCTTGTCTAGAGTATAAAGTACAAACAACAAATGATCAGTTAAATACCTCTGGGCCAAACAAAGCTCCTATGTTGTTATGTGTGTATTTAATAGACAATGAGAAGCTCACTGAGGACAAGTGATAGCAGTGGGGCCAAAGAAAAAAGGCTGAAAACAATCCAAGTGTCCTTCTGGAGGGGAATGGTTAAGTAGATTGTGGTGATCATATAATGTGATACTATACACCTATTAAGGCATTCTATATTATCTAAAATATCAGAGATTTACTTAACTAATTAATGAGGGAACTAGCAGAATGTCAATGCCAGAGTGACAGAAATATTTATAGTCACAGAATTCTGGAATGTCATTGCTATGGTACTAAACTGATTATTGCCCTATAGGCAATAAAACTATAACCTTTGAGAATCCATTTATATTTCTATAACAGAACATTCATTTGCATTGCTATCAGACAAGAGTCATTTGCACTGTCATCTGTACAAGTGAAATAGCCTAATCTACAGATTGGCAAACTTTGTATGGCAGTTAATATTTTAGGTTTGTGGGCCATATAAGGTCTTTGGCCTGTATCATACGTTTTTGTTTTACTTGTTTTCTCAGTCTCTTAAAAATGTAAAGAAAACAAAACAAAACAAAACAAAACCAAAACCCCAAAACCAAAAATAGATAATGAGCTGTACAAAAACAGACTGCTGCTACCCTGATTTGGCCGGTGGACCACAGTTTACACATTCTTGCTTAGAACGTAATCAATAGTAAATACTAAAACAGAATAAAGATACTATCTTAGAGAATCGGGTGATCCTTGGGTGAGCCAGTTAGATAGTGTTCCATTATGATAGTCACGAGACATGTATTCATCCTTTTGCCCATTTGCAGGTTTGTGGTATATATGCATTGTTTTAATCGAGGTGTCTGATACTATGAAAGTGTTTTCTGGGGACACAGGAATCCAGTCACCTGAGGAGATCAGTGAAGCAGGAAGACAATGCTAGCCAAAGGATCACACAATCAAAATGTATCATTGCAGGTGTGTCCAGTGCTATGAAAGAGAGATGGGAGGCGCTATTGAGTGTTTGTTTGGGTGGCCAGAGGAGACTTTCCTGACAAAGTGATGCTTAAAATAAATTCTGAAGGATAGCTAGGGGTTAAGTTGGAGAGTAGGAAAGAGATGGCCAAGCAAAGAATTAACAGTGGAGATGTGGCTTGTTACATGAGGGAAAGGAGTACCTGAGTCTGGAAGAGGACCTCTGTGGCTGGAAGGAACTGGAGGGGCAAGCATAAAGACAGTTGAAGGGGTAGAGCCTGGTGGGTGGGGTGACCAAACTAACCTCTTTTCCAAGGGCTGTCCTGATTGACTGGTGTAAAAATTAATCACCTTCTTTTACTCTCAAAATGTCCCGGTGTAGATGATAAATGATGTGATAAATCAGAAGGAAGACACCGAGGAATTTTAAGGCTCGCAAGTGTAATATAATCATATTCACATTTTGGAATGATTGCTGCCTTGTGGATGATGTGGCTAGCTCACAGGGGATGCTAAATTGCTATTTACTGGGAAATTTATCTTTCAGGTTAAACACCTCGTTAAATTTTCTCAGCAAGTCAATCCAGGAAAAAAGGAAAATCAGGTGGATCTATTGCGTGATGAAACCAATTAGTTAGTAAATAAAGACTGTTGATTTAGTAGCCACTCATAGGTGATGCTGTTTTGGAGTGCCTTTAGTTATCATTGATGCCTTGTTTAGATTTGTTGGCCACCTCGTCCGTGTTGTCTTCCTGTGTTCCCATAGGGGTGCATAATGAGAAGAGACTGTAAAATAAAACTATCGGGGTGTGCTTTTATAAAGCTGTGAATCTGATAATCAAGACTATGAAATCACAAAGTTAGCGAGGGGATTTTGTCCCAAAGACTGGTGATACCGGTGTGAGGTCTGGTGTCACCACTGACTTGTTCATAGCTATGGCCCCAGCATGTGGCATTCAAATAAACTGGCTGGGAGGCTGAAAGAATGAACTCCCCACCTCTAATAAGAACTTTGTTTCTTAAAAATATTAGGTGCAACCTTCAAAAAGTTCTTAGACATTTATGCTACAAGCTTAGAATCTCTAAATGAAGACTGTAGTCAGGATTATAGAAGTAAAAATACTTACCAACTACATCTGAAATGTATTTCCTGTTAATGTTTTTTTGCTCAGCATTAAAGAACAGTTTGACATAAATTTTGCTTAGGAGTAGAGATGGCAAAACCAGTTTCCATTAAAAATAAAATTATCATGTAGTTTTTATTAAGAACAAATTAAAAATGTATCTTTTTTTTTCCTATCTGGAAAATAACCAAGAAGGAAAAATTAAAACTGAATTTGAATATATTAAAATCATTATGATATGAATGAATAAAATCAGATTATTCCGTAATTTAGATGCTAAGATACAGGGCATATGCATAAACATTTAAAACCACAGCAGCACTTTAATAAGATTAGAAATCCCCAAGGAATATGATAGAAAATGACAGAAACTCATACTCCTTAAATGTGATCTTTAAAAATTAATATTTAGGGGTGCCTGGGTGGTTCAGTCAGTTAAGTGTCCGACTTGGGTTCAGGTCATGACCTCACGGTTTGTGGGTTAGAGCCCTGCGTTGGTCTCTGTGCTGACAGCTCAGATCCTGGAGCCTGCTTCAGATTCTGTGTCTCCCTTTCTCTCTGCCCTTCCCTTTCTTATAGTCTCTCTCTCTCCCTCTCTCTCTCAAAAATAAATAAACATTAAAAAAATTTTAAAAAATATTTAAAGACATGTCTCTCCTAAAAAAAGAAAAAAAATAAATATGAAAATTGATCAAAGAAAGAATCTTTAACAATTTGATGAACTATTTGGTTAATATCTAGACTGTGAGAATATTGCCAACTTTTCATACCTTTTATTAGTTTTTTCAGTTTAATCATACAATAATAAAACTGATGCCATAATATTTGCAAAATGCCCTCTTGTTCTCCCAG
This sequence comes from Herpailurus yagouaroundi, assembly GCF_014898765.1. NCBI lineage: Eukaryota > Metazoa > Chordata > Mammalia > Carnivora > Felidae > Herpailurus > Herpailurus yagouaroundi. The sequence goes on from NW_024412376.1 coordinate 72,239,114, forward strand.
TCATCTCTGAATGTTCACTTCTGCTTCTTGTGCTGACTGCAATCTGGCTTTCTCTTGAGTTGGCTGTTTTCTCTTTCCTCTACATGCTGCTGCACCTGGGGGTGGATAGGTGTTTTCTTGCTCTTCACTGCTTTTGTAAAACCACTGTTAACACCTCCTCCCTCAATATCCCCCACCTCCATCCTTCCACCACCCTATCTTTGAAACATTTTCTCAGATTATGACATCCTACGCTTTCTAGTGTAGCCATTTCCTGCCATTCTTTTGGTACCTGCCCCTCTTTGTTGTGTTGTGTAGGAGCTGATTGACAGTGTTCTCTCCTTCCCCACTTGTAATCCTCAGTCTTGGTGGGTTTATCTTTAGCTACACAGATTATTTGTGCCACACCCAGACCTTCTACAAGGGATTCTCTCCCTTTCAGTGATTTTTTCTTCTACTCTAGGGGTCAGCAAACTTTTTTTATAAAGGGCCAAATAGTAAATATTTTCAGTTTCCTGGGTATATGGTCTTCGTTGCAATTGTTCAATACTGTAGTTGTAGCTTGAAGGCAGCCATCAATTTTAATACGTAAACAAATGGACGATGAGGCTGTGCTCCAGTTAAACTTTATTTACAAAAAGGTGAAAAACTGAGTGGCGGTTTGAAGGAGATGAGGTAGTGAGCCATATCTGGGGGAAAAGGGTTCCAGGCAGATTAAACAGCAAGTTCAAAGTCGAGGCAGGAGTTTGCCAGGAGTTCTCCCAAAGCAGCAAGGAGGCCACTGTGGTTGGAGAGCAGTAAACTAGAGGAGGAATGGTGGTGGGAGAGGCCAAGGAGATGATGGGGGGGAGGGGGGTGGGCTTTGAAGGATCTTCTACACCACAGGTGGGATTTTTGCTTTTAGTCAGAGGCAGTTGGAGAGCCACTGGAGGTTCTGAGCAGAGGGACAAATAATCAGCCTTCAGTTTTAACAGGATTGTTCTGGCTGCTGTTGTAAGGACAGTGAGGGGACAGGATGGAAACAAATTTTTTTTTCCGTATATATTTTGAAGAATTTGCTTAAGAATTACGCTGAGTTTTTTTCATCCTGAGCAACTAGAAAGGTATGGAAGACACTGGGTAAAGCAGGCTTTAGAGGGAAGATCGTAAATTCTTTGGGCTTATTTAGTTAGAGATGTCTTTGAGGCAGACAAATGCCCCCATATTTGGGATGTCTGACATTTGTTATAACTTCCATGATTTCGTAGTAAGGAAAAATTAATCTTTAGTTAAAAAAAATCATTGATCTAGGTAAACTAACTGTTCCATTGAATGCTTATGCAAAAATATGTTACCAGGTACCTGAGACTGACTGGTACTGACTGGTGTTAGCAGTGCCTATAGCTATATTTATTAATATCCTTTATTATTCCAATGGTATCCAATTTGTGAATAAATTCATATATAACTTTCATGTTTTTCTTCAGTTTTATGAGCCTAAGATCACGGTATTTTTTTTTTTTTTACATTTATGTATATTATACACAGGAAATAAGCTGATCTTTTTAAGTAATTTCAGCATAAAAATAGTTAATTGAAAACCAAATAGTAATTGGTAGATGAGAGCATTTGGGCTTGTATGTCTTCAGGGAAAATTTGTTGCAAGTGTGAAGATAATATGGTAGTAAGCCACAAAGAGAGGATGATCTAATATGTTTTTCCATTCACTCTCTGCTCCAAGGGCTATTGTCAGAAAGGCAATTTATCTGCTCTGTAAATTTTTCAGAGATTTATTAAAAATTTGGCAAGATAAGTGTTTTAAGCTTTCTCTCCAGTTACTCATTAAGAGCAAATCCCCAAAAAAATGAAGTGTGTTTAAACTTAAATTTGTTTGAAGAGGAAAAAGTCTTACATTTAGGGGATTGTATTCAACCTTGTATTGGTAATCACTATATTATTTATTTCGTGTATAATCATGCAGAAATGTTGAAATGTAAAAACTTAAAGTTGGAAAGAACCTTACAGGATCCTCTTAAAGGATCATGTAACCCAGTGCTTATCAAGCCTTTTTCCTGTGATCTACAGTTATGTGGTTACATCATGACCCAGTGTACAATATATATGTATAAAAGTCAAGCAAGTTGCACAAAGCTATACTTACCTTAAGTGTGAAATGCACTTCAATATATATATTTTTTAAATGCTTCCTTGATGTGCACTTTGAAGAAAAGATGCTTATCTTGTCTGTTCTTTGGCATGATGCAGCCTCCTTCCTGCGTGATAGCCTTAGTTTACCATAAATCACATAGCCTTTGTTTAATCTTAAAGTGTAGCTAGGTACTGTATTACTTTAAGACATTTCATGTGTTTGTGTCTTGCTGTCAAATAGGGAGCCAACTAAGCAGCCTGGTGTGGAATTATCAATCGGGCTTCTCTTTTTGACCCAGATTGCAGGAGGCAGAGTGCTTGAACCTGCACTGGCTTCTAGAATCGGCAAGATAGGAGTGCTATTCAGGTACTTAGGGCTGAGGAATTACCAATGGCCATTTTTTGTCTTCTTAACCTGACAGTCTTACACATTTAATACATAGTAGATAGGTGTGTACAGTTTGAATAAATTTAACAAAAAAATGGTATTGGTCCAACACTGTTAGGTCCTCAAGTGCACCATCTTAAGATTTTTATGACATGCAAGTCATGATGACAGCAGCTGCTGTTCCTTTTTAAATATTCCTAATACTTAAGAATATCAATGAGTGATCACTGATTAGCTTTATACAAGCATGAGAAGGTGGAATAACTAAAGGATAAAACCAGGAAAAAGATAATGAAGAAAGCTAGAATCACTTACTGAAATACATAAATAATATTCATGCATAATTGAAAGAGGAAAGAGTTTTTTTAAACAAAGAAATCTTGAAATAAATACTAACTTTTCTGAGAAATGAAATCACTTTTCCAAAAAACAAATTATAATAAGTAAAACGGAATCATGCAATTAAAATATGCAACAAGATAATCTTGAAATGTTTTTTAAAGAAAATTCTAGATATTACTAGGCTTAATAATAAACCTATAATTTAATTTCTCCTCACATATACAATTTTATTAAAAGGGAGAAGTAAAGTGTATTACGTGAATGATCCATTTACTTTTCTATTTGATTAACCATCTCTGAAATTCTGTTTAACCCTTTATGGCTTTTTTAAGCAAAAGGATTGCTTGCTCTCTCATGTTGTTCATGGTGTCATGTGATTGCTGTAGCAGGTAGCCTTATAATTAGCAACCACTGGTCATGTCTCCTCACTTTCTTTCATCTTCCAAGGTTGAAATTTTCCTGAGTAATAGATACTTTGACCAGCCAGAAAGTCTTTTGGATACTCTGAGTTTATGACTAGCTCTGGCCTAGTAGAAAATCTCCTGGTTTGTTATAGTCAGCCCTAAATATTACTAACCTGATCTTATAGATACTGAAGTTAATCTATACTTTGTTTTTAATCTGGAACCAGGAAATGGGGTGAGAATTTGGGAATAAGGAAGGAGATTATGGTTGACAGAGCTGATATGATATGTTTGACTTTCAGCACTGATCTTTGAATCCAATGACTTTTTGTGTGTACTATTAAAATAATTTTAAAATTAATATGGATAACATTCTCCACTGAGTTTTCATGTAGTAATTTTGATCTTTAAAATAGTTTCTTTTTCTTAAGTATAAGCACTGAATTGCCTTTTCTTTTTAAGTTTATTTATTTATTTTGAGAGAGACAGAGACAGCCCAAGTGGGGGAGGGGCAGAGAGAGAAAAAGAGAGAGAAAGAGAGAGAGAGAGAGAGAGAGAGAGAGAGAGAGAGAGAGAATGAATCCTAAGCAGTCTCCACACCATCAGTGCAGAGCCTGACATGGGGCTTGAACTCACAAAACCATGAGATCATGACCTTAGTGGAAACTAAGAGTCAGACACTTAGCTGGCTGAGCCACCTGGGTGTTCCAGCACTGAATTGGTTTTAAACATAGGTTAGTTGAGTTTAAAAACATTTTATTCTCATGACAAGAAAATATTTGAAATTTTATTAAAACAGTTTTTGGACTTCTGATGTTTTAACATTTGAGTACTAAATAGTGGTTCATGTGGCATTTATTAATGGGGTATATTGGTAAGTATTTATCAAAAATGCATATCCTTAATGCAATTTCAGGAATTTGTGTTCAAATATCTAAAATTAGGACAGACCGTGGTTTCTGTGCCTGTGCAGTTTTATTTATTTGCCTTAGCCAGCTAAGTCAAATTCCTACTTTTTATGTGTAAATTTAAAAAGTGTCATATTAAGACAAAAAAGAACATCAAAGTATATGTGCTACAAGTCTCTTGACTGCCTATCTTTTTACTCAAAATAAAATGAACAGTGTGCACAAATCCGTATCTCAAAGAAGCAGAGTGCATATATTTTTCAAATATACAAACATTAATATATTTTAAATGGTATTGTTTTATCCACTGTATCATTTGTGTTATAGGAAATAGAAATTAGGAAAACATGCACATGCAGATTTGCCTTCAGGTTTTTAGAAATGTTACTTTGATTTTGAATTTGGTTTCCAGTGCTTTTATGTCTGTTTGAAAACTTTTCTCTCTAGAAATGATCAGCCTTGTCACAAAAGAGCCATTAGTAATGGTTGAACTCATGGGTCTCTAGAATAGTGCCATTTGAAAGTTGTAATGTTTGAGATGTGTGCGTGTGTGTGTGTGTGTGTGTATGTGTATGTATTTTTTTTTTCATTAACAAACGAGCTCAATGTTGGCATCCCTCTTCTGAGAAAGTTATGGCACATTGTTTGGCCATAACTTGATAGTGCTTGCTCTAGCTCTGAAATATAATTAATTGCTGATGGGAATATAAAAAGTATCTGACTTACAAGCTGCCATTTTTCCATCCCAGTCTGTGAACCAAATTCAGCTACCTCAATCCTTGTAACATAGTAAAGTTAAAAATACAAAATCTACTTCATTCATAACCAGGACTATTGCTCAGAGCTGAGAAATAGTGATTATGAAAATGCAATGCATCTGTTCTGCACCAGAATTATTTTATTAGTATTATGATAACATTGATATCATTGCCCTGTCATGTTTAGTTTTAGAGATTTCTAATAACTCATATTTTGATGAAAAGTATTCTTTTTTTTTTTTTTTGCTAAAAAAATTGCAATTCTTTGAGGACAATGGGCCAATCACAAATTTCAGATTGTCTTTCCTTTTTATTTATCTATTGTTGGCTAACAACTCCCATCCCCAACTTAATGGCTTAAAATAACATCAATTTATTATTTGTGGACTGACTGGATTCAGTTGGATAGTAGCTCTACTCCACTTGGTATAACTGAGGTCACAATTGCAATTGCCTTCACCAATGAGTTCTGCTAGTGATGGGCTGTCAATATGGCCTTTTATTCTCCAGGGTTTCTCTCCCTGTGACTTCTTGTCTAAGTCTGTATCAAACTTCCTTTTAGCATAACATGTGGTTTCCAAGAGGACAAACTCCAATGTACAACAGCCTATGAAATCTCTTGTTTGTATCACACATGCTAATCACACAAAGCAAGTCACAGGGCCAAATTCAGAGTCAGTGTGGGAGAGAACTGCACAAGGACATGAGTACTGATAGACATGGCCAATTGGGAGCCACCAATGTAATAGGCTGTCACATCTCCATAATAAATTCTAGTAGAGAACAGCAAGTAGTGAGTATGGTTGAATGGAAGAGTAATAAGCAGTATAATTTGAACTAAATGATAAGTTGTATAAATAACTTCACAAAATTATAATTACCACCCTTGATTGTATTTGGAGGACGCTTTTAGGAAATGAAAAGGGAAGGAAGTATACTAAAATTGGAACGTGTAACTTTGTATCCTATTAGTCTTTTTTGAAAGATAATAAATCACCGTGAAAGAATATGTTCACTTTTTGACAGAGTGTTCTTAATATGTGTCCTGAAAATAGATAAGATGTACCTAATAAGCAATTGTGACATGGCTTCTATTTAGAGTTTAATTCTTCCAGTCTTTCCCTTTTCTCCCTTTCACACTCATTTTCACTTCCTAACATGCACATACACACACGTCTGCCTTTTCCTAGGTTATCATAATTATATAGGATTTTTAGATTCTTTAACTATTTAGGATTTTCAGTACATTAAATGTCCTATCAGGTAAAATAACTGAGTCACTGGAAATTCTAACATTCCTAATTGGAAGAGGAGAATTAACAATTTTCTAGGGATTTAGGGACTACATAGAGAAATACAGCATCACATTTTAAACTTCCTAAACTAAAAATATTTTTCTCTTTTTGGGGAGCCTGTGTGGCTCAGTCAGTTAAGCATCTGACTCTTGATTTCAGCTCAGGTCATGATCTCATGGTTCGTGGGACTGAGCCCTGAAGGGCTGCAAGCTGGCAGTGTAGAGCCTGCTTGGGATTCTCTCCCTCCCTCTCTCTACCCCTCCCTGATCACACACACACTCTCTCAAAATAAATGAATAAACATTTAAAATATATTTTTTCTCTTTTTGTGTAAATAGGTTTTTTTTTTTAGCACTGCTTTTCTTTCTCTAATCACCATAACTATTTTTTTCCTGTCTACTTCTTTTTTAAATATTATTTTATCCATGGGGCGCCTGGGTGGCGCAGTCGGTTAAGCATCCGACTTCAGCCAGGTCACGATCTTGCGGTCCGGGAGTTCGAGCCCCGCGTCAGGCTCTGGGCTGATGGCTCAGAGCCTGGAGCTTGTTTCCGATTCTGTGTCTCCCTCTCTCTCTGCCCCTCCCCCGTTCATGCTCTGTCTCTCTCTGTCCCAGAAATAAGTAAACGTTGAAAAAAAAAATTTTTTAAATAAATAAATAAATAAATAAATAAATAAATATTATTTTATCCTGACAAACCAATTAATACTTTTTGATATATTTGGAGCAGGGGGTAGTTTGTTGACAAATGTATTTTAGAGGGTCCATATAGTATTCTGAGCAAGAACCAGATCTTTGGAATCCTCCAGCTCTGGATTATGGTCATAGCCTAGCCAGTTACTAGCTGTTAAGCCTTAGAAGTTTCCTTCACCTCTCTAAGCCTGTGCACGTTCATCTGTAAAAGGTGATGGGAAAGGTTGTATATATTAACTAACTCTTGGAAAAAGTATTTGCACTGTGTTGACACAGCGCTGTAGTTATTTTATACCTTTTAATCCCTTAAATGAGAAGAAGTATTAAATAGGAAACTTCTTTCACATTTACATAAAATTAGTTTCTCTGATAATTATAAGGTCCTATTTAGTTCTTTTTGGCCCCTTTGTATAAGTAGTACTTAGCTAGAAACTGCAGTGAAATCATGCAAGAATATAGGACAGGAAGAGAAAGCAGTGATCCCATGGTAATTTGAATGGAAACTACCAAATTGATAATATATGAGGAAGAGAAAGGAAAAAGCCATGGGTCAAATGAATCTTGGAAACGTTTTAGTCTCAGAAACCCCTTTGCTCCCCCTGTAAGTCTCATACTTAATGCTCCAGAATTTAACATTTTATTCTGGATAAAAACGGTTACACTGTTTCCATTTATGAAAACTCGTTCATTCATGACTTGATTTTACCTTTGAGGAAACTTCAGAAAAGAATGACTACCAGAGGTATTATAAGCTGTGTTCTCAAATGCTTTTCTCATTATCCTCTTTAACATTTTTTTCTGGAAGCACCTTAGTGACGAGTGTGATAAGGTTAACTGTGTGTGCCTGTGTGACCTGCTTATGTTGATAACGGAGGGCAGTCATAGCAGGAACACAGCACAGCATGTTCCACCATGGAGCAGCCACCGTGCTCTCAAGGCCAGCCATGCTGCCAATCTTGGGTTAGCATCTGTGGTGAACAGTGCTCCCTGTATTTTCTTCAGCATATAAATGAATTGACAGTCATTTATAGAGAATAAGTTTTTGTGAAAGTAAACACAATTTTCAACCCTTGACAAACTGTTAAAAAAGAGGAAATGGATGGAAGATGGATAATTTTGACAGACAGAAAAGGCTCGAAGAGAAAAAGATAATATCTGTGGGTGTGTAAGACACTGTCTTCAGACGATAGAAACATCCACTCTGAGAATAATAAAGAGTTCAAAGTTTCAAAAGGAAACCAACCCGTCCTCAGAGTAATTGTAAACATGTGGAATGCATCTGTGTGAAGATGAAATTACATAATTTGTTAATAAAATGAAATGAAAATTGTGGGCATTTCATTTAGTTTTGTTTTTTAGTTATTTTAAAGAGAGTAGAAGGAAATAGGGAGGTCATTAGGAAGGAATGAGGGAAGAAAGTGAATGTATATATATTTATTCCAAGTAAAGATGATGCTAGTTGTTTTCTGCTTTATCAATAACATCACTCATTCATAATGAATCTCACCTGGTCAAATGACTGGGTAGAAATAGTGGAGATTATTTTGGAATTGTGTAATACAAAAGTAGTGAACTGGTGTCAAATGATTTGTCCTTAAGCATTATTATGTGCTTACTGGCTAAATGCTTTTGTGAAACTGATTTTCACCAAAAAATATATGTTTAATCATTAGGCTTGCATCTGAGCAACTCTTGACTTGTTGAAAAAATAATTTATTTCTAAATGATGATTGTTTCCAAGTATTAATAAGGTAGTGATAATGATACTAAGAAAATTTTATTCCAGATAGAACCAGAAAATAATACTGTTTCTCCAGTTGTACCTGAAATTTCCACTTCTGTTTAGCGCCACCACTCTTTGGTCTGAAAATCTGAGTTGCTCATTTCCACTTGAAGTTTTTATTTTGAGACAGTGGAAGAAAGAAGTAATCATTTCTTTCTCACATTGTGATTTTTTCTTTTCATTTTAACTTTGATAGCATGGAAATCCATCTTCTTTTTTTAGAATAGCTTAAGTAGACATACCATTCTTTGAGCTTATTTAAATACAGGTTGTATTACAGTTGCTCAGTGAGGTATCCGTGAGACTGTCATTTGACAAAGCCACTGAATTATCACTTATGACCTGACTTTCTTTAGTATGCTGAATGACTATGAACAGAAGACACATCATTGAGCCTAAATTTTGATTTTCTTTGGAAGTATAAGTTTAAACAAAGGTTGTAGGCATCTTTGATATTGGTAAACTGCAGAATACCCTTCACACAATTATAGTTATGGGAGAATTGTTTGGTATCAATAGTTTTATTTTAGGTATATTGGGCTTTGGTGAAAGTTTCTGTCCAAGAACTTGGAAGAATGCCTAGCATATATATAGTAAGTGCTCAGAGCAGTTTTATGAAAGACCATCTACTATGTGCCAGATTTCTGTGAGGGATTCAAAAAACCCTATGAAATAAGATACCTGTATGGTAGTATTGATGAGAAAGAAATTCTGTGTAATGGAACAAAAGTTTTCTCTACCTTGGAAAATTTTCTGAAGACAGATTCAGGAAAGATTTTTTTTTTTAATTTTTTAAAAATTTATATTTAGTTTTGAGAGACAGAGAGAGACAGAGCACAAGTGGAGAAGGGGCAGAGAGAGAAGGAGACACAGAATCGGAAGCAGACTCCAGGCTCTGAGCTGTCAGCACAGAGCCCGACGCGGGGCTTGGACTCACGAACTGTGAGATCATGACCTGAGCCGAAGTCAGACGCTCAACCGACTGAGCCACCCAGGCGCCCCTCAGAAAAGATTTTAATTGCAGGTCAGAGATGATATCTGAAGGGGATGGATTTGGATTGTAAACAAAGGAGATTATGTTAAGTCTATGAGCTTGGGAATTTCATGGTGCTGCAGATTCCCTCTGTGGATCATTGTAGTTTGTGGGACAATCTAAATGTTCTTTGGAATCCACATTTTCTATGTGGTGGCCATCATTTCATAGGGAACATAGTAAAGACAGGTTCTGGTAGATATCATTACCCTTTTGCGGTAACTTTTCAAAAGCAGTATGTCCTACAGGTTTTGTGGGTTTGTTTGTTTGGTTTGGGTTGGGTTTTTTTGTTTGTGTGTGTGTATGTGTGTGTGTGTGTGTGTGTGTTTTGCTTTTTCTGCCCTCTGTTTCTCCCAGTGAAGGTCAGGCCACCCCAAGTTATTTTGATAAATAGGAAGAGTTTGCTATTTGTGGGAATGAGTTGGGGGAGGAAGGGGACTTATGCAAAAATAAACAGCAGAAAAAGCAGTATGTAAGTTCTATATGTGTAGTTAGTTTACTTTAGAGTTACAGTAGGTAATGAGTGCTTCCAGTTCAGAAGAGCAAGCATTTGTTTTGGCTACTTATCAGTGTAAGTCTAGCTCATTGGAAAATTTAAAAAAGTGTGAATTTGAGGAGCTGATAGATTATTTTATTAGAATTCCTATCTATATATTTTTGGCTGATGACTTGCTAAATGGATTTTGGTCACTTGAGTTTAGAAGTACCATAATAAAAACTCTTTTGACAGGTTGGCTAGGAATTGCTATGTAGACACTCCCCCCATCTCCTCCCCACTTCAAATAGGGATGAGGATAGCAGACACAAGGAGACCACTTGCTAGACTCTTAAAATGATCCCTCTTTCTGCCTATTGTATTGATCAAGGCATGAGTTGTTGAAGACCTGGACTAGGGAGATAGCAAAGAGAATGACAAGGAAGAGACTCTAAGTGGTAGAATTGGTAGAACCTGGTCACTTTGAATAGATAGGTATATATTATAGCAATCATTAATATTCATTATTCACTGAGTAATATGTAGATTGTTTTACTATTATTGTCTCATTTAACTTTCTCAACCATTTTATAAAGTATAGGTACTATTATCATTATAAGTTGATTAATTTGATTAAGCTCACATAGTTAATAATTGTCAGAATTAGAACTTAAAACTTGGGTTTGTCTGAACCCAAGCCCTGTTTTAAAGGATATTCACTTATCAGAACTTAGAAGAAAGAGTGTTGCCAACATTTTTAGTTAGGAGACAAATGCCCATTAGAAGTCTAATTTAATGTTCATCATCATTATACATATAACATGAACTTTTTTCTCTTTTTTAAAAATTATTTCTTTATATTTTTAGTGCGACTTCATGACAGCATATCAGAAGAGGGCTTCCATTATTTGGTGTTTGATTTGTAAGTACAACACACTTTGTGTTCATTTATTTTTGCTATTTGAAAACCACTTTTAATTAAATATTTTTTTTCTAATTTATAGTCTAAATTAATTACTGTGTAGTTTTTTTAGGTGTTCTTCAAATAACATTCACTCTAATTCTTTTGAAAAAATGTGACTGTTCAGGAGTGTTTATTTAAAACTTAAGTTAATCTAAATAGGTGAAACAGTTATGAGTCTATTGTTTGGAGTGTTTACAGTGATATTATAAGCAGTTATCAGTTTTATCTTTGGGCATACAAAGGACTGATGTGAGCTAATTTTCCATTGAATATTTTGGACTATGTATACCCACTTTATTGTCTTATATAGGAAGAACCATAGCTAACCTCATACTCAGTGGTGAAAAACTGAGGACTTTTTTCTGTAACATCAGGAACAAGATAAGGATGTCCATCTCACCAGTTTTATTCAACATAATGTAACCACAGTAATCAGACAAGAAAAAGAAATAATAGGCATCCATATTGGTAAAGAAGAAGTAAAACTTTCACTATTTATAGATGACATGATAGCATACATAGAAAACCCTAAAGACTCCACCAAAAAACTATTAGAAGTAATAAGTCAAGATGCAGAATACAAAATTAATATGCAGAAACCAGTAGTGTTTCTATACACTAATAACAAAGTAGAAGAGAAATTAAGAAAACCGTTCCATTCATAATTGCACCAAAAAGAATAAAAGGCTTAGGAATAAACTTAACCATGAAGGTGAAACACCTGTAATCTGAAAACTATAAAATAATGACAAAAGAAATTAAAGATGACATAAACAAATAGAAAGATACTCCACCCTTATGGATTGGAAGAATTAATATTATTTAAATGTTGTTACTACCCAAAGTGATCTACAGATTCAGTGCCATCCTATATCAAGAGCACTTTTTGCAGAACTAGAAAAAATAATTCTAAAATTTGTATGGAACCACCAAAAACCCCAAATAGCCAAAGCAGTCTTGAAAAAGAAGCACAAAGGTGGAGGTGTCACAATCCCAGAGTCCAAGATATACTACAAAGCTGTAGTAATCAAAACACTATGGTACTGGCACAAAAATAGATACATACATCAATGAAACAGAATAGAGGGCCCAGAAATAAACCCATATTTATATAGTCAGTTAATCTATGATAAAAAAGACAAGAATATGGAAAATGGAGAAAAAGCCAGTCTTTTCAATAAATAGTGCTGGGAAAACTGGACAGCTACATGCAAAAGAATGAAACTAACACCACACATAAAATAAACTCAAAATGGATTGAAGACCAATAACTTTGATAAGAGCCATAGCAACATTTTTTCTAGCTATGTCTCCTAAGGCAAAGGAAACAAAAGCAAAAATAAACTGTTGGACTACATGAAAATAAAAAACTTTTGCACAGCAAAGGAAGCCATCAACCAAACAAAAAGACAGCAAACTAAATGGGAGAAGATATTTGCAAATGGTATATCTAATAATGGGTTAATATCCAAAATATATAAAGAATCTATACAACTCAATACTAAACAAACAAACAAGCAAAACAATCCAATTAAAAAAATGGATAGGGGACCTGAATAGACATTTTTCCAAAGAAAACATACAGAAAGTCAAGAGACACATGAAAAGATGCTCAACATCACTAATCATCAGGGAATGTAAATTAAAACCACAAGGAGATACCACCTTACACCTAAATGGCTAAAACCAAATACACAAGAGACAAGTGTTAACAAGGATATGGAGAAAAAGGAACCCTTGTGTACTACTGGTGGAAATGTAAATTTATACAGCCACTGTGGAAAGCAGTATGGAGGTTCCTCCAAAAATTAACAATAGAAATACCATATTATCTAATAATCCCACTCTTTGGGTATTTACCTAAAGAACATGGCAACACTAATTTGAGAAGATACATGCATCCCTATGTTCATTTTAACATTATTTACAATAACCAAGTTATGGAAGCAACTTAAGTGTCTACCAGTATATGAATGGATAAATAACATGTGATATGTATATACATACACACACATGCACACATATGCAGTGGAACATTACACAGCCACAGAGAAAGGATGACATCTTGCCATGTGCAACAATATGGTTGGAGCAAGAGGGTATTATGCTAAGTAAAATAAGTAAGACTGAGAAAGACAAATACCATATGATTTCACTCACATGTGGAATAATAAAAAAAAAAAAAAACAAGTGAATAAACAAACAAAAAGCAGAATCAGAGAACAAACTGATGGTTGCCAGAGGAAAGAGAGTTGGTGAGGATGGGCAAAATGAGTGGGGAGTGGGAGATACAGGCTTCCAGTTAGGGAATGAATAAGTCACAGGAATTAAAGACATAAGGGAATATTTTCAGTGATATTATAATAGTGTCATATGGTGAGAGATGGTAGGTACACTTGTGAATGTATAATGTATAGAGATGTACCTGAAACTAATGCAACACTGTATGTCGACTATACTCAGATAAATAAATTAAAAATAAATACATTATAATTAAAATAATGGAAAAAAGATGCAAGGAAGGATTCTTGAGGTTGGTTTATTCAGGGGTTCAACAACAATATCAGCCTCCCATCTTTTACTTCAGCTTATTGACTTTCTTCTCAGATTGGTATGGTTCAAGGTATTATATACAGACATGCTAATATCCAGTGGAAGACATTGTCTCTTCTTTTTTAAAAAAAATTTTTTTTAATGTTTATTTTTGAGAGAAAGAGAAAGAGAATGAGAGAGAGAATGAGCAGGTTGGGGGCAGAGAGAGATGAAAACACAGAATCCCAAGCAGGCACCAGGCTCTGAGCTGTCAGCACAGAGTCCAGAGTGGGGCTCAAACTCACAAGCCATGAGATCATGACCTGAGCCAAAGTCAGATGCTTAACCAACTGAGCCACCCAGGCACCCCTGTCTCTTCTTCTTTATAAGAATAAAATATTTACCCAGTAAATATCCCATTTTGTCCCATTGGCCATGATGGGGTCACATGCCAACCCATAACCAGTCACTGGCAAGAGGAATAGAATTACCAAGGTTGACTTAGACTAATCCGAATTTGTAAATGAAGTTCTATTTACTAAAATAAATAAGTTTGCTCTGCCCAACTGGGATATAGTGAGACAGGCAATACACATGGCTGGTAGGGGTTTAAAAGGAACACAATTTCTGGAATTCAAAATGTCCATACCATTTGACATAGTAATTTCACTTCTATAAACAAAGTCCATGGAAAGTATACCCTAAATTTATCTAAATTTAGATGAAGCTTTATGCCAAAATATGTTCATATGTTCACTGCATCAGCTTTTATAATGGGGAAAAAAGAAAGAAAGCCAACTTAAGGATCCAATAATAGAGAAACAGTTGCATAATTATGGTAAATTCATATAATGGACTATTGTCTAGCATTTTCATGTGTTTGGGAAACAAGAAAAAATACTGTTTCTTATGAATCTAAAGATAGGTTAGTGTTAAATTTTGGTTAATTCAAAAAAAATTTGGTTAATTCAGCCCTTCAGTGATATCATTAAGAAATCAAGTTTTTTCTGCCTTTCTGTTTGTTTTCTGTAGTATGTGAGCTGGTTCTCAAGTTGGCTACCTCATTTTCAGGCATCAGTGACTTTCAAAGTCAGGAAAAGGGCAGTATTAATGCCATTGCGTTAATCCTTTCCAGCAGAGTCCCTCAGAAGACAATCTGTTATTGAATCCTTGTTTAGAACTGCTTCTCATGCCCATGCCTAAATCAAGTATTGAGGAGGGGAGTGGGATTACAATAGGCGTTGACCTCTTATAAATTTAAAAATGGGAGGGAACTGGCCTCCCCTGAATCATAGTCAGATAAGACTTAAATCATGGCTTTGTTAAAAGAAAATAGGGGATTTTTTGCCTGTTGGGTAGGCAGCCAAGTATGTCTGCCATATTGGTGACTAGTGTATGCTGGAGAATAGAGACTGAAGCTCTGATTATGCATAGTCCTACTGTATATGCTCCTTCTCCGTAATCACAGTCCATACATGACTTGTTGATGTGGCTGTAGTTTGGTACCACTCCATATGGTGTTATTAGTTCCTCTTCAGTCCTTTCTCAGAGCTCATATTTTTACTTTCTCCATTGTTCTTTCTTCCTTTATGATGTTCCAAGATCCCTTCTTTTATGATTTCCTTTCTTCTTTAATTTCCTTTCTCCTTTACGCATTCTTTTAGAAATGGTGGTTTTGCTAGCAACAAATGTTTGCTGGCAACAAATTCTTAGTTTCCTTGTTTCTGACAATATCTTGATTTCCCTCTTCGCTCCTGAAAGATATTTTTGCTAGATAAAAAATTCCAGGGGGCACCTGGGTGGCTTAGTTGGTTGAGCTTCCAACTCTGGATTTTGGCTCAGGTCACAATCTCATGGTTCGTGAGTTTGAGCCCCACCGTGGGCTCCACACTAGTGTGGAGCCTGATTGGGATTCTCTCTCTCTCTCTCTCTCTCTCTCTCTCTCTCTCTCTCTCTCTGTGCCCCTTCCTGTTCACATTTTCTCTTTCAAAATAATAAACTGAAACAAAATCTAGGTAAGCAGTTATATTCTTTTAATGTGTCAATTCCTTCTGGATTCTTTGATTTTTTATGAGAAAATTTTTGTCATTCTGTTTTCCCCCTAAAAGTAAGGTGTCATTTCTCTCCAGCTATTTTAAAGATTTTTTTTCTTTGTAGCTTTTAGAAGTTTGACTATGATGCGTCTCAGCTTGAATTTCTTAGAGTTTATCTTATTTGGTATTCGCTAACCTCTTGAATATACAGGTTTATGTCTTCTGCCAAACTTGGGAACTTTTTAGACGTTGTTTCTTTGAATACTTGTTTAGCCTTCCCTTTTGTTCCCTTCTCTTTCTGGAACTTGATAATATGAATGTTAGATCCTTTGTTATAGCCCCATAAGTTCCTGTGGCTCTTCATTTTTTTTTTTTCCTTTGGTCAGATTAGGTAATTTATCTTTTGACTTGTCCTTTCTTCATTTTTTTTTTCATTCTGCTGTTGAATGTATCCATTGGGTTTTTCATTTCAGTTATTCTTTTTTCAGTTCTATTTTGACTATTAGTTTTTCTATAAATTCTTGGTCTTTACTGAGACTTCCAATTTTTTCTGTTTGTGTCCATAATTGCTCACTGAAGCATTTTTATTAAGCTGATCAAAAGTCCTTGTCAGGTAATTCCAACAGCCTTGTCATCTTAGTGTTGTTGGTATTGGTGTTGGTATTAGTGTGTTGGTATTGGTATTTACATTGTTTTTTCTCATTAATATGGAAATTTTCTTGGTTCTTGATATCATATGTGATTTGGTATTATATCTTGGACATTTAGGTATTTTTTTATGAGACCCTGTATTTAATTTAAATCTTTTTAGGTATTATTTTATGAGACCTGGATTTAATTTAAATCTTCTTATCAGGCCTCCTTTGATACCACACTGGCAGGGGTAATTAGGTGCCATCTTATTACTTTCAGGTGAGGGTAGAAGTCTAGGTGTCCTAGTTAGCCTCCTATGGCATCCCAGGGGTGTGCCTCCTTACTGCTGCACAGGGCTGGGAAAACAGGGATTTATTTTTTTTCATGCATGTAGTGAGAGAGATGCATCTACTCACTTTTTTAGACTTGTTATTTCTTTATAGATTTAATTCGTTAGATCTCCTTTGTTATATAAATCAAGGATATATTATTATAAACTGGGATATGTCTTTCATGTTACGATGAATGCTAGAATGAAAAACACTTTTGCCAATGCTCATTTACCTGAGTACTGTTATTCAGGTTTGACCACAGCTCTATCAGAGAGGATATGTTTTTCCTATACCCTCTTATGTTCAATACATGAAGGCACGTGAATCAGACTAAATGAAGATTGACAGAATGAAAGGTACACAATTTTTATAAATGTTTGTGTGCGTGGGAGTTTTTAGAAAAGGAATAAAAGTAAAAGAAGCAGTTAAGGTGTCAAATTCTTGTCTTAGATGCTAAGAATTGCTCTTTCCCTGGTATATGGAACAGATACCTTCCTCACAGGGAAATTTATTGTCTGCTTTTGGGCAGATAAGGGAAAGGCAGAGAATTCTTCACGTATTTGTTGATTCTCATTTGACTTTAGATCAAAATAGTCTTTTTGGCAAAGTGGCTTATTGTGGAATGGTATATTCTGATCTTTTTGCCAGAGCAGCTTATTGTGGAGTAGTATATCCCATCCGCTTCAGCTCCAAGAAGCACGTCAGTGTTAGGTCAGTTGTAAAAGGGCAACACGCTTCTTCCCATGCCATGCCACTTTTCCACAGTTACCAAGTTACTTATATTCACATTTAAAATTTTATAGTTTTTTATATTCCTTACTAATGGAAGGAATGATAAGAATCACAGAATTTAGAATAAAGTTTATTTTTTCATACATCTTTTTTTAAATGAACTTATAAAACTTATAAAAAACAGTTCATGTGGAAAGAAAATATAATTTTCAGTTACAGTGGATCATATCTGTTGTAATGATATTTGTTATTAATGTCTCTGAAACCAAATGTAGACTTTTCAAGGTTTACGTTTACATTTGAACCATAGTAACATCAAATATGCTGCATCAGGCCATTAAACCTGTTACTAGCTTGAAGAACTCAGACTCTTTGGAATTATTCTTAAATGTTTAAGAGAAGAGTTAAGACCAATTTTCAACAAAATGCTTTGCCAGTAAATGAGATTAATAAACTAGCTCAATACAATCCTATAAAGTACTCAGCTTTAGAAAGTTAGAAAACAATGGTTGTAAGTATAGATATTCAGTGACTAAAAAGACATTGTAGCAAATATAATTCCTCTAAATTAATCATTGTGGTTACTCTATGAAGAAGAAGAGTAGCTTGAGAACAATGCACATTGTATACATAGTTAAGAAAAGTATGGTCTCAGAGTTATCGATGAAATACTCCCATGGGGAAATTAGAGGCCATTTAACCAATCAGATCCAAGATAAAATAACTACTTGAATTCCTAAAGAAGGAATGTTCCTCTGTTTGCCCTTTTGATGATGGTTTTGGCAGTGTGGTACTTGTGCATACTTCCTATGGAATGTCAGCTATTCACAATCTAATGGGAAGTTCTATTTTTATAGGTGCACTGAGTTTTCTTCTAATGGAATACTTTTCCCTTTCTAAAAAGCAAAACAGAAGAGGCAGTGAGTTCCATTAAAAAAAAAAAAAGTTTCTTCTTGCTATTTTAAATTTACATTTTTCATGTAGGTATCCATCCACCATTTCCAACTATAAAGCATTAGTAATTCCTTTTGCAAACAGACTCAGGAATCAGTGGGAGAGACTTGCATGAAACCAAAGACCTCTTCACAGCAAATAATGAATCCTTCTCCTTCAGGGTTTATGCCTAGCAGGATTTTCAGGCACACCTCGGGAACTCTGGGAGATAAGAGATGTGGATTTATCTGAAATCTAAGGGAAGGCTGAGCAAGGAAGTAATGGAGCTAGAATTATAGTCCCTAAGGGAAAGGCCAACAGACAGAGCCATTGGCCTTAGGCAGATAAGACAGACCCAGTCCATTTCTTTGAGAAATAGGCCTTGACAAGGGCAGTCATCTGAATGTGATATATATATTTCAGGAACTGAATGTCAGAGAAGATCTGTATTCTATGCATGCTGGGTGAATGTATAATGAAGTATAGAAATATCATAGCCCTTTCTAAGTAAACGTATAAGAGAATAAGACTTGGGTTGGATTTTGTAATCTCAGTAGGGAGCTAAAGTAGATAGATTAGATTAAGGTTTATTGGCAAAAGTGCTGACCCTGAATGAAGACTTAAGTTTCAGTCTCAGAGCTACCCACGGCTAAACATTTAACATTATGTTTCCTCTAAGCCTCATTTTTTTCTCATACAGAATGAGGCTGTGGGACCAGTTGAAATATTTTTTAGACATCGCTAAGTCCTTTATTGTTCTGTGAGGCCAAGATGCTGTTCTCATCAATTTGAGATTTCTGGTAGAATTAATAGGACTCCTAATGTAATTTTTTTTTTAATTTTTTTTCAACGTTTTATTTATTTTTGGGACAGAGAGAGACAGAGCATGAACGGGAGAGGGGCAGAGAGAGAGGGAGACACAGAATCGGAAACAGGCTCCAGGCTCTGAGCCATCAGCCCAGAGCCCCACGCGGGGCTCGAACTCACGGACCGCGAGATCGTGACCTGGCTGAAGTCGGAAGCTTAACTGACTGCGCCACCCAGGCGCCCCTGTAATTTTTAAATATTAGAAGATTTATTATGATTTGAAGCTATTAGAGAAAAATTCTGTTCTTAAATCTTTAAAAAGAACTTTTTTCTCCACCAGCAAAAACAAATCTAAATCTTTAAAAAGAACTTTTTTCTCCACCAGCAAAAACAAATCTTGGCACATGAAATACTTCTTTTTTTTTTTCCTGTTTTAAAGTGTTTGCGTTTTTGTCCCCATGTAAGAAATTCTTTTCATCAAATATGTAATGGGTATCTACTAGATGCAGGACCCTGTGCCTAATGCTTTAGGGGGAAAAAAAGTAGTGTTTCTGAGCATTTAAAAATAAATATTCCATTTTGATAATTTCAAAATAGAGTACTCAGAGAATCTGATGTCTTCCCTCTCAGTGCCCCGTTTTATTATTGTTGTACCAGTCAGAAAACTTGGTCAAGTTGCATGTTTTGTAATTATTACTAGTAAGACATGCATATTTTCACTTTTACAAATTTGAAACTATATAAATATAAAATGCTTTTCAAAAACTATACCCCTTGCACTGAGGAGCTGATTGCTGTATTGGCAATATCAAGACTAAAAGACTAAAAGATAAGACACCATCCCTTTTTTTGAAGATTTTATAGTTCAGAGAGTGGATTAGACAGCTTCAAAAAAAAAAATCTGTACTATAGACCTAATGTAGTAAAAGCTATTAAGTTACAAAGAGGTTTGGGGGAGAGAGCCAACATTCATTCAGTCAGGGATGTCAGGAAACAATTGGAAGAACTGAAGTTGAAGCAGACATAATTACTTTGTCTGTGTTTTCATTCAACAAATACACACTTAATCTGTGCTTATTCTCTACCAGCACTGTGGATAAGCTGATTGAAGGGAAGGTGAATGAAAATTTTGCCTTTAAAAGAACCAAAAGCAACCTTATGCTTGTTGGGTTAATAGCATTCTTTCATCTAGTAAAATATTTGGTTGCAAAACCAACAGGACAGTTTTACAGGACACATAGATATAGTGTAACAAGTTTCACAATATCTATGAACACATCTGATGTGTGCCCTAGTCACTTAATCACCTTTGTGGTTATTTGGTAAAATTCTTCTGTTATGCTCATAAAATTCTCCTGCATCTCACAAAGCATATATATTCCATATATATTCCAATGATTATTAAATCTTTTCAGGGGTGGAGAGCTAGTCTGATTTTTCTGGCCATCTGTGGCCCATTATTCACAGCAAATTTTAGCCTTCCTAGAACCTAGCTAGTCTAAAATTTCATTTGTCTTATTTTTGATTTTAGTATTATTGATCACATTTGATTTATAACAGTGTATATAGTAAACAGTGGTGGCAAACATGATTTCCACTCTCAGATCAAACTGAATGCACAGATTGAAGATTATTTGGTCTATCAGCACACTGTAAACTTGAGAATAGGCCTCTTGGTTAAACTACTGTCAAAACAAAAATAAATCAATAATTACAGTATAGCATGACTTGTGCCATATTTTGCTGTGTGCATGCAAAGAGAGGTCAGATTGGACGTGTGAACCCAGTTAGAATTTGGCTACACTAGCATTCAGGTAGAAGATATTAAGTCCCTGAAGTAAGCTGTTGGTAGAAACAAAAAAAGAAGTTCTAAGGTACAAACCCTCTGAATGTACTTTAGAACAAAGTTGAGTCTGTGAATTTTATTTTTAGTTGATACTTTATGCAGGAAACAGTCAATCTGTGTAACTTGGAGGATATTTTAAATAACAAATCCAAACGCCGTAAAGATACTCTGTTTCTCATTTGTTTTTAGAAAACTGTTTGAATCCAAATATATTGGCTATTTTTATTTATTTATTTAAGAAAATTTTTTTTTACATTTATTTATTTTTGAGAAACAGAGTGAGACAAAGTGTGAGCAGGGGAGGGGCAGAGAGAGAAGGAGACACAGAATCTGAAGCAGGCTCCAGGCTCTAGGCAAGTGGTCAGCACAGAGCCTGACACGGAGCTCGAACCCATGAACTGTGAGATCATGACCTGAGCCGAAGTTGGACACTCAACCGACTGAGCCACCCAGGTGCCCCTATTGGCTATTTTTAAAATAAATTTATCGTCCACTATAGTAGAAATCTATAATTCTAGAATTGTAGAGGGTCACTGATGGGAAAATACAGTTTTCACAAGGTTATGCTAAACAATTTCAGTGTCCAATTAGTTGGAAAATTAATAAAATGGTCATGATTCTGCCATGTCACACTTCAGAATCAGTTGTCTATATCTGCAAAATCACTTACTGAGATTTTGGTTGGGATTGTGTTGAATCCATAGATCACGTTGGTAAGAACTGGCATCTTCACAATATTGAATCTTCCTATCCATAGCCATAGAATATCTCTCTATTTATTTCTTTGAGATCTTTCATCAGAGTTTTATACTTTTCCTCCTATAGATCTTTTACATATTGTGAGCCTTAAACCTAGGTTTTTCATTATTGGGGAGTGCAATGTAAATGGTAAAGTGTTTTTAATTTCAATTTCACTTGGTCATTTATAACATATAGGTAATTTCCTGTATATTTTTTCTCATTCCTGATTTCAGTGGGAGAGCTTCAAGTTTCTGGCTCTTAAATATGGTGTTAACTTTTTATATTTTGCTGATGTTCTTTATCAAGTTGAGCGAGATCATTTCTGTTCCTAGTTTGCTGAGAGTTATTATCATGAATGGGTGTTTAATTTTTGTCAAATTGTTTTTCTACATCAACTGATATAATCATGTGGTTTTTCTATTTTTGCCTGTTAATGTGATAGATAGCATTAATTGATTTTCACTTGTTAAACCAGCCTTGCATACCGGAAACAAATCTCTTTTTTATGGTATAAAATTCTTTTTATACAATATTGGATTCAATGTCTTAATATTTTGTTGAGGATTTTCATGAAGGCTCTTGGTCTATAATTTTCTTGTGTCTTTATCTTGTTCTGGTGTTAGAGTAATTCTGACTTCACAGGATGTGTTGACATGTGCTCACTTCTTTTTTCTGGGAGAAATTGTGAAGACTTAGTATCATTACTTAAGTATTTGGTATAATTTACCGGTGAATCCATCTAAGCCTACTTTCTGTTTTGGGGTTATTAATTAACAGTTCAATTTCTGTATTAGATAGGCCTATTTCTATTGTCAATTTCTTCTTGTCTGATTTTGGCAGATTGTATCTTTCAAGAAATTGGTCTACTTCATCTAGGGCACAGAGTTACTAATATTACTTTATTGTCCTTTTATTGTCCATGGTATCCATAGTGATGTCTTCTCTTTCATTTGTGATACTGGTATTTTGTGTCTTCTCTTTTGAGTTTCCATTTTCAGTTTTATTGACTTCTAATTTTTATTTCTTTTCTTCTTATTTTGGACTTAATTTGCTCTTCTTTTTCTTGTTCTTTTAGTGGAAACTTAGATTATTAATATATCCTTCTTCTCAAATGTATTCGTTCACTGCTATGAATTTCCCTGTATGTACTGCACCCCACAAATTTTGATAAGTTGTATTTTAATTTTCATTTAATTCAAAATATTTTATTTTTTAAAATTTTTTTAATATTTATTTATTTCTGAGAGATAGAGACAAGTGTGAGCGGGAGAGGGGCAGAAAGAGGGAGACACAGAATCAGAAGCAGGCTCCAGGCTCTGAGCTTTTAGCACAGAGCCTGACACGGGGCTAGAACCCACGAACTGTGAGATCATGACCTGAGCCGAAGTCAGATGCTTAACTGAGTAAGCCACCCAGGTGCCCCTTAATTCAAAATATTTTAAAATTTCTCTTGATATTTCTTCTTTGACCCATATGTTGTTTAATCTCCAAGTGCTTTAGGTTTTTCTGCTCTCTTGACTACTAGTTCAATACCATATGGTCTGAGAGAAGACATTGTATAATTTCTATTCTTCTAAACTTAAGAGGTGTTTTATGACTCATAATGTAGTCCATCTTAGTGAATGTTCTATTTGAGCTTGAGAAGAATGTGTATTCTGCTGTTGGTGGATGAAGTAGTCTATACATGTCAATTATATCCAGTTGACTTATGGTGCTCTTGAGTTTAGCTATGTTACTAATGATTTTTTGCTTGCTGGATCAGTCCATTTTTGATGGAGGGGTATTAAGTCGCCAACTATGGTAATGGATTCATCTATTTCTTCTTATATTTCTATCGTTTTCTGCCTGGCATATGTTGATGTTGTGTTGTCAGACATATACACATTAGTGATTATTAGATCTTTGCCGCAGACTGTGAGTCTGGAGTTCTCTCTTGTGCAGCAAGAAAGCAGATGCAGAATTGAATACAAGAGAGGTTAATGTCCAGGACAAGACAAGAGCCCTGAACAGAGGTTTTGTCTCCATATCTATTGAGCTCACAAGATATTACCCATGTGGTGAATGTACAGAAAACAAGATCTTACACACATTAACGTGGAGAAAAGAATCATACAGTAATCATTAACTTGTGTGTGTAAGCAAAGGGTCTGGTGGGGGGGCAAGTGGAGTTTGTGATCAAAGTACAATAGTAAATTAGCATCAGATGGAAAGTACTTGTCATCTCATTGTAATATCTCTGTAGCTAACCTTGGGCACTTTTGCCCCATGGTGGCGGCTTTCCACCGTAAGCTTTTATCTAACCTATTAATGTAAGTAGAACCTATTTCGCCATAGTTCCCCCTTTTGTTGTTTTTCTTTAAGTTTACATGTGAGGACCGTCATGATGAGCTTCTAATCCTTCTTTTTCTGTCAGGTAGTTTGGAGGATGATCCTGCAAAAGCAGAAAACGAGAGACACAGTAAAAGTATTCCATTTCCTAGAGTTATCCAGAATTTGAGATAGGCATTAGCTAATAGAGAGATGGTTAAACTCTTTCCAAAAGGACCATGAGTCAGCGCATTAATATCTTAGTTCTTTGGAGTATCATAGTTGCTGGTGTAATGTTACATCTAAATTTTCTATCACAGGGCAGATTAGAATGGAGGACTGGACCATAAATTGATTAAGTACATGTGCAGTTTGATAGTGTGGTGAAGACTAATTCCAGCAATGGTAGCAGAGGTCATAATGCTTACCATGGCTAGGATCCCCATGATTAAGAAGCCTATGAATCACCTTTGCCTGGTTAATGAATACCGGTGATGGAGATCATGGCTATCAGATACAAATCAGGGGTTTATGCATTACCATTGTGTTGTAAGAGGACACAGGCCTGGTTAGACAGGCATTTAAGGCTTCCCCAGGTTACATGAGGGGTAAGGACTTACATTTGTTGAGTGGCTTCAGGATGCAGAGTCAATGAAGAGGCTTCTTCCATACTGAAAAATGGGAGCAGTGGTCACTCAGTGAGAGTCATTCTCTAGAAGTCTTGGTTGATTGGAAGATATTCTGGGGTCTCCACCATGCCATGGTAATGCCTTCACCAACTGAGAGGGAATCCACAGAGGTCAGGAATCTGAAAGAACACAGGCATATCCTGAACCCCAGATGAGAAGTTTGAACCAGGAGCATAGGATGAGAGGGTTTTATCTGATTTTAAAGAATGTAGCTCAGTTGCGGTTAGTCCTTGATGGTCAAGATTTACAAACTTGAGTGTGATCATAGTGTGATTGAGGAGAAATTGAGGTTGTAATATAGATAGTCATGGGTAATTCCCCCTTTTTCGTTTTTTTTAACATATTTTTAAGTTTATTATGTGTTTGTTCTACAATTGTTTGGCCTTGTAGAAATTTAATTTTATCTGCTATTTCCTTCTGCCTTTGTTTCCCACATCATTCACCCCCTGAACAATTTTGACCCTTAAAATATTGAAGGTTACTGAAGGTAGATGGTCTTCTATAACTTCTTCCTGCTGAATAGGGGCATAGAAATGTCCCTGCCTATGGGTAAACATTGCTCAGTTGGGGTAGGTATAGGGGAGTCATGAAAGAGAAAGAGTTCAGGGGAAATGGAACCTCCTTGAGTAGAAAGGATTATCTGTCTACTAGAAGTTACAGTGGTGAAGAAGTCCAACAAGAGTCACAAAACTATGACAAAAAGGCTCATGATTAAAAGATCTAATGCAATTGACAAAGAAATTCAGTTATTTCTGTGGCCCATAACATTTCAATAATCAGAATATCAAGTTGATGACCTTATACCAAAAAATATTAAAACTAGGAATTGCATATAATCTCTAGAATAGTTATAGCATTTACTCAAATGTAACCTGAGGCTTATTATTTGTTTGACAGCACTTCCAGAATAATTTAACATACCAAAGAAGCCTAATTGGTCAAAAAGACTTCATTTACAATTTAAACCTTGGGAAATTTGTTAAAAAAAGAAAAAAACAAAAACCTCAGAAAGTTATAAAGCACAAAACATTTTTGCCGTCAGACCCAAATATCCTTAGTTTCTCTGCAATAAGAAACCCAAAACAGATAAGCCTTGTTTAGTAATCAATGCTTTAGCATCCCATCCTATTTAGAAAAGGCCTAGGTGTCCAATGAATTCAATCCAAATTTATCATGCAAGCAAAAAAAAAATTTTTAATGTTTGTTTATTTTTGAGAGAGACAGAGCATGAATGGGAGAGGGGCAGAGAGAGAGGGAGACACAGAATTCAAAGCAGGCTCCAGGCTCTGAGCTGTCAACACAGAGCCCAATGCAGGACTTGAACCCACTGATGGTGATATCATAACCTGAGCCAAAGTCAGTAGCTTAACCAACTGAGCCACCCAGGCACCCCAAATGCAAGAAAAACTTTTTAGGTTACTAAAGCCTTTGAAAGCTATCTTAACAATTACCCATGAAAACTATGAGACAATGTTAACCATTACTTTAAGTCATAACATGAGCTTATTTGACCTTTGATAAACAGGTCTATTTCAAACCAACAAACTTATGTTTGTGTCTACATAAGACAATTTTTTCCCCATGGTTATTTTTACCTGGAACGCTGGTGGGAAATCTGAAGTGGGTGGTCTTTGCTTCTTGACATTTCAGAGACAATGTTTAAGGGTTGGGAAAAGGTTTATATAGATAATAATATGGCTTGCAGTTCTGAATGTTGGGTAGAGCTCAGTCCAGTGTCTAATATATGTTCTCAGTTTTTTTTCCAATTTTCCAAAGGCAAGAAGCCTTGTGAGTTTTCCCCGAGGTGTCTGTAAACACTGTAAGGACATTCTTAATAAGTTGTAGCATCAGGGTAAGGATGTTGTCAGAGGGAATCTTTTGTTCCTTTAAAAGATTACATTTTTCCAAATGACAAAGTGGGGAGTCAGCATTCTCTGGATGTAGGGGTGCCAAAGGGGCTGGCTGACAATAAGGAGGCTTAGGTTCCTTGGAAACTTTTTTATTTACTTTGGGTGGGTATCTTCATAAACATCATTGATACTCAGGGGGAGAATGGCCATACAGACAACAGATCATGTTAAGAATGGCCTCCGGCAGAACATTGGTGCCTTCCATCTGACGTGCGGTTAGTGGTTTACCTATTCATTCCCAAATGTCTGGGTCGAAGGTTCCTTGCTCCAGAAACCAAGGCATTGTTGCTGGGTAATCATTAATAAGGAGTAATCATTTTAAGGAATGCTATATGAATGTAATGTTTCTGCTCTAGGGATAGGGAGTCTCGCATAACGATTCTCTCAAAAGGTTTGAGGCAGGGAACCCTAACATAGTTTCGCTTTTCTCTTATCTCGTCAGGAGAGATTGTTGTCCAGTGCACTTTTTCTGTTTAGAACTGTAGTTGTTCTGTGACACTCTGTAGTCCTTGAGTTTTGTTGGCTTATTAGCCACATCGGCTTCTAATCACATGGGCTTTGTAGCCTGTTGGTTTCTAATCAGGTCCCCTTCTAATCATGTCCCCTTTTGTTACTTCAACTTCTTAGTTATGTCGGCTTTTCTTCTAATCACGTCACCTTCTATCATGTCAGCTTTTCCTCTAATCATGTTAGCTTCACATTGTCTTCTATCATGTTGGGGTCACCATCTGTTGCAGACTATGAGTCTGGAGTTCTCTCTTGTCCAACAAGAGAGCAGATGCAGGGTTGAATACAAGAGAGGCTAATGTCTGGGAGGAGACAAGAGCCCCTAGCAGGGGTTTCATCTCCGTATTTATTGGGCTCACAAGATATTACCCATGTGGTGAATGTGAAGAAAACGAGATCTTACACACATGAACATGGAGAAAACACTCAGACATTAGTCATTAACTTCTGTGTATAAGCAAAGGGTCTGGAGGGGGCAGGTGGGGTTTGTGATCAAAGTACAATAGTATAATGGCATCAGATAGAATGTACTTGTGATCCCATTACAATATCTTGCTACCTAACCTTGGGCACTTTTCACCCCATGGTGGTGACTTTCCACCCTAAACTTTTTTTCTAACCTATTTATGTAAGTAGAACCTATTTCCCCACAGATCTTCATGGAGACTCCTTCATCATTAAGTAATGGCCCCTCTTTTTTTCCCTGATAATTTCCCTTGCCCTGGAAGTCTGCTCTGTCTGTAATTAATAAAGCTACCCTCACATTCTTTAGAGTAATGTTAGTATGGTTTATCTTTCTCCATTGCTTTATTTTTAATCTACATGTGTCTTTATAATTACAGCCCATTTCTGGCAACCTGTAGTTGCATCTTGTTTTTCTGATAGTCTCTATTAGTGTATTTAGTTCTCTGATGTGTAAAGCGATTACTGTTGTATTTGGATTGATACCTACCATGTCTGTTACTGTTTTCTGTTTGTTTTACTTGTTCCTCATTTCTATTTTTTTTTTTTTTTTGGAAGTTTCTGTTGTCATTTCCTCAAGCTCAAAGATTCTTTCCTCAGTCATGTCCAGTCTAGTAATGAGCTCATCAATGGCATTCATTTCTGTTACAGTGTTTTCTTTTTTCTAGCATTTCTTCTTGATTCTTTCTTAGAATTTCCATCTTTGTACTTTCATTATCCTTCTGTTCTTGCATGTTGTACACTTCTTCCATTAATGCCCTTAGCATAATAGCCATAGTTTTTGAAATTCTTGGTCTGTTAATTCCAACATTCGTACCTTATCTGACTCTGGCTCTAATGCTTGTTAGCATTCTTCAAAGTGTGCTTTTTGCCTTTTAGTATGTCTTGTAATTTTTTTATTCGAAGGTAGACATGATACAATAAGTAAAAGGAACCATGGTAAATAGCCCTTTAGTAATGTAGTGGTAAGGTATAGAAGGAAATACTATGATTAGGTCTCAGTCTCTTGGTGAGCCTCTATCCTTGGACTATGAACTTTATTGGTGCTTCTCAGTTTTGCTTCCATCACTACCCTTTAGGTGGGATAGGATGGCTAGAAGGAGCTGGAGATATTTCCCTTCTTCCAGTTGAAAAGTTGGAACTAGATATAGTTGAGCATTTGCATTCCACTAGGTCAGTGAGGTTCTATTAATACTCCAGCAGTTTAGGCGGTGGTAAAACAGTTTCTCCTTAAACCAGGCCTTTTTGAAAGAGAATATTGTGCTATATTTCAGAGTGGTTCCTTTTCTCCTTTCACTGCTAGAAGCATGATATTTTTTTCTTTGATATTCACTTTGAGGACATGGTAGAGAACCTAGAGGAAAATTTACAAAAGTCTGAGCCGTCCCAACCCCCATGACTGCGTCCTTCTGGAGTTTTATCTCCTAGGCTTGTCCACACTGAGCCTCCAGTAATTTGCCAGTTATAGTTCAGATTTTCCTGTTATAGTACCGGTTCCTGCAGAGGTTTCTGCTCCATTAAGTTGTTATTTTCTGTGCCTGCCTGTCTGTCTCTCTAGTTTTATGGTATCAATGTGCCTCGTGACCTTTTTTGACAGATCTATGAAGAATTGTTAATTTTTCAGTTCAGCTTTTTACTTGTTAGGACAGAATGACAACTTCTAAGCTGCCTATATGTCAGGCCAGAAATCAGAAGTCCTCACAATGTTATTTTTTTTAAGCTTACACTTTATAAAATTCAGTTAAAAGCTCCCAAATTGTTTGAAATTGAAAAAGCAAGCAAGACATAGTCATTTATTAGCTGGAGGTCAGAAATCAAGACTAGAAATTTAAATTTTTAAGATCTGTTTTAAGATAATTAGAAGTCTGGTTCTGTATATTTCTCATATAGTATAAGCCACTAAGACAGAATGAGTGGTTTGAGTATTTCTCAGAAAACAACTGAACCTGTCCTTAGTTATACCCCATTGTAATTTTCTGTCAGGAGTCATTAAAGAGATTTACTATGTCTTTTTTTCAACCAGATTTTGAAAACACAATTTTCTCAAGAAGTTATACATGAAATCATGGACGCTTATGAAAGTGGTACCTTATAAAGTAAATGTCTTTCACCTCCTGGGTCAGATGGTTCTCCTTGGAAAAGGCTAGCATTGCTATCTTGGGTATTAATTGTCATGTTGGAGACAGGTAGTGTCTGTGGACTGTCAGTGACATTCTGCTATGTAAGAGAATCTGGAAAAGTTACAATTTAAAAGATGTTAGACTAAGTTTAGTAGTCGGCTTCTTCAGTATGTGATGATATTTTCTGCCATGCTCTCATCCATTCCATTTCCCACCCTGGACTTTGTTAACCAAGTCCCTCTTGATCCCTGGTTACTTTTCACTTCTACTTGAGACACCCCAAATTGGCAGGTACTGCTGTTGGCTTGCAGTTAATTTTCCCTCTACATTTGGTATGTTAGACATTCTCTGCAAATAGATTTGCTATTACAATACATTCATCCAATGACTAGAATACTGATTGGGTGTGAATTATATACCAAACACTTTGCTGAATATTAGGGATAAAACCATGAATAAGACGTAGTCCCTGTCCAGTAGGAGCTTAGAGCTGGACTGGGGAAAAGGACAGTAAACTATACTGTGCCCTAAGACAGGGTGAGCTTGTGGGAAGGAACCGTGCCCAATGAGTGCAGAGGTGAAAGCACAGAGGAAGAGATTATTCTGAGATTTAAAGGATAAGTAGAATTTAGTCACAGATTCTAACTCCTCCCTGCAGTGACCAGAGGAACAACATGTGCAACATCTCAGAAGAGACCGTGCACAATTCTAGTGTGGATTAGCCATTAAGTTTTTTAGGGGGAAACGAGGAGGACCATGAGGTTATGAGACTGCAGAAGCAGGCAGTAGCCAACTCTCAAAGCTTCTTAGTTTATCATTCCTTGAACTGAAACCTGAAATGAACTAAAACCTAATGTTGAAAAGGAGAATTAAGGGAAATGATGTAATGAGATAGGAGTTTAGTAAAATTATTCCATGTACAAGTTGAGGAACATACTGGCATCCTAATGGGAGATACTAGTTTCTGGAGTTAAGCAGCGCATTGGGAATAAAGAAAAGTGGAAAAGTTTTGAGAGTAATTTAAGAGGTAGAAGTAATAGATCTGATGATTAATTGAACCTGGAACTCTTGTTGAAGCCTTCTGTCTGTTGAGAACATTCCATTTCTAAAATAACTACAACAATCTGATTAGAGAAAAAAAAATTTTTATCTCCTTAATGCTTTGACTAGCTAATTGATAGCTGTGTAATTGAGAACAATTAGAACAATGACATTTTGTTAATAGACAGTTAGCAGACTCAGAAATAGCTACCAGGTCAGTGTTTTGGAATTTTGACTATGTGAATAAAAGAAGTAAAACATCTAAAAATATGTGGCTTGGCAAACAAGAAGACTTTGAAAAAAGGTCTCTCCTAACTAAAGCAAAGATGTAAGCAGTGCTAAAACATAGTTGGCACTTAATTCAAGTCATTTATTCAACAAGTATTTATTATTTGACACTTTAAGTAAATAAAAAAAAAGTAGAAGCAATAATTGAGGTAACATCAGTTTAAATTGCACACACTCACTCTTGATGTGTACCTACATAATATAAACTCCTGTTGTGTGGTATGTGTCTGTTATGTGAAGGGATGAGGGCAAATATCCAACGCAACGGAATTATTCTTTTCCAGTCATCTGGATAAAACTTGTGAAAATTGCTGGTTTGCTAATCTATTTGATTTAGATAGATCAAACTAAAATATTTAAAATATTAAAAAAGGTTACTTATGATTTAGAAATCATTTTGTGGGTAATATGTGACCGATAATATAATTCCAGTATAAGTCACTATGTAAACATTAAGTTTCTTTTCTTATGTGTATCTGCCACTCGTTCAGCCTACCTGCCTCCCTATTTACCCATTAGGCTCTCTAGCCATCCTGCAAGCCATTTGTGTGTATGTGTGTTTGTGATTTATGTGTGTTGTATGTGTTGGTGGGGCTATAACTTTGCCAAGATTTTGGCAGAGAAGAATAATTGTTTTAAAGGAAGATGTTTTGTTTTGAAAAATACTTGGGAAATAAATAGAAGTCTGATATTTCATAAATGTTTTTGAATTTTATGTTTTGAATTCCAAGTCAGTAATCTGACATCAATCAGGACTTTTATTAAACCCTCAAGAAAAAGTTTTCAATATAAAATTTTAAATAAAATTATAATTTATGAATTTGTTCATTTTTCTTCTCTGTTCTTTTATTGTAGTGATACATGTCTATGATAAAGGTTTTTATACAGAACATTTACCATCTTGAATTATGATATTTCCATTAACTTCTGCAGTAATTTTTTTATATATCTTGCTAAAAGTAAGATAGGGAATCAGCTCTTAATATATTTTTTATTTAACTTTTAAAATGTTTATTTATTTTTGAGAGAGAGAAAAAGAGAGTGAGCAGGGGAGGGGCAGAGAGAGAGGGAGACAGAATTGGAAGTAGGCTCCAGGCTCTGAGCTGTCAGCAGACACCCCAATGTGGGGCTTGACCTCAGGAACCGTGAGATCATGACCTGAAATGAAGTCGGATGCTTAACCTACTGAGCCACCCAGATGCCCCTTAGTAATGTTTTTTTTTTAAAGGGAGATTTATTCTTCCTTTTAAAGAACATAACATTTTTATCCATACCTGATACATTTATTTTTACTGGCTTGATGCTGTCCTTGACAAGAAATCAAATCAATTTACTACTAAGTTAACCTCTGTTCT
Organism: Herpailurus yagouaroundi; assembly: GCF_014898765.1. Taxonomy (NCBI): domain Eukaryota; kingdom Metazoa; phylum Chordata; class Mammalia; order Carnivora; family Felidae; genus Herpailurus; species Herpailurus yagouaroundi. Next base: position 72,271,530 of record NW_024412376.1, read on the forward strand.
ACATCAGACAGGTCTGTACTTACTTGTTTTCCCAGTGTCTTGCTTAGTTTCTGGAACTAGAAGGTACTTAGTAATAACTTATCCTCAGGATTCTGAATTCATTTATTCATTCATGTATTCATACAACAAATAAATTTAGTATTTATTATATAGTTGGTACAGTGCTCATCCCTGGGACCACAGTGAGTTCTGTTTTGTCCCTCTCTTTAAGGCATTTGAAGTTTTTTTAGATATTCATTAACCGTGCATATATTCAAAATACTATAAAGGTGATTTAGACCCACCAGATTAGTGATTTCCTACTACCCTTCTATGTCTCCTTTTTTAGTTTTTTTCAGCTCCTAGATATCTAAACATAGGAATGACCCAAGGGGTTGGTGCTCGGGCATCTTCTATTTTCAGTTTATTATCCCTTCCTAAGGATCTCATCCAGTACTCTGGCTTTAAATTCCATCTATAAACTAATGCCACCCAAATTTATCACTGCAGCTCAGACTTCTACCTGAATTCCAGGCTTGGATATTCTGTTGCCTACTTACCATCTCCACTTGGATATCTAATTGGTATTTCAAATTTAAAATATCTAAAACTCACGACTCATCTCTCTATAGCAAAACTTGCTCCTATCCATGGCAACACCATCTTTCCACTTGTTCATGTCAAAAACCTTGGAGTAATTATTAACTCTTTTTCCCACATACTACATCTGATTGATCAGTAAGTCCTGTTAATTTTAAAATATATTCAGAATTTTGTAACTTATCACGATGTCTCCAGCACCACCTTGGCCCAAACCACTGTCCCTTCTGGCCTCGGTCACTGTTAAAACATCCTGACTAGTCTCCGGGTTTCTTCCCTCACCTCTCTGTATCTACTCTGAATACAGCAGCCACAAAGATATCCTGTCAAAATCCAAGAGCATGTTACTCCTCTTCTCTGAGTACTCCATTGTGTCACTGTTATTACCTTCCTCCTGTCTACCTCAGCTCTAGCCACACTGCCTTCCTCATAGCCTGGAACAAGGTAGGCATTTAGGCTGAGTTTTCATAACCCTGAAACATGCCTGGCTTACCTGTCACTCCCTTCAGGGCTTGGCTCACAGGTCATCTTCTCAAGGAGGCTTTCCTGGGTACCCATCTATAAGTTGGCATTCTTTCTGCATCAACTGTTTCCATCTCTTTCTTTGCCTCCTCCCTCCTTGACCCTTATCACTACTAATCTAGGATAAATTAAATTTAATGTATTTGATTATCTACATCACCCACCAGAATGTAAGCTCCCTGAATGCTGGGATTTTTTTTTTCTTTTTTCAATTTTTTATCCCCAGTGCCTAGAAAACTGCTTGCACATAGTAGGCATTCAGTGTATATATTCAATATATATGTATGAGCACACACACGTGTATATATAACATAACTGCATATGAGGAAGCTTTTGGAAAGAACACACAATTGTTTTGTAAAGAGTTTGGAGTGTGAAGTGTATATTTTAGGTCTTCTTTCATTTATTACTTTGGGTACATATGGAACCACAATGCCAGCTATTTGGAAATCCAGTTGTCTAATTACTAATTATCATGCTCAGAATCATAGAAATATATTTTTCATCGAAACTAAAAATGGACATTTGGTTTAGCCACGTGTCTATTTTGGAGCAAAATGTGACATTATGAATGCACATTTTAAGAAATGTGAAGTAGCTCTGCCTGTATGGTCAAAATAGATGTAATGTTCTCAAACGTGATCATTATAATGTACTTAGATACAAATACTGATTCTTCTTTATTGTTATAGGTAGTTAATTAATTGATATTTACCATTGACATTAACTTTTTCTTAGGGACATTTTGGTTACTTATTTTTAGCCAGTAAGCAGGGTAGGATATTCCATTACCCTGGGAGCCTGATGCTCATGACTAATTATTCAGGCAATTGAAGTCATTCTTCTCATTCTCTTTCTCAAACCCAAAAGGTGCCAAGATTGAAACATGCAATGTATACATGGCCTAATATATTTCTTTAGTGGTTACATTCGTCATTGGAGTCTCGGGAAAGAAAGACTCTTTTGTTTTCTTTTTTAATCTCTTATTTTGGAATTTGAAAACTATTCAACCCTTTCCAGATATGTTGACCCAACTGGGGCATTTTCATAGGCACTAAGAAACCCTTTCTGCATGTTTTTACTGGAACAAAGAAACCACTGATCTGGATGAAGGACATCATCAGATTTTGGTTTCTTGTCCTAGCTATCAGTGATGATATGGACTTTTCCTAAGGACATGCCTAGCTGACAGTCTTAAAACCCAAAGCACTTGGAAACTGAATAGAAGTGAAATGGTAAATAGATAAGGCATAGTGCCTTAGGGGAGTTACAATATTTAGACCCTTAGAATTAATGCCTGGAGTTTGGAAAAACTTTATAAGCAATAGTGACTGATACCCTAGAGCATAAAGAAAGCTTTCTTTATATGCTCAGACTTAAAGCCTTGTTTCTGTAACTTTGTTCTTCAGTGTGAATTATTTCTCTTATTGACCACCTAAACATGGGAGTTGTCTGATTATTTAGGTAATCTCTTTATTTAAAGAAAACAGAGAGGGATTTAAAAAAAAAATACCATACTCTTTGTTTTGACTGTTGCAATGTAGAGCGTTTGGGGTACTATGATGTTGACTTGGTCTCTGAGTAGAAGCATGAATATGTATGAAATAAAGTTACTGACTATGAGTAAAACCCAAGAATAAAAAGACATTTATATTATTTATAACTTATTTATATTATTAGAAAAGCATTTGGTTTTCGCAAAGGAATATCTGTCTCTGATCAGAGGTAAAAATTTGTTAAGTACTATGAACCTCCCTTCCCAAACCAAGACAAGCATATTATGACTTAATGTCTCATTTGTGCTGCACAGTATCTCTATAAGGTATATAGTAGTATTATTTAACTTCTCTTTACAGATAAGGAAATTGAGGCAAGAGAGCTTACTTGCTTTCTCCAATGTCGCAGCATAAGTGACTATGCTAGAACTTAGATTTTCCTGACACTGAAGACAGTGCTACAAACCACAACGAAATATTGCCTTATATTTACATGGTAGAGTACCATGTACTTGCATTTGGTTTTGAATGATTTGTTTTTTCTTTTTCACCTTTAGTCCAACTGTGGATGTAGGGCTTTCTGAATTCCATTACTTTTTAGTCTACTTTTGGCATCCCTACCCCACTTCTTTTTTTTTAAATTTTTTTTTTCAACGTTTATTTATTTTTTTTGGGACAGAGAGAGACAGAGCATGAACGGGGGAGGGGCAGAGAGAGAGGGAGACACAGAATCGGAAACAGGCTCCAGGATCTGAGCCATCAGCCCAGAGCCTGACGCGGGGCTCGAACTCCCGGACCGCGAGATCGTGACCTGGCTGAAGTCGGACGCCCAACCGACTGCACCACCCAGGCGCCCCCCTACCCCACTTCTTAAGCCTACTCTTAACTGCATTCCCTGAACATGGGGCTGAATACCAAATTTATCCCTCTCTTATAACTAGCACATTTTCATAGAAAAAAGGCTTTTCTGTAAACTAGACATTACAACCCTCAGTCAGTAGTATTGGAGATGGCTCATTGGTTGAATACAGATAAAACCTCTAGATTTATGAAAGTTGGGCCTATTTGAACTAAATCCAAATGTGCATAATCCCAGGTATTTAGGAAAATGGAGATTGAGTTGAGCCTCACATCCTGGGTGGTTCTGTTGAGAGAAGTGGGAACAAAACCTTTGGAGATAGCTAGAATCACCTGGTAGAATCACCTAGTAGATAGATACGAGTTTTGCTGGAAAGTGGTGGCAATAACATGCAAAAGTCAATGTATCCTTCAGGACTCTTTATGTTGCAAGGTACAGAAGTCCAAAATCACTTCAGCCAAAAAGTTAACTTATTTCCTCAAATAAATGAAAAGTTCATGGGTAGATTGGTGCTCAAAAGTGGCCCAGGTTCAGTTGACTCCGTGTGCTCTTTTCTGGTTTATTGTCAGGCACATTCTCCCAACATGGTGGCCGCAAACACTTCCAGGCTTACATTTTTCTTATGACAATAAGTCCCATGCAAAAAAAGCCTCTTTTTCTAGGTAATTTCAATAGTTGTACCAAAATGGAGTTGTATTTTCCATCCCTAAACCAATTATTCTGACCAAGGGAATTACACAGTAGCCTTTGGGGATGAAAATGGATGGTAGTCAAGACAGTTTACTGAAAAAAAAAAAGGGGGGGGGGGGGTGCCCCCCCTAAAAAAAGAAAAAAAATCCCAGGTAGGTAAAAAAAAAAAAGGGTTTTAAAGGGGGGAAAAAAAAAAAAAAAAAAAAAAGAGGTGGATGGGAATCAAGCCAAAGGAAAAGTAGAAGAGAAGCAAAGGCCAGAAGCCAGTAGTCTAGGAGAATAGAAGCAAGTCTTGTTATTATGCTAGTAACATTGTCTTAAACATAATTACCTCCACTTTAGTATTGGAGGTAATATTTCAAAGTTATCGACATAACAGGAGCTAAATAGTTTTTAATTGCTTTTATTTTTTAAGCATAAAGGTCTATATGCTTATCTATACTGGAAATTTAAAATCTTGCATATTGGGGCGCCTGGGTGGCACAGTCGGTTAAGCGTCCGACTTCAGCCAGGTCACGATCTCGCGGTCCGTGAGTTCGAGCCCCGTGTCAGGCTCTGGGCTGACGGCTCAGAGCCTGGAGCCTGTTTCCGATTCTGTGTCTCCCTCTCTCTCTGCCCCTCCCCCGTTCATGCTCTGTCTCTCTCTGTCCCAAAAATAAATAAATGTTGAAAAAAAAATTAAAAAAAAAAAATAAAATCTTGCATATTTAATTCACTCATCATCAGATAAACTCAGATGACTCTGCTTAATGAGTTTTTCTCTAGCATGTGGCTCTCTTATTCAAAATGTCAAAAAGAATATAGATAAATAAGGTAGCATAAAATTTTATTAAATTAGATAATACTTGTGAATTACCTGTGTATGTTATACATGTTTTAGTCATATACAAAGAGTATATATGTATGTATATGTATACAATTATACATATATGTGTAAATGTGTATGTATGCATATATGCATATACACACACATGAGGCTAGGAAGGGATATTCTATGAGGCTTAGGGAAAAAAATCATTTCATAGAACTTCAACTTCAGGACTGAAATTTCTTATGTAGCTTATGCAAAAATATTGTTGTAAATTTTTTTATTACTCAGTTTCTAAATTTGAAATTCAAGTAGTACCTGTTCTTATTTTATCTATAGATATTTAATTGAACAAATAGGTCAAATTCCTAACTTATTTTATTGCCTTGCTTCACATGAAAAAGTTACAGAGGCTATTTATTAAGGAATTGAAAAAAAATGTTTAACAGTTACTAAAAATAAACTGTGAAGTCCTTAGTTACTGTTTGGTTCAAAGAGAGATGATGAGAAAGAACAGCAGGGGCCCCTGGGTGGCGCAGTTGGTTAAGCGTCCGACTTCAGCCAGGTCACGATCTCGCGGTCCGTGAGTTCGAGCCCCGCGTCAGGCTCTGGGCTGATGGCTCGGAGCCTGGAGCCTGTTTCCGATTCTGTGTCTCCCTCTCTCTCTGCCCCTCCCCCGTTCATGCTCTGTCTCTCTCTGTCCCCAAAAAAATAAATAAACGTTGAAAAAAAAATTAAAAAAAAAAAAAAGAACAGCAATCCAGTGTGGAATACACGTCAACAGCAGGAGAATGACTCAGCTGCTGGTCCCAGCTTCAATAAGTATCTGTAAATAGTTGAGTCAGCCCATCACTAGTTTTAATGGGTCATTAGGCAAAAATGGGTAAATAAGTGGAGGACATTTAAAAAAAATGGATAGGGATCATGAATACTTTTTTTTATCCAGCATTTTTCTGCTTTTCTTTGGTAACCATTGTAATTTAATCATGGGACCACCTATTCTTTCCCATTATGTATAATCCCATGGATCTGTCCTTGAAAGTGTCCCATCCTCCCTTATCTAAGGGGTAGGCACATGACTTGAGCCAGACCTGTCAGGTGCTCCCCCTTCTCTCTGGAATTTGAAACCTGAACCAAGTAACTGGAAGACGGAAGATGGTAGGAGTGGACTCATGGTGGGGTGCCTGGAAGATCCCCAGTAGTTCCTCTGGCCTGGAGATAGAAAGCTTCTGAGCCTGCTGCTTCAGGCCTCCCTCTGACTCTGTGTGCTGTCCCACGTCCTGCCAAAAAACTCTTGTTCATCCTATATAAGCCAGAGCTGGTTTCTGTGGCTTTCAAAGCAAAGAACCCTAGCTGAAGCAGAAGAAAAAGTAAGGGGAAGAAGAGATAAGATCAGAAATAAAAAGGAAAGAAGATAATAAGTAATTGAGGAAAGAGAAGAGGATCCACACCAGAGCCTGTCAGCCTTTCATCTTTTTTCAAGAAATAATGTATTTACCTCCAGCTCTGTTCATATTCTATCAGCCAGAGAGTGAGGTGGTGAGGCACAGGACTGTCTTGAACCCTGAAACTCACTTGCTTAGATTTGACCCCCAACCCTGCCAATTACTTCCTTTCTGGCTTTGAACAATTTGCTTAACCTTGTAGGGTCTCAGTTTCCTCGGTTGTTAAACAAAAATAACAGTACCATATAACTTCTAAGATTGCTGTGAGAATCAAATGATTTAGTTGACGTAGAACTTAGGGAACAATGCTTGACATAGAGTAAACACTTAACAGGTGTTACCTGTGATTATAAATCTGAGCTCTGTGTAGAATGAAAAAAATAGTTTCTATTCTATCTACCTCATTTGGACCTCATTGTGTTAGTAAACATTTATTGAGCGCCTAATGTGTGATGTTACTGTACTAGGTGCTTTAGAGAGTACAAAGATGAAGGCACTGTTTCTGCCATCAAATTGCTCACACTATGATTTTGGTGGTTGATACAATTAACAATGCAAGACAGAAAGATGCCGTGAGAAATGTGGAAAATATACTCAGGGAGTTCAGAGAAAAGAGTTTTTTTCCAAGTATGTGTAAGTTTTAACACATAGAATAGGAGTCATCAGTTTGAGCAAAAGTGGGAATTGAAGTATATTTTGTTTGAATGACAATAAGTAACCTGGTTTGGCTGAAGGTGTCTCTTACCCTCTTCACCTGGAGTCAAGAGGAGGCCTGCCAACAAAGACCTGCCTCTCCTGTGTTTTTATCACCATCATCAGGGATGAAGAGGGAGACCAGGAACCTTGTCTCCCCCTAATGCCCCACATCTTACAACTCACAGAGCCTTGGTGCTTTAAATCCACTTAAACTCACTTCATTATGCCCTTCTTTAGCCCTGCTTTTGATCACCTCAAGAGCCCCCAGATTCCCAGGTCACTCTGCATTTCTCATGTTCTATTCCCCAGAAACTTTTGTACATACAGCCTTACTGTACTCTGATGCTGAGAGCATGAAATCCCAGAAGACACATTCCATTGAGCTATGAAAGACCTCAGCAACTCTTAACCCACATTCTATAGATAAGGAACTCCTTTCTGTTGACAATGAAAAGAGATTGCTGGAAATACTTGAAATATCCACAGACAATTCTTAAATTATATTGGATTTTATAATGTGAATACAAGAATGAGATTTCTCCACATCCCAGCTAATGATTAAGCTTTACCTAATAATAGTTTAGATTGTTCAGGTCTGTAAAGGCATGTGTAGCATTTACCGTCAGAGCAATGGTGGCCCTGATTCAAGTATTTCAGGCATTTCAGTCTCTCTCCACTGTGCACAGAGCCAGTGGGAGATTAGTCCACAATGGGAATAAAATACACACTCAGGTGAGGTAAATCTATATGTACAAATCTACATTCTGTAACACATGTAGTTGGTAATATGAACTGTGTCTTTGTAAGTACATTTTGGTTGTACCGTTGTCTTATATAAGTTTAGCTGTGGCAAGTAATACTGGAAATTTTATTTTCTCCTCAATTGTCCCATTTTAAATATTATGTGCTTTAGTAGCAATTATCAATTGGATTTTCCCACTGGTGACATTGGTTTTGAGCGGTTATCCTGAGGAATCCCAGGGCCTCACCTTTCAGAAGAGTGGAGTTTCATAATGTGTAATGATGTCACCCATTTTTACCAGTTGAGTCCAGGTAGCACCCGTAACACTACCACAGTGTATTTGTAAGTAGTATTTCAGTAGGACTTCTAACTTTTTTCCTAGGAAACAATCGTTTTTGTTTCTCCCGAGTGGAGTCTGTTATCATAGAGAGCGATACCAATAGAGATTACTATTTTTGTATGTTAAGTATACTCACATGAAATATATATTAAAAACTTATATATGAGGTTTTTATTCAAAATCTTACCCAACTTGCATTGTTTATGCCCCATGCAGGCGGTGTTTTAAACAGTACAAAATTAGAATTCACAATCCTAGGAAATTCTTGTCTAAAACCAATGGTATATCTGAACAAACTGGGTGGACGAGACTCAGGGAGACACTAGATAAAATTTAGCATGGCAGCAATTTAAAATTAGAAGCCCTTGATGAAAGATGAGACCTGTTTTAAGCTTCTTCGTGAGCCCCATTTTTAAAGGCAGGATTTGATTCCGTGGAAGGGAGGTGCAGTCATGGGAGGACAGACTGTCTGCCCTCGTAGGGAGTGCCTATCTTCCTATTTAGTGTGTGATAGTGTTAAATAAAGCTGTGACCTTTGATTATCTCCCAAGCTTTTCTACCTCTCCATTGGCAGAATGCCATGGGATAGTGTATATTTATCAGCAAGCTGTGGTCTAAATTCAGACATTGTCTAAAGCTCATGACAATATAGTGTCTATTGTATGTACTGGATAGACTTTTCATCTGGGAGGCACTCCATCAATCCCTAGAGATTGGGGAACTTTTATGTGTTTCATGAAGTTCTAGAGTAGAATAGTCTCTTTATTATTTATTTAAATAATAGCCTGAAGTAGGCTGTTAGTAGAAATAGTCTCTTTTCTGTTTTACGTATGATTCAATTACTCAAGTCCGAGTAGCAAAATGTACAATTTTTATGTTATTCCTTAAAGACAGAATTTTTTAATGAAAGCTCCTATAGTAGCTTAAAATTTGTTTCTTTAAAGTGGAAGAAAGAGTATCTGAAGTCTATAATTTTGAGAAGTTTTAGGTACAAGTTAATGATGCAAATGTTCTCTGTCTCAATCACCCGTGATGGTTGCATGGCTATATGTGTTTGTCAAAACTCATAGAACTGTGCACTAAAAAGTGAATTTGCTGTATACAAATTGTACCTTCATAAATGCAGGTCAAAGAGATAGCTATACTAAATGGAAGCATGTGTCCTAGATTTAAATGCTTTATTTATTTTATGGTTTATTTACAAATATTCCTTCCTACCCTCATTCTATTCATGGAGAATAGATCCCACCCATACCCCCGAATGAGCCATCCTGCATGTCCCATGATTCTATCCTTCTGGACACAACTTACTGGATTAGGTATGAAGACCTAACTGGAGCTAGGTCAACCTGGATCGGGAACCAAGACACAGACTAAAGTTGTAAGTTCTTAATAGATTTGGGGCCAGAGTCAAAATACACGCTCCAGAAGCCATAGACAAGTGAGAGTTATAGGGCATTTCCAAAACAGCTATGCAGAAGAAGCTAGTATCAAGGAAGGAGGATTGAGCAGGTATGTGGAGAAGCACTGAACAAGAGCCCTTGTATCGTCATAGGAAAAGAGAGGAACATAGTACCCTAATGACTTCAGTTTCTTAGAGGTTTGGCTGAACCTGAAATCAGTTTCTCTGACTTTATTCCTCTGTAAATCTTTTATTTAATATAGCCAGTGTGAGTTTTGGTTTTCGTGTTAAAGAGCAGGAATATTATCTAATGACATTTGATGTTCTTCGTCCCAAATTATAGGCAAATACCAAATTTTTTTATAGCATCACCTCTTTTATTCCTAAAATACATGGCTTTAGTAGGGAGAAAGAGAAATGGAATCTTACAGAAGTCTGAGCTATTTCTGTTAACTCTATTTTCACCTGGAAATTTCATTTAAAAAAAAATCAGGAACTACCAGAGTAAAAATTTTATACTTTACTTGGTATTTCCTTTTTTCTCCCTTCCTAGAAAATTATTTAGATACAAAAAGGTGAAATAGAATCATAGTGACTGATGTTAGCTCCTTCTAATAAAATTATCTTTTTTTGTGAATAAATCATTTTATCACTTTCACACCAAATTTTTGATGACTGGTCTATTTTTAAACTGGCCTTATATCAGATTTAGGAAGAAAGAAGACCTAAGTGGTTGGTACACTCATATCTGAGACCTGATTTGTACAGTTTGCCTTTTTCCATTTCTTCCATAGTTAAAATCAAGAGCCATTTCCTGCTTATTGGATAAGGGAAGTTTTTTTATTTTGTAAGATATGTTTTCTTTTCAGAAATTATTTTTCATTCTTCAAATAAACTCAGTGTTTGAGAATTTGTAATAGTAATTAAATTATCATTTAACAGTGGTAGCAAACTGTAACTCAATGTTGCTTTCTGTGAAAGGCAAGAACATTCCTGTTCAAATTACTCTTCACTACTTTAGGAGATGTGAGTTGACATGAAAATAGCCTTTTAATTCTTCTTCCTAAACTGGTCAGTTAAAAATCTTAGGATTTTTTAAAGTATTTAGGAAAAAAATGATGAAAAATATTTGGGTGCATCTTTATAGTTTTACATTCTCTTTTTTAGTTCTATTAAAAACTCCTTTAAAAAGCTTCAGTAAACTTTCTGGCTTAAGATATTATATCGAAACTATACCATAAGGTCTGTTTCAGGGCACCTGGGTGGCTCAGTCAGTTAAGTGTCCAACTCTTGATTTTGGCTCAGGTCATGATTTTACGTTTTATGAGTTTGAGCCCTGCATTGCAGAATTCTCTCTCTTCCTCTCTCTCCCTCTCTCTCTGCCCGTCCCCTACTTGTGTATTTGCATTCATTCTCTCTCTCTCTCTCTCTTTCTCTCTCTCTCTCTCCCTCCCTCAAAATAAATAAGCATTAAAAAAAAAATCTGTCTCTCCCCCACCCCCGTCCCTGCCACCTAATACCTATCACATAAGCAAAACTAGCTAAGACTTAAACAAACTATTATGAACCAAATAAGGAATGGGGTGTAGCTTAAAGCGAATACATTCACAAATCTTGTCTCCAGTATATAAAACAAAACATTCTGAATTGGAACAGAGAAGTGTAGTGTAACTTAGTTCTTAAATGCGCTCTGTACTTCTAGAATTTTACCATTGAGTTGACCCAGTCTTGACCATTCTCACAGTTGCTTCACATTAAAAAACAACTTAATAAGAACATAATCAATAAATTAAGAACCCAAAGCCTAGAAGATAAAAGGGATGTCATATACCTGAGGAAACAAATTGAGGACCAAATGAACATCATTATTGAATAAGTGACTGACAAAATATGAAGTAGTTGATAAACACCACTGATTAGCTAATTAGTGACACAGTAAAAGGACTTGTGATAATTATAGTGTATGTGGATGAAAGAGATGAAAATACCATGGTTTTAGAAAATCTAATAGATTGGAACAGAGCTAAAGCTAATTCAACGTAAGAGTAATTGGGATCCCTGAATAGAAAACCCAAATAAGGAACAGAATATATAACTCAAGAGAACTTCTGTAAAATGAAGAGAGAATTGAATCTGTATATTAAAAGCACAATATGTTCCAGGAAATTTTGAATCAGAATATGAATCTGAGATGTGTCCTAGTTAGGCTGATACACTTGTAAGACGAGAGCATTCTTTAGGCATCTAGGCAGCAAGATGCCACTGAAGAAAAGACAGTGTAAAAATTCTCAAATATGGAAAACACTCCCAAAATACAAAATTCACTGGATTCTTATAGGGCAAGGGTGGGACCTAGGGGTTGCAGAGCTGGAAGAACTACTTGAAAAATTGAAATCCAGCCAATCAATCAAAATGAATTCATGAATGAAAAAGACTCTGATAAAAGGTCCAGCTTATAAGCATTTAGTCCTCACTGAGATGACATGAATACTCAGCAGTGCTGGGAAGTACTGACCATCAACAGAATGTGAATATATAAACCCAGACAAGGTAACGTTTAGAGAGGTGAAGGAGGGAAATTAGAAGGGAATAGAAGAATGCTAATGCCCTTATCTGTCATTAAAAGCAGGGAGTCAGCTGATAACCATCTAAATTAAAAAGTAGTTAAAAATTATTCTTGGTTGTTAATTTTTGTTCAGAATTCTCTTTTTTAAAAACTTCAGAGTGGTGTTTTTATTTTGAGAGAGAGAGAGAGAGAGGGAAAGCAGGGAGGAGCAGAGAGAGAATCCCAAGCTGACAGCATGGAGCCTGATGTGGGGCTTGAACTCACGAACTGCGAGATCATGACTGGAGCTGAAACCAAGAGTCGGAGGCCCAACCGACTGAGCCACCCAGGCATCCCATAGAGTCATTTTTAAGATATATGTCTACTAACAATATTTAAGTTAAAATTTGGTTTAATTTTTCTCCTATTAATATCAGATTTAATTAATATTTTGTAAATAAGATTAATAACAAAATGAACCCCATTTTTAAAAAAAAATGTCTCCTTGTGTTTCTTTCATGTGTACAGCCTTCACACACACTCCTACACACACAACATTTCCAGTTTGTGGATTTGGAGTACTTTTTCCTTCTTTTCACTTTTCTGCATTGTTTTGATTGTATTGAGGAAAAATAAAAATAATTGAGTGTTTTTTTTTTCTTCTTAATCAGATGAAGGGCAGTTGGAACCAAGTATACCAATATGTTAATAGGATTAAACTTGGGGAAGCCACGAATATAGACTTTTATTCTTTTTTGTATTTTCTTGAAATGTCAAAAATGAAAATATTAAAAGAACTTAATAGTTGATGCCTGGGTATCTTTAGCTAGAAGATACTTATTAGAGATCAACATTGTTCTCTTAAAAAAAAAAAACACAAAAACAATGTAGTTTATTCTTCAATCTCTACTTACTAGGAATGCAGTAAGCGGGAAAGGTCTTTATATAACTAAAATTCTGTCAAAAAAACATGTTCACTAAAACTTGAACTTCACTCCATAAAGAATCCCAGACCCTCCATCAGAATATATTGACTTCATGTATTTTAACAGTTTTTATTATCTAATATCCAACCCCCCCCCCCCGACAATTAGAAGCTAGAAATTCGAGGGGAGAAATGAAAACCAGAGTCCCAGGAAGCTCATAACAGTGATTGCAGTAACAAGAAGAAAGAGTTGACTGCCTGAGGGAGGAAATAAGCAAAAAAAATGTTTATGTTTATTTATTTATTTTGAGAGAGAGAGAGAGAGAGAGAAAGCATGTGTGTGCACCTACGTGAGTAGGGGAAGGGCAGAGAGAGGGAGAGAAAAAGTGCCAAGCAGTCTCCACACTGTCAGCATGGAGCCTGACTCAGGGCTTCATCTCACAACTATAAGATATGACTTGAGCTGAAACCTAGTTGGATACTTAACTGACTGAACCACCCAGGCACCTCAAAAATAAGCAAATTTTAAATGAAGGGGAAAAAAAAAAATAGAGCCAGAAAAACTGTGGTTTGAGAGGGCTTAGGGTGGGAGCAAATTTTTCTGCTCACCTCTTTTGTTCTTAGGCACCAAAAACTGTACAGAACACAGCATTCTATAATCATAATCATGATCCTGAGCCATTTAAAAAATTACATATTGTAATTAAGAATTCAGAGGTATGCAAAGTACTTTTCTATGTCGCCGTCAAAATAGTTAAACTGAGTTTTGTAACTTAAAGGAATAATTTTTTGTTATTTGGAAAGATAAAATCTCCCCATTCTTAATGATGCCAGGAAAATTAAATGTTTCTCTAATGTTGTTTTACATTTTGTTTCATGGAAACCCTACAATTAACATACAGGCACATAGCATTAATCCTTTTTGTATCTGCCCAAGAAATGGATGGCAGTCTTCAAATAAATAACTATCCTTCTTTTTAAGTTCCGTGAAACAGCAAGTGCATAGAATATACCCCCTTGCTTCTGCAGTTTAATGGCCTAATATTCTCCAGAAGGGAAAATAATTACATTTGGTACCTGAGTTTTGTGGAGCTATAAATATTACTGTAGAAAACCTAATTGGCTGTTAAAACTTGAAGAAGTGAGTGCACAGATGCTCCATTTATTTTTTTTTTCTTCAACTTGTTCCACCTATGTATCACACCATATGCTGTTTACAAAGATGACATATCCCATAGAAGTAGGCTTGTAAGAATTTTCTGGAGTTCTGAAATCCATTAGTGGTGAATGACAGCATCTTTCTGCTGCCTTTTGGATTAATGTTTTCATGTACACTGATTTCTAGCCATATTTGAATGCATATTTAACATTTAAAAGAGTTTGAGAGTTGGCAAATAGTCCTAGCATTTTTCCATTGGTGTCAACAGAGAGAACTATTGTCCTCAATGAGGGTTGCCCAGTGAAGCACTTTCATTAACTTTTCTAAGTTCTAGAGCACTTTTTGTTTTACAAATTCCTTATAATGTAGACACATGGTTGAAAGAGCACTTAATGATTGCATGGTATTGAAAGTGAAAAATAAATGCCTCAATTGATAAACCAAGACTCAAATTTGAAAATAAGCTTTGATGTGGATATGATGAGGAATCAGGAACTTTGGATTCTAACACTAGATCTGTTTAGTGATTGATGTCTTTGGAAATATTATCCTACTATTCTGTGCAAGAGTAGATTATCTCAGCAGTCCTTTCCAGGCTTTAAAACCTTATAATTTTTTCAGGTGCTATTCATGGAATCTAATATGTTCATGCTGTGTTTTAGAACAATAACATAGCAGCAATATGGAGAATATATTTGTAGAAGGGAGAGGTGAATTTGGCCATAAGAGACAGTCTGGTAGTTTATGTGAGACATACTGAAGCACTGACTTTGGGATAGAGGATGGAGAGGAGGTGATCATGTCTGAAGGTATTTTCGAGCTAGAATTTGGCAGAACATGATAAACTACTGGATGCTATGGTGAGAAAGAAAGTGGAATTTCACTTAATTTAGGTGGGGGCCATGTATATATTAACTCCATTATAATACGAGAATGTAGACTAAAATGAATATATTTTTTCACAATTTGAAATGCCTTTGGGATGTCCATGAGACATTGGCTGGAGCTAGTTAAAGATGGGAGATTAATAGGAGAGAGAATAAGGGTGGACAGATTTTTATGGGAGATTAATTTATAGGTAAATTAGATGGAACCAGTGAACAAGGGAATATTTAAGATCCAGGAAAAAGTGGGGCACCTAGGTGGTTCAGTTGGCTAAGTGTCTGACTCTTAATTTCAGCTCAGGTCATGATTTCCTGGTTCATGGGATCGAACCCCACATCCAGCTCCACACTCATCCTGTGGAGCCTGCTTGGCATTCTCTCTCTCTGTCTCTCTCTCTCTCTCTCTCTCTCTCTCTCTCAATCTCTCTCTGCCCCCCCCCCCCTCAAGCTTTTTTTGTTTCTCTCTCTCAAAAAAAAAAAAAAAAAAAAAAAAAAAAAATTAACGTAGAAAACCAACTCCAGGAAAAAGAAGTGAGAGGGGAGAACTGAAGAGTAAAGTTCAAAAGGGAAAAAGCAAGAACAAACTAAGATCATATCTGAAGCCTTTATCTTTAAAGGAGGGAGACCTCTTTCTCTGAGATGAGAGGAAAGAGTAAGTCTGGATTTAGATCAGTTCAAATATGGGAGCCTGAAAATATATAGAGATAATTCTACAAAGCCTGTCCATTTGTTATCTGGAAGCTTCTGTTTGCTTAATTGTACAATGTCTAAGGTTATACTTGGAATCACTATTCATTACACTGTTAAGTCAAGGTCTTTGCTATCTCCCTGACTCTTCACTGGCAGATTCTCTATGGGCCTAGTGTGTTTTATTGTGGTATTCAGGGTGGGGACCAAGTGGGGCTGAGTTCATTTGAGGAAATGGTTGGTAATTCCTTCAAACCCTCACATGTTGGGTTTTTCCTTAAAGGAGAGAATTGAAGTTTGTGCCAAAATGCTCAGGCAAATCAGAAACATAATTGTAGTTTCTGAATAAATTGGTCAGTGTCAGAAAATCACCTTACACATTTTACTTCCCTGTAATAAAATCCTCCAGTTTCCTTGGAGATCTGGTGCGTGCGTGTGTGTGTGTGTGTCTGTTTGTGTATTGTATTGACAGTTTTATCCCAGTCTACCAGCTTGTACCTGCTGCTAGTAAATATTTTAAGCATTCTTTTCTTTGCATGAGATATGGTCACTTTTACCATTTTTTTCTGAGCTTTCTAAATGGTTTCAAAGGGCTTTCGATGTAAAAGTAAGATTTAAAGATCAATCTGTCTTTTTCAGCTAATGATGTATTTCCAAGCACTTTTCCCTTTACCTGCCAACATTTATAATAAGACAGTTCTTATGTGAATGTACTATATTTAAACAGTTCATTCCTGGTTTAGTAAGCTATACTGTGGAGAGGAAGAAGGGACCATCTCTTGAAGGGTACCATAGCCAAGTTTTTCTTGTTTTTGTTTTTGTTTTTTTTTTAAAGATATTAAGACTGTTGCTTTGTTTTTTATTTGAGGATGGTTGTTATGGTTCTGGTTTTTTCCTGTCTTGAAGTAAAATCATCTTGCAGGAATCAGGGTCAACATGTCTTTCCACATAGACAAGAATGATGTGGGCTTTTGAAGTTTTTTGAATATGTTTTTTGAGTTAATTGAATGTATTATGTCCAAATGGGTTTTCACAATTTTCTAGTGCAGTCTGTCTGCTGTTAATAACATTTATAAAACTAGCATCTCACATAGAAAAAGTATAAGATGGGTAGGTAAATAGAGCAACAGACAGCTAGCTATAGATAGATTTTATAAAAAGATATTGGAAAGCTATCCACAAATAGTTAAAATATTAAAAATCATGGGGCGCCTGGGTGGCTCAGTTGGTTAAGCATCCGACTTCAGCTCAGATCATGATCTCGTGGCTTGTGAGTTCGAGCCCCGCGTAGGGCTCTGTGCTAACAGCTCAGAGCCTGGAGCCTGCTTCCAATTCTGTGTCTCTTCCTCTCTCTGCCTGTCCCCTGCTCGTGCTCTGTCAATAATAAATAAATGTTAAAAAAAATTAAAAATAAAATATTAAAAATCATGTAACTTGTTTTTCTCAGTTGTCATTCTTGCTTTTGTGAATATTATTGGGAAAAATAATGATATTTAATTTGGTCTATCTTCATGTGGTTTCCAGGATTTTTTTAAACTAATGAAGAATACAAGTTAAGTTTTCTAATTATCTGTCACCTTAGATGATGACCTCTTAGCAATTTTGAACTCTCTACTTAAAAGAATAAATTTAATGAAAGAAAGTATTTTAATGCAAATCACAGACTTCTAATTAACTTCCTTTTCCTATTATTATAAGTCGTTTTAACATTGACACTATGTTAGTATTCAGAGGCTAGATCTCAGAACAGTTAGATATCTTTGTTCATATATACTAACATGCAAATGCATATTTTTATTTTTATTTCTATAAATATTTTATTCTGAAATCCTTTCAGTTGTCTAACTGATATTTTCTCCAGGGCAGCTTTGAAGCAACTGACCTAGAAGTTTCTATAAATATCCCTTTCTTTGAAAATATAAGGGGAACGAGATAGGTCACAGAGAATAAAAACCCAATGTCGGTACAGTGCACTGGGCATGTGGCCCCTTTGAAACCCAGAAACTTTCCCAGTGAGAAGGAGGGATGAAGAACAGATAGTTATCAAAGTTAACCCTTATAGGCAAGTCACCTGTAGCTAAGTCTGAGGAGCCTTCTTTACATGTCCTCTTTTCCAAAACCTAATTGCCTCCCCAAACATGAGCAAAAGGAGCCTTGTTTATAGTAGAACTTTGACTGATAATTACTTTTTGATTTCTCTTTTTCCGACATTGAAATTTTATTTTTATCCTGGACTTAAGCTTTCAAGATCAATATCATGTACTTAACTATGTGTTCACTTTAGGGCTTACAGTTTCATTTTTATTTATTTTCTTATATTTTCCAAGTGTCAACTATAATTCCATGTAATTGATATAAATATTAGATATAATATAGCCTATGATAAAAATCCATGCCTAGAAATTTGGCAAAAACTAAATCAGCTCTATTTGGTACCTTACCCTTGTAGGAGGCAGTAAGCATTGTGGCTGAGAGCATGGTCTATAAATTCAGATCCATATATGTGTCCCTTATCAGCTACTTTCTGGCTCTGTGATTTTCTGAAGCTTATCTTTGCCAATCTTCATGTTTTTCATCTCTAAAATAGACATAATATTATTCATAAGATGTTTGAATGGATTAGATAAGACAGTGTTCACAAAGTGTCCCAACAAAACTAGTGCTTAATAAATCTGACCTGTTTCTTTATATGCCAGCTATTATGGCAGATACCCTCAGGGTATAAAATCACAGTTGGTAGTTGGGCAGCTTGATGATTCTAGTTCAGATTTTTAACTATGGAGTGGAAGTATTTTTTTTTTTTTTTTGGCTTGGTGGTTTTCTCTTTATTGATGTGCCTCCTAACTTCCCCCCACAATTTCAGTCCCTCCCATCTACCCCCAAAAAAGAAGGTAGTGAAAGGAAGGGAATGTCGGGGTTCTGAGCCCCTTGGGCAGTTAGAAAGGGAACAGGAAGCAAAACAATCACTGGATGTGACAGAGATTGACAATCAAGAAATCTAAAGCAGAATGGGGAAGGTGGAAAGAGAAAGGGGACAAAGGAGAGGTCCTAGAAGCCACCTCCCCCATGAGCCCTCCTGCTAAGAGGGGCTGGAGGAGAGCGTCAAATGATAGGAAGTAAAGGTCCTGAAGGAGGGAGGTGGTGGTCGAGCCTGAAGGAGAACTAGGTCAAGGAAGGGGGACCACCTCTCTCTTTGTAGAATGGGACCCCCCTACCTCAGAGGCAGCAGCTTCACAGACCGTAGACACTTTGATCACTGTAGGCGATGTATAGAAAGAAGTCTTCTTCTTGATCTCCCATTAAGGACGTAGAAGGCAGGCCAAAGACAAATGAAGCAGGGCTAGGCTAATCTTTGAAAAGACCAAGTCTCTTGGGGTGCCTGGGTGGCTCAGTTGGTTGAGTGTCCAACTCATGATTTTAACTCAGGTTGTGTCCAACTCTTAATTTCGGCTCAGGTCATGATCCCAGGGTGGTAGGGTAGAGCCCTGCATTGGGCTCGGCACTGAGCACGCAGCCTGCTTAAGTTTCTCTCTTTCCCTCCGTCTACACCTCCCCTGCTTACTCTCCCTCAATAAAAAATAAAAAGTAAAAAATAAAATAATAAAATTGCATCGAAAGACCAAGTCTCAGGTATATTGGTTCTTTTGAGCCTTTAAAGTCATCTTGGCTTTCAGCAGCTGGTTGGTCTTACAAAGGAAAGATCAAAATATAATGAGAAAGAGGTGTCTAGAAACAAATATGTAGAGTTGGATGCAAAAATATTGTGATGGTGGGACCTAGGAAAGATGAATTCTTATGCTATGAAGTATGTGCTTACTTTTTACACCAAGTTTGAGTATCCATTTATTATTCTACCTTCCTGTTGGCAGATCTCAGGGGGTGCAAGCATTCCATTTTATACTTTTATTGCATTAATCTGACAAAGAAAACATTGTGGAAATTTGAAACCCTGAAATTTAATAAATTAGCTTATTATAAATGTATAGCCTATTTGTGTGACCTTGGATGTACTACCTTCTCTGTGCCTTAGTGTCTTTGGCTAAATAAGGAAGTTGAAAGAATAAATTATATCTTGGGTAAAAAGTTCTAAAAATGTATAGTTCTCTGTATTTTTATTTAGAACAATGTACAATATTCTTTAGAAATCTTTCCTTCGCACAGATTTATTCTCTTTGGTTAGTACGTAGAATTTTCGTTGCAAATCTCTATTCAAGCTGCATTACCTTCAAGAATAGAAACAAGACATAATAACCGTTGACACAGAAAAGTTCATGCTTTTCTACCATTATAATAATAGGTAACATTGTTGAGGTATTAATATATGCTAAGTATTTTTCTGAGTATATTATAAACTTTATCATATGTAAACTCAAAAAACTATTGGTCTTCTTTATGAATGATGAAAAAAGAACTTTAATAACTTTGCCAAGAACAGTAAATGGTAGAGCAAAAATTTACCCAAAGTCTGACTAGGACCCTATGAATGACAAATATTTTTCTGAATGCTACTGAGAGCATCTAAGTTTTATTATTGCATTATTTCTAATTTGTATTCATCTTCATATTTTCTATTCATTTCTTCCTTATACTTATTTGTGTTGCCCTAAATATGAATGTCCTTCTCCTAGTTGATAAAGAACCTTACTTCTCATAAAACATCTCAAATAACTTGTTATTCTTGTGTTTCTCATACTTCAATAATTATTTAAAATCTTTTCATAAAAAAGTTATTAGTGTTATCCTAAAGAATAAAATATTATAGCCTTATTTTAATAATATTTTAATGTCCCATAAAGAAATGGATAGAACTTTATGGATCTCCTAAGTAGTATAACTTTAAGTTTCTAATAGGGGTGATTCATCTAATGTCAATGTTTGATATACACCTTGTTATGTCAACAAGTTTTTTTTAGCTCTTTTGAAATTGTGCAGAATTGCAATCTGGGGTTCATCTGGTGAAGTTGAGGAAAAGAAATAGAGAGGTATATGCACAAGCAGAGAATTTTCTGACCTCTCTAGAACTGTATTCTTAAGTGATTATCTAGATTATATTCACTATAAAGAAAAAACAAGAATAAACTAGAATAAACTTGCTTCACAGGTACTATTTAAAATATTTACAATTTAGGAGAATCTATTTGTACATACATATTTTATTGTTGCTACAAAGAGTTTTTTCTAAATTTCAACATAAAAGCCAATTTAATATTGTTCATAGAGATATTATCCTAGGGAGGGTAGAATTGCATGAGTTCTTCCCTGTAGAGAGTGCTCTGTGCTATAATGGTTAGGATTAAATATGAACAAATTCTCCCAAAACATTGTGTGAGATATTTTGAAGTGGATTAAAATTCTGGTAACAGGTTATTGTAATTTTTATAGTCTCTATATAAAAGAAAACTTTGAATGCATTTTATTTTTTTATATGAAATTTATTGTCAAATTGGTTTCCATACAAAACCCAGTGCTTATCCCAACAGGTGCCCTTCTCAATACCCATCAGCCACTTTCCCCTCCCTCCCACCCCCCATCAACCCTCAGTTTATTCTGTTTTTAAGAGTCTCTTATGGTTTGCCTCCTTCCCTCTCTGTAACTTTTTTTTTCCTTCCCCTTCCCCATGGTCTTCTGTTAAGTTTCTCAGGATCCACATAAGAGTGAAAACATACGGTATCTGTCTTTCTCTGTCTCTGCAAATATATACAAACTTTGATAGCCCTTTTAGTCATTTTCCCACATAGCCAAAATCATTAGAGAATAACTGGATATCTACATGCAAAATAATGAAATTGGACCCTTGCCTTATACCATATATAAAATTTAACTCAAAATGGATCAAAGACCTAAATGTAAGAGCTAAAACCGTAGAACTCTTAGAAGAAAACAGGAGAAAACCTTCATGACAGTGGATTTGGTAGTGATTTCCTGGATATGACACCAAAAGTACAGGCAACAAAAGAAAAAAAAGAGATAAATTGGACTTCATAAAAAAAAATGTGTATACATTGATGTACTGGTAGGGTGGCACAATCTGACTCCACAGGGACAGGAGCTTCTACACTTAGGACTCTTTTAGACCTTGTCCTATGTACCTCTTCACCTGATCATTCATTTGTATCCCATATAATAAAAAGATAATAACAAGTCAAAAAATTGTGTATCAAAGGACACTTTCAAGAGAGTAAAAAGATGATCCAGAGATTGGGGGAAAATATTTGCAAATCATGCATCTAATAAAGGATTAATGTCTAAAATATATAAAGAACTCCTACAGCTCAGTAACAAAAACAACACAATTCAAAATTGGGCAAAGCATTTGAATAGATATTTTTGAAAAGATATAAAAATAACCAATAAGTACATGAAAAGATGCTCAACATTACTAATCATTAAGGAAAATACAAATTAAAACCACCATGATATACCACTTTATACACATTAGAGTGGCTAATATAAAAAGAAAATAAAACAGAAAATATCAATTGCATCAAGGATATGGAGAATTTGGAACCCTTGTGCATTGCTGGTGGGATGGAAAGTAGTGCAGCCACTTTGGAAAAAATTTGGCAGTTCCTCAAAGAATTAAACATAGAATTGGGACATGATCCAGCAATTTAACTTTTCAGTATATATCCAAAAGAATTGAAATCAGGGACTCAGATACTTATGTACCAAGGTTCATAGCAGCGTTATTAACAATAGCCAAAAAGTGGAAACAGACCAGATGCCCATCAACAGATAAACAGATGAATAGACTATATACATACATTATTCAGCCTTAAAAAAAGAATGAAATTTTGGTATATGCCACAACATGGATGAACCTTTGAAATATGCTAAGTGAAATAAGCCAGATGTAAAAGGACAAATATTGTATCATTCCACTTATATGAAATATCTAAAATAAGCAGATTCATAGAAACGGGCTGAGCGGGGGAGGAGAGATTGTGGAGTTTTTAATCAGTAGAGAGTTCTTCTGGGGATGATAAAAATTTTTGTAAATGGATAGTGGCTGATGGTTGCACATTGTGAATGCGTTTCATGCCACTGGATTGCACACTTGAAAATGAGTAATGGGATAAATTTTATGTTATGTATAACTTACCACAATAAAAAAAATAACTTTACCCCCCCAAAAAATTATTAGAGATTTCTAAACATACTATATGGATATTTTTATTTATAAATCTTATGGTTTAAATATCAAGTTATTGTAAATCACTTCTACTTCTAAATTTATAAATCTGAGGGGCGCCTGGGTGGCGCAGTCGGTTGAGCGTCCGACTTCAGCCAGGTCACGATCTTGCGGTCCGTGAGTTCGAGCCCCGCGTCAGGCTCTGGGCTGATGGCTCAGAGACTGGAGCCTGTTTCCGATTCTGTGTCTCCCTCTCTCTCTGCCCCTCCCCCGTTCATGCTCTGTCTCTCTCTGTTCCAAAAATAAATAAATGTTGAAAAAAAAAATTAAAAAAATAAATTTATAAATCTGAGACCTCAATGGTGACTTGTTATGTGGTTGCTATCTATTAATCAAAGTGGACTCACTGTATTGAAATAACAATAACTGTATCTAATGTTCATTGAGTACCTACTGTGTACTTGACACTATTTATGGTCTGCAACTATATTAACTCCTTCATTGCTTACATTGGCTAGGTATTTTTGTTATTTCATAAAAGAGGACACTGAAGATCAGAGAGATGAAATGATTCTCCTAAGCCACACAGTAGTAGTAAATAGCGGACACAGAATTCTAACACAAGATGGCTAACTTCTAACCTTGTCATTTTAGCTAATTTCAGATTCTATCCAGATTTGTTATAACGTTTATTTTTTAGCTCTGATCTGCTTTTTCTGGTTGATCTTAATATCAATGAATCTGATAATTCAATCAACAGACATTTATGTTATGCCTTTTTATTTACATATACTCCTCCAAGTCCTGGAAATACAGTGATGGACAATACAAAACTTATATTATAGTAGGTCGGAGAGGAGGAGATAGATAATAAGTAAATAAACAAGTAAACTCAGCCAGATAATTTTAGATTATTTTTAGTGCTATGAGGAAAACAGGACGATATATGGTGAGTGACTAGGGACTCATGGCTGATTTAAAGGGGGTGATTAGGTAGGATTGCTATGAGGTGTCAGGAACAGAAACCTAAATATTGAAAAGATCTGGAAGTAGAGATTCTACCCACAGCGAGCAATAGACACAGCCCTGTGAAAAAATGACCTCAGTGTGGAGCAGAAGGAAGGCCACTGTGGTTTAAAACACCACAAGGACTAAGGCACAGGGATCTAAAGTAACACATAACATAGGTGTGGGCCAGAGCTCACAAGGCCTTGTAGGCCAAGAAAAGGAATTTGGATGTTATAATGTGTGCTGTGGGAAACCCTGGAGAGATTAAAGCTAGGAAATGAAATGATCTAATTTCATTTTACAGAGCTCTCTCTTGCTGTAGGGTGGCGAAGGGATTATGGGAGGCCAGAAGGGAAGCGAGGAAAATGGATATTGTGAGAGTTCAGGAAAGAAAGAAAGAAAAAAAAAAAAAAAGATTGTTATTGGGACAACGGTGAGAACAAATGAGAAAGAGAGAAACATCAGTGTCATCTTGAGAGGGTAAATTGGACTTTTTAAAGTGAACTGTACATGTATATTGCAAATGTATAAAGAATGTTGGACTTTCAGAGCTTTAGGGAAAAAAAATGCAGATTTAAATGAAAGGAATCCCTGTTCCTCAACCTAGGCCAGAATTACAGAGATGGTTTCAGATTCATAGGATGCCTTCTTTACTTTTCTCTGGGTAGAACTTTCTTTCTCTCCATTGTTCCATCTTCTGACTGAATCTCTCCTATAGTCAGTCAAAACTGAAAATAATATTCAAAGAAAAATGTGACAACATCACAGAGTAATAGACATTCAAACATATTTTATGATGAGGAAAATATGTAGAAATTCTATTTGGTATTTCAGAATATTAAATAATGCAGTAAAATCTCCCAGAGGTACATGTGAGATCATTACTAGCCAGTGCTATATTTTTGTATTCTGTGGGAAGCCAAACTCTGAGTTCATAAAATCTTTCTCTACTTCACTATCTTTCCTCAACATCTTTCAACATTCCCAAAAGTAATTTAGATCTAACATTAGGATGAATCTGTCATTTGCATGGCAAAGTTGTATTCTTTTACAACCTTGTATAATTTGTATGTGGAAGGTATTCTTCAGGCATTTGGCAAAAAAAAAAAATATATATTGCATGAACCCTTTTTAATTTGGTATATTGGATAAATTTATAGGGCCATGACTCTGTCTGATCACTAACCCCATACCCTGTTTGTTCTCTTGCACAAACCAGCACACTGTGGCACCAGCTAAAAACATTTCTAATCACAGGCTTATCTGCATCTAGTGACCTAGTGGCAAGATATTTGTGGCCTGATTGGGGATTGACCACATCCTGTGGTTACATGTTATTTTTTTGAAGACTCTTTAAATGTTTTAACTGCTTTCATGTGACGTTTCTACTGACTTATTTGTAGTAATAGCTAAGCATTTATGCTTTGAAAATTTCAATTGATATCTTTTTATATATCACATGGATATTTGCTTATACCTAACGATGTTCTAATATATTGTTTATTTTCTATTTTTTTAAAGGCTTTAATACACAGACACTTGGTAAATACTTGTTAAAAGGATAAATGTGCAAATGATTGGAAGGACAGGAATTTAAAATTCCCCCTTTAAAGGGAAATTTTAGCAATAAAAATTACCCATAATTCTGCTTCCCTGTTTTAACTGATTTCATATTTGCACCTTCTCTTCCACAGTAATGTTTTTGAGCTACTAATATGTCTCAGGCATTGTGATAGGCTTGTGTGTTAGACATGGGGATACACAAATAAATGAACAACACATGGTTCCTGCCATGTTTGATTTTGAAATATAGTTGGGGATTTAGGTACATAGCAGATGGTCTTAGTGTCATATGAAATTTCAATCAAGTACAGTGCATTCTTAGTGGGTTTTAGAGAAGGCTTCCTAGAGAAGTCTAGGGCTTCTCTCTTGAAGAAAGCATAAGCTCAAGGAAAATAAAATCAAGGCTATTAGACAGTATTAACAGTGAATAATATTACAAAACATGGAAACATAATGCAAATAGTCAAAGTCCAAGGTAGTTTCTATGGAGTGAGAGCTCTGCAAGTGAGAGCTAGGTCATCAAGGTCTGAGAAACTATATGCTCCAGGTCAGTGAATCTTAGCTTTTTGGGAAAAGGTCACTGATACCTTGACACTACACTTGATGCACATATGTACAGGGTAAACCTGTAAGAAGCCTTGACGTAGGGAATGGGTAGCCATGGAAGAGTTTTTAGCAGGGAAGTCACATGGTTAGATTTGCCTTTTAGATAGATCATGCTGGTTGCAATGTGGAGGAAGATACAATTGGAAGGAGAGTGATCAGTCATGAAACCAATATATTTCTCCAGTCGAGAGATTATGTGGTCATGACGGCAGTAGAAGGGATGGGGGAAAAAAAGTATTGTGAATCAAGAAATATTTAAAAGACAAAATTAACAGAGCTTATCAATTTATGGAGAAAAGTGGACAAAATTAGTCAAGGATGATTAGCCAGGATTTTGGCTTGACTTTGTGCACAATGAGATACGGGATATGGAAGGAGCAGCAGGTCTTGGGATAAAGGCAATGAAGTTAATTGAATTTAAGATGCTTGTGGGACATCAAAGTTTCATATTCATTGCATGCACATGCTAGCTTAAATCATAAGATGTATCATCTTCACAAGGAAAGTACCTTATTTCGTATTGAACACCAAGGAGGTAACTGGAAAAAAAAAAGGGGGGGGTATTTATAAACAAGACAAATAGGAGGCAATTCCCAAGAACAGAGTATTATGGAAACAAAGAAATGTGGAACTATTGGTTGTCAATGTCAAAAGTAATAGGGAAACCCAATATAAGGTGAATAGAGTTTAGGCGAGGAGATCAACGAGATCAGGAAGAAGCCTGGAGATGAGAACATGGAAGAGTCAAGGGGTAGGGATTCCTTTTGAGGAAAAATCACATGCTGTAGTCACAAATGCTAATATAGGTATTTATTTACTCTAACTTTAAATTCACATCAACTACTCCTACCCTTGGCCACAGCTTTGATTTTGTCACCACCCAAATCTGCTTCAAGGAACTAAAAGAGTAGATGTGGGAAGGGCTGACCAAATGGACAGTGAAGTCAATAAAAATAGTAGATAGCAGGACATGGGGGGAGAAAGCTAGAAGTGACCTTTTATAATGCTAAGGGTAACAGCGATGAGGGAGTGATAGATGGTGATATGGCAGATAGCATAAGCTTCAAAGGAGAAGGTTGTTTTACAGGTAAATGAGGGAGAGCTCATATGTATTTATATTTTTTGCAATGATGTGAATATACTGAATTATTCTGTATTCTAATACTTTCACTTATAAACACATTTTTCATGTTCATACATCATCCTCATAATTTTGGTTTTGGTGTAACATCATACTGTTGCATCATAATTATTAACCCATTATTGTGAAGATGGTCATTTAGGTTGTTTTCTAAACTTTTGCTATTAGGGATAACGCTTCATTAAATAGTTCCTATTACCATAGCTTTGAATTTCTTAATTTAATTCAGATGCTTTCTAAGTTTAGTGATCTTACAGCTTTTAAGAATCATAAAAAGCAAATTCCTAAAGGAAATTTTTTTTAATAATTTATTGTCTTGTTAGCTAACACATAGTGTATACAGTTAGCCTTGGCTTCAGGAGTAGATTTCTGTGAGTTTACTTACATCACTTACATACAACACCCAGTGCTCATCCCCAAAAATGCCCTCCTTCATGCTCATCTGCCATTTTCCCTGCCTCCCCAACCCTCTATCACCATCAACCCTCAGTTTGTTCTCTGTATTTAAGGCTCTCTTATGGTTTGCCTCCCCCTCTCTTTGTAACTTATGTTTCTTTCCCTCCCCCTATGGTCTTCCATTACGTTTCTCAAATTCCACATATGAGTGAAGACATATGATATCTGTCTTTTTCTGACTGGCTTATTTCGCTTAGCATAATACGCTCCAGGTCCATCCATGTTGTTGCAAATGGCAAGATTTCATTCTAAAGGGAAATTTTTAAATCACCTGAAATTCCTTTTGTAAATCTAATAGCCCCATTTTTATCCAACAGATGATACTCTGAGCATAGTAGGCTTAAGGTCAAAGACTCAAGGATGATGGCAAGAGTGAAGGGCACAGAGGAAAAGTCATGTCCAGGAATTGGAATGTTTCACATTCAAAGAATCAAGGGCAGGGGGAGATGTTTTTCTTAAGAGGGTGAGAATTCATATATGTATGAAAATCTTCTTGTTTGATGCTCATCTATTCCAATTTGGTTACCAGGCAATAAAGTAGTTTCAATATAAAGAATTATTATAGAAAGTGTTTTATGAATGAAAAGTAGATATTTATTTACATTTTATAAATGAAAAGTGGGTATTTGAATTTACAAGTGGGAGTTGAAAAGAAACTATCTGTACAAGGTGTCTCTATGTCATAGCTTCACCAAGGAATTTTTAAATTCTAGGCTAGCTTCCTTTTACACTACCACAGCCTGTGATATTTTTCACTAAATTCTTTCCTCCCCTTTTCCCCAAGGACTGCTTAATGTGAAAATTGGTTTAAGTAAAATACGAACCTTGATATTAAGTATATTCTGGGGATATATGATACTATGCTGAATTTGCGTATTCTTAGTGTTTATGCAGTAAGGAGTTGAATACAAGTATACTCCAGACTTGAATAATGTAGTTAAATAGACACCCACTGAGTGAACATTTAAAACAGAATTCTACCACCACCTCTTATCCCATTGTTTTCAAAAAAGTACCTCCTAGAGAATCACCTTTCCTTCTCCTTCTCCAACATTGAAGATCTGGAGGATAGCACCATCCAGCAATCTGTCCATCAAGGAACCTATCTTAGAGTTGGAAGTGCAAGAAGACATTGAAACATACTAGGGTTTCCTTTTCAGGGTCTCAAAATGGTTTAGTGAAACACCCTCTTTCCTCTGGAGTTGGAGGCAGGGAGAAGGGAAGCATACACAAGAGAAACTAGAGTGAGGCTTCTGTGAGAAACAAAATGAAGAAATCTCTCAGTGAAAACCCACACATTATACTTTAAACACCCAGATCCAGAGAGTCTGAGCATGCTTTACATTTAGGGTCATACTAAATCTGATTTGTGTTATACTATAACATTTGTATTCCAACGGTGAATTGCTCTCAATAATGATTCCTACAAATAGTTTGTGTAAGAGTATTTTTTTAATTTTCAAATCCACATTCTAAAGATCATATTATCTTACTGTTGAATAGTGATAAAACTGCTACTTACTGTGAATTAGGAGTTTGTAGCTTTGCAAGACTGAATTAAATTAAGCTTTATGTTCCTGAGAACCTAACTGTCTATTGAAAAAAAAATTCCATTGAACCAAATGACTAAGCCAAGCTTCAGTAAATTAAGTACTTAACACAGTGGCTTCCACATAATAAGCAACAAATAAATATTTTTTTGATTCAGCAAACAATTATTAAATTCAAGTTCATTTTGTCTTCCTGAGCTGTTGTGATAAAAAAAATGGAGGCAATCTAAGATTTTTGTAAGTGCCAATTAAGTATAAATTTGTTATTCCTTCTTTTGCATGTTAGCCTGAATAAGAAACATAGGTATATGTACTTAGAGCTCAGGTGAGGAAGTCTGATAATTTAGATTATCTGAGAAGCTATCTCACATCCCTTTAGAAGGTGGCATAAGTAACACAAAAATACATGAGTAAATGAATATTTTTTTTCCATTGACAGTAATGTGAATGGTCTAGGCCTAGGTATGTCTTTCTATTGTAGATAGGCAATATGCTAAGAAAGTGAGTGTAAATAAGATTTCAAATCAGCATTTAACATGGTAATTTTCATGCTGATGTAAGGTTCTTAGCTATTTCTTAATGGAACCCTGGCAGAACCTCTTACTTGCAAAATAGACAAAGAAGTCTTTACTACCTTTTATTTAAAATAAAATGTATCTTCCTTTCCTTAGAAAAAATGTTCATAATTCAGAAATTTGGCTACTTATTAAGAGGTACAAATTTCCAGTTATAATGCCACAGGGAATATAGTTGATATTGTAATAATTTTGTGTGGTGACAGATGGTAACAAGACCTATCGTGGGGAGCATTTTGTAATGTATAAAAATATTGAGTCACTATGATGTACACCTGAAACCAATGGGATATGGTATGTCAATTATACTTCAATAAAAAAAAGAAATATGGCTCTTTAGACCAGCCAGTTAATCTGAATTACTGCAGCTTTACTGTGATGCTTATTTTTTCATTTTGAAATTCATTGAATGTTTTATAGCCAATAAAAAATAAGATTAAATTACCAGAGTAAATGGGGCTACATTTTTTCAAACCTATTAAGCAAGTGGGTATGTTTGCAAGTGTATGCATACATATGTGCAATAAGCTATTCATTAATATTCCATAGACCCAGCTAAAAATGCAAGTAAAAAATAAGAAATTTGTTGTCCGATAATAAGTAGTACTTTGATAGTACTGAAGCATAGCTGAAGCATGGAGAAAAACTTATGAGCTTAAATGCCAAACCTAGAAGGGGCACCTGGGTGGCTCAGTTGGTTAAATGTCCGACTTTGGCTCAAGGCATGATCTTGGGGTCTGTGAGTCCAAGCCCCGCATCGGGCTCTGTGCTGACAGCTCAGAGCCTGGAGCCTGCTTCAGATTCTGTCTCCTTCTCACTGTCTCTCTTTCTCTCTCTTTCTTTCAAAAAATAAACAAACAGAAAAAATGCTAAACTTAGAAACAAGTACTAAATTATTTATTAATGACTAAATCAAAAAGGTTGGGAATAAAACCAGGAATAATTTTTGGTAATTTTTAAAAAATGAAATTATTGTCCTAGGCATCCCTTTAAGAGGAATTGTTTCTATAACACTGGATAAAAATTAATCCAGCATTATCTTTAAAAAAAAAACACAATAGTTTTTGTTTTGCTTTGTTTTGTTTTATTCTCATTGGATGATTCTTTATTCAGATCTTTGGGGAAATGTTGTGCCACCAGAAATTAACTTACTACTAGTTTCCAGTGTGAAAGCATAATCTCATAGTCATATAATCACTTACCAAAAGGATGCTTGTAGAAAATGGAAAGTTGACAACATTTGGGAGAATGTAGCTTCTGGAAGTCCCATTAGTGGTAAAGTATACCATGAATATTTACTGTGAAGAACGGAAGGAAAAAATACTGAGACAAAATAAGAAGAGATGGAGATTCCTACTTCAATCCTTTTGTTGCTTTTCTGTCTCCTTTCTCCATTAAACTCCCAATGTTGCTTGGACATTCCTGTCCCATGTTTCTTCCTGGATAACTCTTCCTCATTTATGTTGGTTCCTCTTCAAATAGCACCTCCTCTGTGAAGTTTCCACTGACCCTCAGAAAGAATTTATAATTCCTTCCTCTCTTTTCCCTTATCCTTTGCGAATGTATTATTTCTTCCTCTCATTTTGCTTATTGTTGGTACAAATGGTATAACTTCTTAATCCAGATACAGTGGTCTGGAGCCCTCTGTGAAGCAGGTAGCAGGAATTCATCATAAGTGACAAGATGTGAAAGAACTCCCGTCCATACTGGTGTTGGACATCAGTTGACAAAATGCTCCAGTGTGGATGTTACTTAACTGTTTATTCATCAGCAAGCTTTTATAGAGTGCACATATGTTGCATTTGTGCTAATTTTTCTTCCTTTTGTCATTCCAAAAAGATGAGTGTTGGGAGAAGCTTTTTTACTTAGGGGTGCACATACTTCCCCTGTGTATAAGAAGATTCCCTGATTTGCAATGTCTTAAGGATCCTAGCTTTATAAATAAACCTATGCTTTAGTTAAAGCATATTCCTTAGAAACTTAATTTTATTTTATGTTTTGGATTTTTCCACTAGTCCAAATGCTTGATGGTAGAACTTTATATCCATGTATGTATGTATGTATGTATGTATGTATGTATGTATGTATATACACACATACACACATATGCACACACACATACATACACACATGTATGTATATATACATATGTATGTATATGTATATATATATGTACGTATATATGTATGTGTATGTGTGTGTGTATTCTTACCTATATACTCATATCCTTATATATTCTTTATATCCTTACATCTTTTAGTATGGGCAAGCCTCATACATATTACAGACACAGTTCAATAATATTTGTGAAATTAGTATATAAATGACACTGATGTGTAGGTGACAAGCTTAACTCTCCATGAAGTTATTCGGGTATCAGAAAGAAAATCAAGAAACTAAATGTGTCTCTAACTGGAGAACTTAGTAGGAGAACTTCTGTTATCCCCCAATTCGCAAAACAATAAGCACTGTTTGATAGCTGGCAGCTACAGGTAGTTTAAGCCCTTCCTTTATAAACATCTAGACACTCAGTGTGATCAACACTAACAGTATGTCCTCTGCAGCAGAGAATCTGTTGCTCTCCTGAGTATTAAAGACTGATAAATGCTAGGATCTCCTGTCTGTCATCTTGGAAAACTCAAATGTTCCAGGACCTGAAAATCTGATGTCTTATAGGGATGTATCATCAAATTACTGGCTTGACTCATCTTTCACCTCTATTCTAGGATTCTTTCTGGAGTACTGTTTGTCAGAAATACGTTCAAGTCTCAGCTTTGGGGTGTAAATTCACTCATCATTTACACTGGCTTTGCTGCTTTTATAACATGATCTAAACATTTTGTGACTAAATATAGGCTCATTGCTCTGGTGACTAACGCCAACTTTTAGATGAATTACTGAGACACAAAAACTGTTTCAGCCCAATTAACTTGTGAAACAAATTTTAGCTGCAGTTTTTTTTTTTTTCAGTCAAAGGCAGTTGTCTTGACATTAACAATGAAAAGTTCACATTCATAGGAAGATTCAGCATAACCTCAGCAGTACTCCCAGGCTGTTTAGAAATCAGTAAAAAGGCTATTGATGTGTAGTTTATAAGGTGAAGATTAATTAGTAATATTCATCAGAGAATTAATGGCAGACTTTTAAAGCAGTGATCATAATTTCAGGGTGCCTGGGTGGCTCAGTTGGTTAAGCATCTGACTCTTGATTCAGCTCAGGTCATGATCTCATGGTTTGTGAGTTCGAGCCCCACATTAGACTCTGCACTGACAGTGCAGAGCCTTCTTGGAATTCTCTCTCTCTCTCTCTCTCTCTCTCTCTCTCTCTCTCTCTGCCCTGCTCCTGCTCACAATCTCTTCCTCTCTCTCTCTCAAAATAAATAAACAAACAAGCAAGCAAACTTTTAAAAAGTTATTATAATTTTTCTCTAGGGATTACATAGTCATAATAACAAAATATGAGCAAAAATTGTGGTAATACAAGATATTTTTAATATGGCAATGATTTTAATATGCAGATAAAAATAATCATGTCCATATTGCATTGTTTGAAACTTAGTCTAGTGAATGACAAGTGATAGCACAGGTATCAAGGTTTTAGTTTATCTTATATGTAGTAGTCCTTCTGATAGATTTACTAAATTTCAATTGTGCAATTCATAGATAATTTCTCTATAGTACTCAAATTATTTCTAAATAGGTGTAATTTTCTACTCTTTTCAAAATGTATTTTGTAAATATTCTCCTGTATTTCTTTAGAATATCTGCAGCATATATGTAAATCTATAAATGGTCATTGTTTTTCTTTCTGTTCAGGGTTTTTTATATTTTTATGTACATTAAAGCATAGGGTATCAGGTATCTTGTTAAGATGTTTGGTATGTGTTAGAAATTTTCCCTTCACTTCTTAAAATAAGTATCTATATTGTTTTACAAGTGAGATTTTATAAATATGTGATATGTATATAAAAAAATTATATATATGATATAATAACAGCTGGCTATAAACATATAAAAACAACTTTTTAAATATATATGGATATTTTTATTATATGTATTATTAAATATATATATAATATATATTATCTTTTTAAATATATATGTTATATATAATGTGTGTGTATATATATGTATATATATATACACATATATATATAAACTCTGTTTTATGTACATAGGTACTGTGATGTCAATTGTTATGTCTTCTTTTGAAGAGTTGAGCAGATTATATCAATTCATCCATCCTCATAGTATATGTGTGCATGCCAAGCAGGATTTTGGTGAGCTAAGTGTAGGACTGGTGCAAAGCTATGTAATTGCGAGTTATCAACTACCAAAGAGGTAAGCTGTCGCTTACTTTGTAGACCAGTCTCCAGTCAGAAAAGATATGTACCATGATAAGACATGAGAGAGGCAAACAATTCTTTTGGTCTCCAAAACATAGCTTGCACAGCCCTAAATTTAATTTTAAAATTTCCATAAGGACTTATAAAGGATTCTATAAATGTTTCATACCTCACACACACGAAAGAAAGATCATTTACTCTAAAACTTGATATTTCCAGAATGAGAACACCTTGGGTGCCTCAATGAATGTCCTTGGGTATTTCAAAGGGGTTTTGGAGTTATAGTAGGCATATCTTGGTGAGTGGGGGATTATATGAACTAAAGTACTCATGGAACTTTGTCAAACATAGACAGAGTCACCATTAGTCTGTTGGTGTTTCTGTGCCTTTAGAAAAATCTGCTGGTGTGGTGCCTGGGTGGCTCAGTTGGTTAAGCATCCAACTCTTGATTTCAGCTCAGGTCATGATCTCACAGTTCATGAGTTTGAGCCCCATGTGGTGCTCCATTCTGACAGTGGGGAACCTGCTTAGGATTCTGTCTCTCCCTCTCTCTCTCCCTTTCCTCTCTGCTCTTGCGCGCGCTCTCTCTCTCTCTCTCTCTCTCTCTCTCTCCCTCTCTCCCTCTCTCCCTCTCTCCCTCTCTCCCTCTCTCCCTCTCTCCCTCTCTCTCTCTCTCAAGATAAATAAATGAACTTAAAAAAAAAAAAAGAAAAAGCTTCTGGTATGGGCACTTTGCTTAATGAGTGGAATAGGGCTGGATTACAGCCCTCCCTTTCTCCCTTGATCTGTGCCTTTGTGTAAAACACAGATTACACAACCTTTATCTGGTCATGGGTGTGAATGGGGAAAAAGGCTATCTTTTCTTTTTGCAATTTATGAATAGGCAAAATACAGCTGAGAAAAGTTTTGGCCTGACCTGACCTCACACAGTTGGTTAATATCAAACCAAAATATTGAATTCACTTCATTCTCTATTTGACCATGCTGCCTAAAAGTGAAACAAATTGTCAATTTTATTAACTGGCTGATATAGAGCTATTTATTAGCTTTTAAAATTATGGTAAGGATAATTTTCTAAAGCCCTCTGGAACCCACAGAAGAAATAAGAAATAGCAGTTTGTAGTAGTCTTCATTAAATTATACTCTTTATGTTTTCATCATCATCATCATCATCATCATCATCATCATCATCCTTATCATCATCATCAAACATTTTGGTTTGATGCTTTTATATTGGTAAAATACACATAGCATAAAATTTGCTATTTTAACCATTTTTAAGTATACAGTGAAGTGTCATTAAGTTCATTCACAGTGTCATGAAACCATCATCACCATCCGTCGCCAGAACTCTTTTCATTTTGCAAAACTGAAACTTTGCACCCATTAAACAATAACTCCATATTCCTTTCTCCCCTGAATCTCTAGCAACTATAATTCCACTTTCTGTCTCTAATTTTGACCTCTATAAGTACCTCATGAAATCATACAGTATTTGCCTTTTTGTGACTGGCTTACTTCACTTAGCATAATGTCCTCAAGATTCATCTATGTTATAGCATATGGCAGAATTTCCTTCCTTTTTAAGGCTGAACAGTATTTCATTGTCTGTAGGTACCACACTTTGCTTATCTGTTCATCTTCCAATGAATAGTTGGTTTGCTTACATGTTTTAACTTTCATGAATGATGCTGTTGTGAACATGGATGTACAAATATCTCTTCAACACCCTGCTTTCAGTTCTTTTGAGTATATACCTAGATATAGAATTGATGGGTATGTGGTAATTATAGTTTTAATTTATTGAGGAACTGTTGTACACTTTTCCACAGCAGCTGTACCATTTTACATTACCACTTTTCTACATCTTCACCAACCCTTATTTCCTTCCTTCCCTTCCCTTCCCT
>NW_024412376.1:72307691-72459453 GCF_014898765.1 Herpailurus yagouaroundi
CTCCTCTCCCCTCCCCTCCCCTCCCCTCCCCTCCCCTCCCCTCCTTTCCTATCTGCTGTCCTAATGGGTGTGAGTGGGTATCTCATTGTGGTTTTAATTTGCATCAATTTTTTTTTAATGTATAGCTTTACAATTTATTCCTTGCCTTCAAGAAGCATTCATTTTGTTACGCACATCTTTGGAATACATTGCCTGAGTGTTTAAACAATCACACAATCCTAGATTAAGGCAGTTTATTGAATCACACACACACAGATTATATAATAAGCTTAATGGCTGATTTGCTCATTTGGGGAGGTCAGTAATATTAACAGCACAAAAATAACCAATCCATTTCTGCTTTTTCTTTATTCTCTGTGCCCAATTAATTGTGGTTAGCAGTGTTGTTTTCATTCATGCTTTTTCTTGGTCATAGAATAGAAAAAACAGTTTTAAGAATATGAACTTTTGATAGTGGTTCATATTTTCCACATGCATTTGTGAAAGATGAAATGAGAAAGGAATTGCAGAGTTGGCAGGAGTTGGGGATTGTGGGAGGATACAGAAGGTATCAAGAATAAAGTAGAATAAGATGAGAGAAAATGAAATCCAGAGTGATATTGAAAGGATAGATTCAGTAATCACAGATTAGGCAGAAAAACAAGAATAAAGTAAGTGCTCCTTTGAAGGATTTGGAACCTTGCCATCCCACTCCACTCCCCAACTCTGCTGAATGACCACATGTTGGATAGTGCCTGTGAATGTCTGTCCTGTGTCTGATATCCCAAAGTGTGCCTCTCCCAGTGTTTTGCCTTTCCCCTCCTGGCCAGAGTAATTTTTGAATGGAATCAGTTTCAATGGCCTGCCTCAGTTTTATCATCTAAATTGTTATTCTTACTATGACTCAGCAAATCTATTTACAT
Organism: Herpailurus yagouaroundi; assembly: GCF_014898765.1. Classification (NCBI taxonomy): domain Eukaryota; kingdom Metazoa; phylum Chordata; class Mammalia; order Carnivora; family Felidae; genus Herpailurus; species Herpailurus yagouaroundi. Next base: position 72,308,594 of record NW_024412376.1, read on the forward strand.
CAGGATCAATAAGAAACTCTTTGGACCTTCTAGTAAAGCAAACTTCCAGCCTTTCAAAATTCCCATCATCCAATTTGGAATTCATTCAGAAAATCATTTCTGAACAACTTCAGGTAAAACACTACTTCAGAGGTGTCATCAAATACTAGATATCCAGCTAGAAAATAGGTTATATAAGAAGTTGATCTTGGCTAAATAAGATACCAACAATGGTATTAAAAATGAAGCCAGGGTTATGCTTGTAATCCCTCCCTCCTCGGTTTGCATCAGCTGCCCCCCATGCCCACCATTGTAGCTTTAACAGGACTGGATGACACATGTGATTCTGCTTGTGTCATGGTTACACCACTTGACTCTTCCTGAAACAGTGGTCATTCACCAGGAACTTATGTTTCCGAACCTATGAGAGAGTCATAATGTCAAATGAAGTTGGACAAATAAATGTTCTTGTTCTCTGTATTTAATTTTGGTAACAAGAGGCATAGGTTCGGTTCTTTAAAAAATGAAATGTTACACATTTCTTCCCCAGATTGTAAAACACCATGCTTTCATTCCCTTTTCAATCTCCAGTCCAGTTATGTGACTTATAATGAATTCAACAAATTCTTCTACATTTGTGATCAGACAGGATTATTTCATAGACAAACTCTATCTTGTGGGAAAGATACTACAAGATCCAGGACTGAAATATATGATTTTGTAGGGGGAAACTACCTGAAAAATCCTTACCTTCTTATCAAAATGTAAGGGTTAGTGATATATGAAGAATACCCACCTTAATGCACTGACATATGATCATCTCCCACATATGCCTCTGTCTGAGATATAAAACACTGGAATCATTCACTTAAGAGCATTTAATGAGCTTGTTAAAGGCACTATGACTCAGCTCTGATTATTTTATAGTGAAAACACAACAGATTTTACCCTCCCAGAGCTACCATACTAGTAGAGTGACAAACATTAAGCAAATGAGTACATAAATGAACACATAATTATATTGGTGATAAGTGTTATGAAGAATAACACAGGGTTCTAGGGGGATAAGATAATGTAGATGAGTGGAGGTCTGAGGATATAAAATTTAAGCCAAATTTTAAGAGTCACCAAGTAATAGAGGTAAACAGATTGAGAATATCCTGGAAGAGAGACAAGCATGTGAAAAGGCCCAGGAATGGGAAGGAGTTTGGTGCACTTGAGGAACTGGAGGAAGGCCATTGTGGTTGGAGTAGGATGGAGAAGGGGTGCCAAGGAGGGTCAGAGATGGGCAGAGTACAAATTTGGCAAAGACTTGAAGGTCATGTCCAGTATCACTGGACAGCTATTTAAAGGGCTTCCTATAGTCATGGGACAAAATATGAAGCACATTTAAAGCTGCTTTCTGGATAACTGATGGCAGAGGAGCAGGAGAGGAAGTAGGGCCAATTAAGAGGCTATTGCAGTAGTGCAGGTGACAGACAGTGACTGCTAGTGGCACCATTTGTTCTTCCAGAGCCCAGTTTTGGACTCTACTATCTGCTTAGACTCATAGTCAAGGCTGTAATCCTCATGAAATTTTATAAATGTTTCATTCAATATAGAACTACTCTCAACGATTTCTGATATAAATCATAAATATATAGACCAGGAACAAAATGACAGTTCATTCTGCTGGATAACACAGAATGAATCAACATCTCTACAAATAACAATAGCAGCAACAAAAGTATTTATCTTTTTTGATATGTGAAGTCTCATCTTTTCATGATTCCAGGATTATCTTATTTTTCCCTGTGACCCCTAATGTTCTAGAGATTCATAAAAGGCAATTAATGCTAAAAATATATAATTAATATGCCTCATATAATAACAGAACTCTAACTTTAATTTATTCACAGAAGTTTGAATTAGTTAATGAACACTTTATTCATGAGGCTGATTCAATTTGACTTTGTATGGAATTTTATATAGCATGCTAAGTTTTTTTAATGTTTATTTTTGAGAAACAAAGAAAGTATGAGTGGGGGAGGGACAGAGAGAGAGGGAGACACAGAATCTGAAGCAGGCTCCAGGCTCCGAGCTGTCAGTACAGAGCCCGATGTGGGGCTCAAACTCAGGAGCACTGAGATCATGACCTGAAGTCAGATGCTTAACCAACTGAGCCACCCAGACGCCCCAAATTTTCAATCTGTAACTACTGCTTAATTTTGCACTCCATTAAACAATAATGTCAGTATAGAAATATGTTAAAATTAGAAAATTCAATAGTTTATCTTCAAGGCAACATGTTCTATTAGAACTCCATCTTTACCTTCCCATTTATCATACATACAACAGAAATGATAAAAATGGTTTCATTTGCACAAGGATGTTTTTAAATAATGGGAACAATGAATGTTAGAAAATGAGAAAGAGTGCTGTCAGAGATGCTTAATTCAAAATAAAACTCTACCCCTTAAACTTCTTTAACAGCTAGAATGGTTCATTGAAAATTACTAGAATGCTAGGCCCTAAGTGTTTTTAATAGTCTTCTTTAAATAAAAACACCTTAAGAAATAAAACCTATTGCCATATATAAATTTTAATGTTTTTTTTCCTTTTTAAGTGTGTGTAAAGTCCAGACTTAGAGTAGATGAATAGCATGGTTTTCTGACTTGTTAATTCATTTAATCATTACTTCAGTACTCCTTAATTGAATAAATATTTGGGGTTAGAAAAAAGATCAGTAAGTTATGAATCCTAGTGATTTAAGATATGACAATTCTCTTGGAATATATACTATACTTACGGAGCTTCTCCTGGAATATACAGTATATTTAAGGAGCTACTATAAGCAGCAATATCATTGATGTCAGTAAGCTTTTTAATCGATATTTGGTAACATTTCACAAACCACACTTGTTTGTAATGCAGATTTTCTAGGTACCTGTGGTCAAAAAAAATAAATATGGTTATATATCATATTTACCTACTCATATTCATTCAAAGGAAGAAATCCTACAAAACTGTTATTATAGGTATGATAATGGTTTGTTGGAAGTATCATCTGTCTATTATTTAATTAATTTGTATTATAATTTATGTGATTGCATTATTATTGTAATTCTAACTGGGGAAAAAAACTAGGTGAGCTATTAAATGAAATCACATGTACATGTAACCATGGTTTTCAGAACAAGCCCATATGAAGCTTTAAATAATTTTAGATGCACATTTTATTTGTAAAAACAATAGGACTGAAAATAGTGACTCTAGCATTAAAGGACTTATAAATATTCAGAATGCAATGGAGAGGAGTCAAAGTTGCATAAGCTTTCAGACATGTTAAAAGTCTTTAGTATTATATCTTTTCCTTTAGGAAAGGAAAATCCAAAAGAAAATAGTAACTAGTGATCTCTGGAACATGTTATCATTTGGTGAAAATAATAAATGGTGATCTCTGGAACATGTTATCATTTGGTGTTATTTCAGAACTTATTAAAGCAAGTGAAAATCAGAAAGAAAAAAGAGCTATCTGAAGAACAAATTTATTTCTCCTTCCATAATGTACACACCAAGATTTATAACTTTACCCAGTGCTTTTTCAAATCACTCATGCCTTCTAAACTTCTGGAAAGATTGACAGTGTAATTATTGGAATGGCTACATTGTGTGGTGATTGAGAGCAGGAACTATGGAATGGATGGCCCGCCTGTGCCACTTATATCTGTATAATCTTAGGCAAGTTACTTCTCTGTACCTTCATTTTCTCATCAGTAAACTGAGCTAGTGGTAAAACCCATCGCAGACAATAATTACAAGGATTTATGAGTTAATATGCTTAGTACACTGTGTAGCACATGGTAACCAAATGTTATCTATTACAAGGTTAAACTCCAAAGTTGAAATTTAAAATCAAGCCATATCCTAATAGATTAGGAAATGGCTGATACATGAGAAAATGGTTCACGTCACTAATAATCAAGAAATATTAACGTGAGGTAACTTTTTCTAACTTTTTTTTTTTAATTGGGAAAAAACTGTCGGTACCTTCATGATGTTTGTGTAGGGGTGGGTAACAACCACTTTGGAAGGCAGTTGGCCTGGACTCATACACACATATGCATATGTCTATTTATTAAATAAAGACTTCTTACACAGAATGGTGCCCATGACCTTAAGTGAAATGAAAAAACAGAAGTAGCCTAATAATTTACCTATATTGCATGATTCTACTTTTGTGAGGAAAAAAAAAATGTTTTCTTTGTGTTTGCAAGGGGACAAGTATATTTAAAGATACACAGAAAATTGAAAGGATATACATAAAGTTAAAATTAGTTTTTTTCCAGAGGGTGGAATTGGGGTTGAGGGACAAGGGGGTACTTGGTACACTTCCATATTTTTAAAATTTGCTAAAAAAAAAATCACATTAAAAACATATATTTGAGGGGGGAGCCAGAAAATCACTGGTTAGGGAATTCTAGCCCCAGAACAACAGTCTTTTGGACCTGGAGAAGAAATGGATCCGAAAGATAGTTACATTTACGTATATACAGAGCATTGGTTTGAATGTACTTTGTAGAGTAACTAAATCCAGTTGCTGAGTTATGGGAAACTCTTCACTTAAAGATGGCTGACAGATATGACTTCTTAGTTGGCAAGAGATCAAGTTGCCAAAATCCCTAAGTCTGTGTTGACTGGCAAATACATGGAGCATAAAGGAAATTGGGGTGCTTTACAAAGAAAATCTAGCACTCAGCCCAAAAGCAATATGTATTTTAGAAGGCCACCTCTAGCCCATAAGGTCATGTGTACCGAAGTCTAAAAAGCAAGCCCGTTCAGAGAGATGCAGACTACAAATGCATACTCTATAGCCTTGAGTAGTAAGTGTCTTCTCTTATTGTTCAGAAAATATTTTTAAACTGTTCACCACACTTCATCAGACCTTAGTTAATATTGGGAGAATTAAAATGAGGAGTTTCATAGAGATTATTTGTGGAGAGATATCTCTGAATATGGTTTTGGTATACAGAAAATTGTGTCCTCAGGATCTAGTGATACAAAGATATGTAGAAAAGATGGAAATGTTTAGATTAGTATAGATTGTTATGAAATCTGTAATGTAGTGTCTTAAAATCCTTTGTTTTGATAATTTTCAAAACAATCTGAAAAAAATTCTATATGAACATGGTGCAAGTCTATTGATGCTTATTATTATTTTTAATGACAATATCTTGATTATCTTTACAGAGTTACTGGAGGTGAACTGTTTGAAGACATAGTGGCGAGAGAATATTACAGTGAAGCTGATGCCAGGTAAGTGACTTGCCCTGAGCAAGATACAAGACTCAACATTCAAATGACACTTGCTCAATATATCTCTTTATAAATATATCATAACCCTTAGTATTTATGAGACTCTCATAAAACCATCTTGGACTTCTTCTCATAAACGAGTCCCTCTTAATTGCTATTTGTCTCTCTTAATGTTTCCAAAATAATTGGTTTGGGGAAAAAAATTAGAATCTGGTCTAAATTTTGTTATTATCTAGCATCTACAGTTAGTCTTTTAAAAATGAATAATAAAATATACACTGTATTGGGAATGATTTCTGCTAAAGAGATGTACTCTTTTAGCAAAGTTAAGAGATAAAAGATTAAGATCTTCTAGTCTCTAGATCCTGAGCTGCCCATGATGGTAGTCCCTAGTGTCACATGGCTATTTTAATTTCAATCCGTCAAAATTAAAGTTAAATAAAAAATTTAGTTTCTCAGTTGTACTAGCTACATTTTGAATGCTTAATAGCCTTAAGTGCTAGTGACTACCAGTTGAAGATAGCAGATATAGAACATTTCCATCATCATAGACCATTCCACTGAACAGCCCATGTCTAATCAGAGAGCATAAAAAGAAATAGAGTACAAAAGCCCAAGTGGTCTCCTTAAAGCATTTATTAGCTGTTTAACTCTTTGGAAATTCCAGGATAGCTTTTGGAACTCTCATATGAAAAATATTTATTCAGGTATTTCAGAGGGTTCAATATTTCCCAATCTTGTTAATTGTCATCATCTTTAACAGTGGCTATACTGTACATTTTCTCTCATTTGAAACTTCCTAGGCTGCACAAAGGCAACCTTTTTGAAGTAACATTAATTTACTTGCCTAGGTACTACTTAGACTGTATCATGTTAGTTTTCCTTGATGTTTCTTTACACATATTCAGTAGTTGGCACTTATTTTGAAAACTCTAGCCTTGAGCAATTGACTCTATATTAGCCATGTAAATGAGATATTCTGAAAATTCAGTTACTTATTGTCTGCCCCCATTCTCTAATGCTGTCAGAGCTTCCTAACGCTTACTAATCCCACAGTAGCCTGCCCTCAGCAGATCGTCAGCTGATAGCCGATTCCCTCCCCATCCCTTCAAAGCAGCACATGCATACACATGCTCACTTGCAAATCTCTAATTAATCTTCTTGGTTTAATGCCAGTTTATGACATTCTGTGAACCTTATCTGTACATGACTACATGCTAATTTTTTAATGGAATTTTTACTGCCAAAGTCAAATAGAAACTTCCATGTCCCTTATACTATGATGAGTGAATCACCACTTGCTCAGTTTATCCCATTTCTTACATTCGGCCCCTGAAAAGAGGCTTCAGAGCAGCCTCGCAATTAGCTATTTGCCCACTTGCCCAAAGAGAGTAGTAATTTTAACTAAGGTAGTAAACAAGTTAGGGAATTACATTTATTTTGCTATTTAAAGTTATGTAAAACAGGTTATTATGTTTGAAAGATATTGGTTGAAATTAAAATAGAAACTGTTTTTACTATTGAAGAACCCTACAGATAACAGGGTAGACCCTATAAGTTGGATCATTTTATATGCATGTTTCTATTAAGTTTTGGATTTTACTATAAGTTAATTTTTAGGATAGGTCCTACAACAAAATCAAGGAGAAGGAACAAATCTTCCCATGTACAAACATAAAGAAAAAGTCTTTCCTTACTAGTCCTCAAGAACTTAAGAATTGAATCCATTCTCACTAGCAAAAAATGATGTAATTCATTTAATTTGAATTATTGTTTACTTCTTTATTTTGCATTATTCATTAAACCTGATGACTTACACCTGTGGTTGAAGAGAAAGTGAAATATTTCTAAAAAGTAATACAAAGTGAAGGGAAAAATTCATAGGATTTAAAAAATAATTACCAACACACACTCAAATAACCTATATAGTCAAAAAGTAAACGATGTTTAGCCCCTTTTTAGCCCCTTTAATGGTACTCTTTATAGAGTTAGCATTGGAAAATCATAACCACAGTCATGTTTTTTTTACATTCACATTGTAAGAAATCAGATGGTGATTACTTTTTATAATTCAAGGATTTACTTTGGAGTAATATTATTTTGTACATTAAGTGGTTGAAATGTCCTTATTAAAATGTTTGTTAGTGAATATACCTCTATACATAACCTGTATTTGAATTGCACAGTAAATTTGCACAAAATACATCAGTGTGATCTCTATTATTTTATGTCAGATGACAGTTCATGGGACCTTACAGGTGCCAATCAATGATTTATCCCCTTTAATTTAATTAGCAATCTGTTTGACATCAACGAGCCTTTAATAAGAATAGTATCAATTGTACTTTTTGACATTGTATAAGCAAAAGTTTTCCTTCACTGAGGTGTATGGAAATGTATCTAACAATTACTAGTGTTCCAGGGTATTAAAAAGTTTTTGTTTTTTTTTTTTTTCGTAAGTTCCTAGCCCTTCTCCGGAGTATGCCTCTCCTGAAGAGGGATTTATTTTATGTCGTGGGTTTACTGGAAATTTTCCCTCTGTTATTGAGACTTGCATTGGTTTTCCTCTTAACCTATTCTACAAGAAGCACCAATTCTAAGTCAAAATGATAAATGTGTCCCTCCATTTTTTTAACCCTCGTTTCACCTGCCACTTCATCTGTGTTTACCCTCTTGTTTCAACACCTATGTTTAATTGTGACCTCAGATTTTAAACAGTTTAGATGTGTATGAGAAATACTCATAAATTTTATATTGCTAAAGGAATTTCCCAGAGCATTATGGGAATATTTATGAATTTTTCTCCTTGAATATGGAAATTTTGACTTCTGTATACAAGTGATTTAATATGTACACTTGCAATGAAAAAAACACACAGCTCAAATTGTTTTGTCTGAACATGTCACAAACTCTATGTTGGATGTCATTTTTGTTAGAACCAGAATTAGCTTTATTCAGCGTTATTAAATTCCAATGTAAAGCTAAAAATATGTTGTGAAAATATAATTTTTGTTTGTTTGTTTGTTTCGTTTTAACTTTCATTTTATTTTGTATTCAATGTGATTATGTACCTTTAAAATGTTCTCCCTTCCATTCTGCCCTTGTATCTTTACAGTCATTGTATACAGCAGATTCTAGAAAGTGTAAATCATTGTCACCTAAATGGCATAGTTCACAGGGACCTGAAGGTCAGTATATGGAGTCCATAAATCTGAATCAAAGGAGGTTTTTTTTTGTTTGTTTGTTTTATTTCTGGGGAAAGGGCAGAGGGTGGGTATTTAAAATGGTTCCCTTGCCTTTCCCAATTTTTCCCTAAAATGACTACATGATGAAATGATAATGCATGATGCCTCTTTCAGTTTGCTCATCTACAGGCTAAATATACATCATAGCAGAAAGGAAAGGACAATATTAAAAACACAACCTGTTAAGTTTCCAAGCAGTAAACTACCAGAGGCGGTTTGGGGGCAGGCTTTCCTGAAATGTCCAGCATTCACCTGGAGATAAACTTGGCCTGTGATGTATGTCCGCCTGTAGATTTAAACACCACTTCTGTTCTGAGACCATGGGTTGCTGTAGCAAAACAACTGGCTACACATTGCTCCATTTGAGTCTGATGAACCCTCAGGCAAGAGGTAATAATTGCCAGCTAAATTAAAGCACAAGAAGTTAATGATTTATCAAAAATTCATTACGTATCCTAATTTCACCTTAATGGTGCCTTGACTGCTAATGTGACAGCCTTTGGAATGATACTGAAAAATGGGAGAGAATAGGGAAGCAGTTTTTTTATATGGGGTGGAGGTGGACCACGACAGCTATAAAATTTCTACTTGCATTCCAGTTCTTTTCCTATAAGAATTTAGAACTAGGAAATGAGCTCCTGAATTAAAATATTTTTAAGAAGGTTTTTGTCCTCAAACACGTGGATCCACATTTTCTCTCACATCTGGCAAGATCCTGATTGCGCTGAGGTAGTAGTCACTCTACTTGAGCAATATGTTTACATTACTGAAGGTGGTAAAATACAACCCAGTTGTCTGCTGGTTTTGCACTGTAACCCAGTCTCTCTGAGGGTATACAGACAGTGAGTGTAAGCTTGGAACTAACACACGCCCCCTGGTGTTTGCATGCAGTCATTGCATTCAGCAGATCCTGGAGGCTGTGCTACACTGCCATCAGATGGGCGTAGTCCATCGGGACCTGAAGGTGAGTAATGCTGTTGGAGAAGATAAACCACCACACAATTCCTAATGACTGTTCAGCTGCAATTATGCCTGTAAAGGCAAAAATATGAGCAAGAAAGTTGTGTGGACTCATTCCAACACATTACGAAAACACATTCCCTTACCACAGTCTCGCTTATTTCATCTCTTCTCTGATACACACTTGAGACTTAAATAAATCCCATTTCATCCCGAGAAATAATGTCCTACCATTAACAATAAATAGGTTGCTATATTTCTTTCCTCCTAAGAATATAGCACTTAATGTGACTTTGAGTATGATTGATGGTCTCTTCTTCAGTCTGAACTCATTCTGTGGACATTGATCAAACATACTATTTTAGAGTCATACTGTGTATACCTAGTATAATGTAAATAGTTATGAAAATTATAAAGAGAGTAGAGATAAAGTCATTGAATAGGTTTTTGGCCCAAGTGATTGGTGCTAAAGGACCTCCGTTTTGGGCTCTGAAGTCCAAAACGTTCCAGGAATTCTGAGGACATTGAGGCTTCCTGGCTCCTTGTTTATTTACATTCCTAAGTACTAAGATACTAGTGCCTTTTAAAACAGATAGGAAAAAGGTCAAACAGATTTAATGTCAAATAATATTTATGTAACCTGTATATGGACTCATACTTTTAAGACTTCACTCAGTTTCTGATACCATTGAGGATGAGAAATGTTCAGATCACTTAGAAATTAAACAGTTCAGGGGGAGGCTTCTCTTTCATCCACTCTCTGTCCCCTTCTGTCAGCACTCTAGTTTCACTTATGGAATTTCAGGGATCTAGTGAAGGCCTAGAAATGTAAGTGAAAGCACTGGGTGGGCAAAATAGCAAATTGTGAGCACTATGCGGTTGTCATTCTTTGTTTCAAGCCTCAGCCACTTCCAGGCATTAGTACAAATGTGGCCAAGTAATGTAGAATGTCAACTGTGTGTTGACATTTAGTATGCTCTGGAAGAATATATCTCTAAGGATCCACAACGAGTTACTTGAAGATGTGATGTGTAAGCAAAGTATCACCTTAGTCTCTCAGATCTTCCTTCGATTTCAATTTGAGTCTGAGAGCTTTAAATGTCAAAAGCAAAGGTATGGTTAAGGGCATTTTCTTTTGGAGAGCCAAGATGGGACTGTGTGCATCTGCTAACACTTTACCAAATGTACCCATCAGGATTAAGGAAAAACAATATGTTCCTTTGAAAATTCATATCTTTGGCAATCACCTCAAGAATTCCCTATCAGACATGTAGAGAAAGTCCCCGTTCTGTTACTCCTCCGAGCTCTCACTGTACTACTGTCCTAAGTGAATATACATGAGCATACACATTTATTTGTACAATTTTATCAGATACTCAATTTAATACATTATCATTTGAAATATTTTACTCCATGTTATGTAATTATAAGTATACTCTAAAAGCCAAGGTTGAAAAAATGTTAATTCTCTTACATGACCTTAAAATCTATCTTGTGGGGTCATGATATTGGGCTTCTGTAAGTGTTCCAACTCAGCTGAGCTCTTCAAAGACTGGAGCTTTAATCAGAGATGGCAGTGGGTCTAGGTTGTGGGCTGTGCAAAAATATATTTTCTGACCTAGGAGTTAAATTCACTAGTTAAAAACTCAGGCAGGGGGCACCTGGGTGGCTCAGTCGGCTGAGCGTCCGACTTCACCTGAGGTCATGATCTCGTGGTTCATGGGTTCGAGCCCCGAGTCGGGCTCTGTGCTAACAGCTCAGAGCCTGGAGCCTGCTTCGGATTCTGTGTCTCCCTCTCTCTCTGTTCCTCCCCTGCTCGTGCTCTCTCTCAGAAATAAAGACGAAAAAAAATGAAAAACTCAGGCAGGTGATTTTTAGGGAGGCCTGATACCAAAGGAAATAACCTGCACATCACTCAACAAAATGTTTTTGTTCTCCATCCTTATTTTGATTTTGGGAGAGGATAGGAGTATGCTTTGTGTAGAGCTTGTTATAATTTTGGGGATTATCTTGGTTTCTGTCAAATTCCTGACTTGAATAGATTTCAGTTGAGTCTAGTTTTCAGGGCATGTTTCAGTAGGCCATTTCATAACATGATAAGAGAGTTCACAACATATTAAAAAAATATATTAGAGGAAGTTTATACACACACCCTGAGTGTGCTAAATCTCTGATTTTGTTTTATGTCTTTTATATCTACGTGTATACTTTATCTGCTAAGTATACTGCTTGTAATAGTATATTTGCCAATACATAAAATTGAAAGAGATAGGTAAATTTTTTTATTATCAGGCTTTAAACAAAAAATTTGCCCTCCTATTCTTAGGTCATATATTTTTGTTTCCATATCTTGATTCATTTGTTAATTCGTATATAATACAGATGTTTGATGCACAGTTTAATGTGTCCATATCAGTGAGAGAAAAACACAGAAAGTGTTCTGTTTTCCATCATTATTAAAGGCACCTACAAGCATATGAGTACTGTACAATTTGTTTGTAAGCCCATCCTAGAACAATAGCTATATTACTGTAATACCTACAATATCTACTTATAATACTACCTATAATACTTCACAGTACCTAATATAGGACTTCATACCTAGTAAATACTTGTGGCATATGCTTTCAATTTAGGAATGAATGAAACTCAATGAAAAGCACATTTACAATATAAAAAGCATCATTGAATAACATAGCTTTTGTGGATGTTAATTAATATTGAATAAAGAGGATAAGTATATCCTCTTTGATACAGTCATAACATAAAGATCATTATCTGAATAACTGCCACTCTTGGGAGCTTCTTAGACAGTGGAATCCACCAGATGGAAAATTATAAGGATCTAGAGACAAGGCTGAGGCATAGTAGACAATTAGAGGATGTCCTCAAACAAGCAGTAGAATAAGGTTCCATGTGGTGGGATATTAGCATAAAGGAAGCACATCAGTCAGAGCCAGACAGTATCCAGTGGATACACAAGCCTTTTGTCTAATGTGCAGCCAGTGTCAAACCTAAGCAATATTAAGGAGTATCTACCAGTAGTGACATAATTATAGTACTATAGTTGAATATGACTCCCATCTTTGGGAGAATTTGGATCAAGGTGAGATGTTAGTAATAAAAATGATAATAGCTGCCATTTATCAGGCATTTACCATGTACCCTAAACTGTGATATCATATGAATCTTAACAGCTTTATGAAGAAGGCGCTTTGATATTCCCCATGTTGCGTAAAGAGAGCTTTAGCAACCACTAGTGAAAGAACTTACTCATGGTCGCTCAGCTAGTGACATATAATTTGTGCCCAAGCATTTTGTTTCCAGTGTCTGCAGACTTAATTGCTACCATTTCTCAATTCGTTAGTTGGATAAATCAAAAACTTTACAGAGGCCGAAAAATAGGTCAAACGATGATGGGAAAGTAATTTCACCGGCAACAGTAAGAATTGGAGAAATGATTTTAAGATTTGTGAATCAAATGATTAAAATGATTCTGCCTGTGGATGTTCCAGAACCACACAAAATCTGTATCATTAGGAATAAGAGAATAAGTTACTTTTTAAGATATAATATGGAGTGGAAGGGGACAATATAATTTGCCAATAGATTGGTGTCCAAAGTATAAATTTCTTATTCAGGAAATCAGTAAAGTGGCATTGGTCCCAGCCTTGGGAAAATGAGGCATAGAGAAGAACGATATGCATTTACCACATGTAATTTAGGCCACATCAGACAATCAGTTTGAAGTACCTAAAAATAGACTGTTTACAAAGAATGGATTTCTATAACTCAGTGTTGAGTGTTTGTGAACTGAGGATTGAAAAGTCAGGTATAAAGAGAGAGGAACAAACATTCATCAAACATGTCTTAAGTACCTGTTGAGGCACTGTCATAACTCTGGGCATAAATTACAGAGCAAACTAAGAACAAACCTTATGTGGATAGAACCTATAGGCCACTGAATAAAGATCATTTTAAAATATGTATCAGGGCTGTTCCTCCCAGAAAGAAGGATATACATCACATGAATACTGCACCCTGAAAAGCATTAGGTTAAAAAGGTCGCAGTAACAAATCACAGCTCTTGAGGTCACAAGAAGTAGAGGGATATCAAACCAGATGTGTTCTCTCATTTAAGAGCCTGAAGAGTACAGTTTCTGTGAATCAGTTAACAGAAGTCAAAGGAGGCAGCTCTATAGCTGCGTTTTATCATATAACTGTATTTCACACAAAGGGGTAAGATTTCTTCAGTTCAAAGTACAGCAGAAATGGTTACCAAACTACTTCATGAACACCAATCTGGTTAGAAGACTTCATATACACACAATAATCTCTTAGCAGCACATTGACACCTGTAAACTGGCTTAGCAGAGAATGAGCTACCTCCTGAAAAACAATGTATTTAATGGAAAAGTCATTAGGTCAATAGATGGAGAAAGAGAGGGAAGAAGAGAGAGAGGAATAGAATAGGTTTTTAAATGAAGGTAATAATTCTGGAGATTTGGGGGCACTTGAAAACTTTTATAGGAATAAAATTAAATTTAAAACCAGAAAAGAAAGAAATTAATTTTCTGGAGGACTATGACATGCAATAAATCCTCTTTAGCAATAGATATATCAAATTGTGAATGTCTGTTTTGAATAATTATAAAATCACAATTATTCCACTTTTCTCAGAAGCATACTTAAATACAAGTTTAACAAACCTATCATTTGTGTATAATGTATGTCGAGGTGCTTTAGAAACTATGTAAGTGATAAATTCCATAATTCATTAGTCATTCTGGTGTCTCTTTATTGAACCTGACAACTGTGTGTCAAGCCATAGAGAAACAGTAGGTGATTGACACAGTCCCACTGTGGTCACCCTCACTTCTTTCAGTCTACCTGAGAATATGTGCTAATGATGTAGAAGTAAATAAAAAAAAAAAAAAAAAACAGGAATGGAAAACAGACAATTCTAAGGAACTTGCTCCATATATGCATGGATATACAAATAATACTTCCTAATCACAGACTTACAGCACATGTGTCAGCTGAAAACTCCCTGTGCTAACTACATAAATTCAGGCATCCATTCCATATAAAAATTAAAACAAAAGTCACTTGTACCATGTGCACAAAAGAACTTCTACCATGTTCATGAGTGAGATTGGTATTCAAGCTTTGCAATTCATGCAAACTTTCACTTAGTTTATTTCTAGGAGCTTTGTTCACACCTTCTTTGGCAAAGGAAAAGTGACTGAAAACACACCAAAGCACAGAATGCTTATCTTCATGTTGAAATAATTGATACACTTCAATAGAGGAAAGAAATCTAAAAAGACAATTTCAGTTCCTGAAAACTAATATGCAAATAAATGTAAGAATTAAATAATAATGGAATAATGAAACTAATAACTAGCTGTTTTTGTAATATTCATAAAGGAAAGAGCTATAAAAAAAAGTAAAGCACACATGATGTTGCTGCACATATATAGTCCTAGTATTTGAGTTTTATTGGCTAGGTTTATTGGCTGTGATATGACTGATGCTGAAGATGGTCACCACTTTTGCCAAATCAGTTCCTTCATAAAGATCACATTAATTTTGAAATTCTCATATATTTGTGAGATTTTTGAGAAGCAAGATTGAAAATATGTCTCATAAGTTCTCCCCCTTGTCTTATTTGGATATGGGTAGTAAATATTTTTGAGTATTTCAGATTCTTTTGCAACTAGCTACTTAGTGGACTGTCTATACCAATGGTATAAAACTTTCCCATTTTTAATCCATTGGAGGAATTCCCTCAGTCTCACATCTTTAAAAGAAGCAATCAGAAAGCTGGCTTCAAGTCCTCCATCTTTTTTGATGTCTGTACCTCATTTAGACACTGAGGAGTTTGAGTCATTTTATCTCCTATGCCAGTCTCTGTCCTAAAAGTGATTCCAGCAACTTGCCTAGGTACTTTGAGATATTTGAACAGATTCAAGAAAATCTCAAATCACAACTAACAAAGTTGCCTCTGCATCCATATGGAAGTAGAAAACAAAACTTGCCAACAGTTGCTGCTCATTACAGCTGATATGCTATAAATGGTTGTTGACACTAAGACCAGATGTCATGGAAAATCCTGCATCATTAGGAAGCAATTGGGTGGGGAAGGAACCTGTGTGTGAGAACATCAGTAGAATCTATTTAAAAACCGACCTAAAAAGTGATCGCATTATAGGAATTTAGAGATAATCTCAATATATAAAGATTAGCATAATAGATTGCATTAAATTTAGGAATATAGACATCCTCCAAGTTATAAACATTCATTGCAAATGTGATGTGCATTTGAAAGTTGAAGGGACTCATTAGCTCTAAGACTGTGAGTTACCCATGTCCACACAGGACATAAACCTAGATCTTCATCTTTTTTCTAGGTCATCATGTTGCCCATTTCTCTCATGTTCATCTGTGCATTGGAAAACCTATGTTTCTGATTTCACCTTTCTCCTTTGCTTTAGAAAATCAAAATAGTCGAATAGTAGCAGATAAGAGTGTAGTGGTGATCCTTTTTAAGGAAGCAGCCACTAATTCGCTGTAAGATTCTACCATTTCAGCTTTTATGAAATATAATCACAAATTATCTTCCTTTCTGTCGGTGTTCAGAATTTGAACTAACCTACTTGCCAACAAACTTTTGTAGTACAACATATTTTTTAAGTTGGAAGCTATATAAATAGTAGAACATGATAACAGGATTATTCAAATTTTGGATATATTCCAGAGAGTTGTATATAGTTCAAATCTGTGTGCTATTTCTAATGTTTCATTGAAGCTGGTCATTAGAAGAAATCTTGTGATGAAACATTTTATGAAAGCAAAGAATCCTTTAATAAAATCAATAAGCATCCTGATTTTACAGTTTGTATTCCGTAATTCAATATTTTAGGTTTGCCTAAAAGATATGTACAAACATGAGGCCATTTTAGTGCTATTAATTTTTAAATCTACACAGTAACCTTGAAAGAGCCCTGCCTTTTCCTGTACATAACTGCAGCTGAACAGTCTTCATGGGTAGAAGGTGAAACACTGATCCAGATGGATTATTTCCCTGGATGACTCATGAGGCCCTATAGAGAGGTCTTCTAGGTCATCTCTAGGTATGAATATTTGCCCCAGTCATTCAGAGGCCATGCATGATAAAATCCTAAGGTGCTCCATTTCTTCTGAATTGGCAGATACTTGGTGTTTAAGGGCATAATGCACACAGCACTGCCAAGAAACGTTTTTGATCTAGTGATAAGAATAAAAGCACAGTAAATATTTTAAAAGTTTACTTACTGATGGCGCTGGCATTTTCTCAACAACTTCAGTATTGTTTGATCTAAAGACCCCAAATGACTGAGATTTCTAAAGTGGTTGGAACTCTCCTTGAATGAGTGTGGTTGACAAATTAGGACAGATGTGTATTAGCAGAGATCTCTGACATCTCAATGCTTTTGAACGTGAAGGTTACAAAGAACTAAACTATTGCTTAGAGTTTGATGTGGTTTTTCCAAGTCATTTATTCCATAAATTGATAGCTGGAAATCACATTGTGATTAAATTAGAAAATGCGTGAATGTAGCGGGCCATAAATTTTATTAATGAAAACAAAATGTCAAATATTAATAATATAACATTGTTAGGTACTGTACTACATTAATAGACAACAGAGTTCCAACTAATTTTGAGTGTTAGGTTTTTACTAAAAGTTATTTCAGCCTGGAGATCTTTCATATCCTTGAGACATCTTTATCCCAGTGTCCACATTAAATTACCATGTGTTTAGTGTTGAGGTGATTAAAAAAACAAACCCAAAAAACCCCTATCAGCCCTAAGAAATTACAAAGTTTTCCTTACAGTTACCTATTGTCATAATAGTGATGAATCTGATGGCAGTGAACAGCAATAGCCCGAAGAAGCTGGTACTTGAGTAAAACTTACTTGCCTACACTCTTATTTCTTGTAGACTTAACCTAATTTTTTCCAAGTTCTGGTTATGAGTCTTTGCTAATTTGCATGGCTGGCTTAATAAATATTGGTTTAGGCTGTGTTTATACAAGGTCAAAACAACCAACAGAATTGCTTAATTCAGTAAGAAAAAAGTAGCCATTTCATGAAAAAAAAATTATATTAGTTTGCTAACACATAAACAGAACCAATTTGAATGACCTGAATATGTAGATTTCCAGACAATTGTTTTGGCACTTGTAGACTCCATTGTTTCCCAACTTTTTTCAGTCCGAGGCACACATCTAAATTTACTGGGTTTTAGCCCAAGGTAAGAACATGTTGAACTACACTCCCAAATGTGTACTTGGGGATGGTGGACTTCACTGTATGTCTTAATTAGCCTCCTTTTCCTGACCGTCTTCTGCCTTTAGTTCCTAAAATCCCCAAAGGCGGTCTGGGGAAATTCAGGATTTTGCCCTGATGCCTGTTTTCAAAGTTCCAGTGTGTCTCGATGCCCTGGTTGGGAAACAGGGATAAATAGACACAGCCTTATTCCAAGACTGAGTTATCAGTCCTTGAACAACGATAAATACCCAAGAAAATGAAAATGTGTATTTCTTATAGTATTCCAACATGTGAGAACACATATATAAAGAATGATTTGAATCACACTTTGTAGACATATAAATTATGTTTTAAAAAACTGGCTTATGAAGAAAAAAAAGCTAACTATAACATTTGGCAAATAGTAGTACACTCTTCCTGCCTTTAAGAATAAACAGATTCTTAAAGACAGCAATTTAATACGTAATTCAGAATAAGACTCCAAAATTTGTTCAGAAATTGTTTGGAAACATTGAGGAATCAAAATCACTACATTTGGGTCCAAACTCTTGAAGTCAACTAGGATTTAATTTGCACAGTTTCATTTGCCAAATGTCTGTAGATTGGTCCAACTCTTGTTATCATTTTGCCAAGTTTCCTTCTGCTGAAAATGTCTGTGCTCTATTAGGCTTCTAAGTCAATGTCCATGGCCAAGTCTGGACCTCAGCAGCCCTTGGAAGCATGTGAGCAGGTCAAGACAGGTGCTTCCATTCATTTGATCTCTCCCCAAGTGTATTCTCTCTTCTGCCCAGTATCTCTCTAGTACATTTTTGCATCTGTCTGAAGCCTGCACACATGATAATTTTTAATCATTTTTCTAACCATATTTTCCCTGAGATTTAGGAATGACAGTCTCCTGGAGAGAGGACAGTGCATGACTTTTTTTTTTTTTTTCCTATTCTTACAAAATATGTTGTTAGTTTTGAATAGTCACTTAAAATAGGTTCTCACTTCAGTCTCTTTTTTTTTTTCTTTCTAAATAAAGCCTGAGAATTTGCTTTTAGCTAGCAAATCCAAGGGAGCAGCTGTGAAACTGGCAGACTTTGGCTTAGCCATAGAAGTTCAAGGAGACCAGCAGGCGTGGTTTGGTGAGTAGGGCCTCTCTCTACTTCATGCTGCTTGTTCTCTTCTGGCTCATTGTAGCCCACTTCCCAGCCAAAATAAGACAGAAATGTTGCCTCTAACAACAACCTGACTAAATTTGAAGACATTAGATCTTCATAAGCACTTAATTTTACTGACATTAAAGGGTATATGATCTAGAAGTAATTTAAGGGAAAATATTAATATGAGAACAGTAACACATTGACTTTTTCTTAAGGGATGAGTGAGAAAATGAATCCTGTACCAAGAATTAATGGGGAGGGTTGCAGTGTTCAAAAAGGACTTATTTTTCATTTCAGAAGAAATTTAGTGTTCACACAGAACCTTACTTGATGCCAAAAACTGCTGTATAAATAGGTACTCAGGAAATATGGACTATTTCACATATTTTTTTTGATTAAGAAATTAAGGTTCTAAAAATATTATGTGTGTATGTGTGTGTTTACCTTAATTATCTTCTGTTCTTTAAACTTCCAGTTTCCTCTCTAAAATTTTGATAATTTTGAAATTTCTATATGATGAAATTTTGTTTACAGTTTGTTTACAGTTAAGAAAGAAATTAACTGTGAGTTTAAATTAGAGCATTTCTAACCAGGCTTGTGGATTGTTTTAATATTTATCCTATCAGGTTATTTTATTCACTTTTTTTTATGCCTCCGTTTTTGCCGCTTCTCAGTACTGACCCAGTTTTTCATGTAATGTCCCAAAATATAACCTCTCCCCAAGCCTCAGTCTTACTTTTCTGACTTTCAATGTATTGAGGTTAGGTTATTTTTTAAATGATTTTTTTCACTTCTCATTGCTTTTTCGCTGAACAACAACAGAGCACTCAAAAAAATGCTTATTCCTTTTGTTTTACATGCAGACCCTCTCTGTGTTTTCCTAAAGATAAGGTGTGCACAGAGCTTCCAGGATTCACTCTGTCTCTAATCTGTCCCAGCTAGTAAGTGGGAATGGATGACATGGCAGCCTTCTCCCATCTCCTCTGCCAGCAGCTTAATTTAGGACCTCATTTTCTGCTTCCTGTCCTGTTTCAGTAGTACCTGACTGTTACCCTTGTCCGTGAGTCCTCCTAAGCTTAATACCATCATTTGCATAAAGTCTCTCCTCACCCACCAGATAAATTTAGTATCTCCAAATTTGGCATTTGGTTTGTCATATTTTGACATATGAATAAGTTTGTTCCTGTTAATTGCAAACTCAGAGAAAGTAAGACCTAGAATAAGTACTGTAAATTGGAGATACAGTCACATCTTTGTATCCTGGGTAAGAACATGGTTGACACAGATAAAGAATATATAGTAATTTGGAGTTGGGGTCCAACAGGAAGTAGCAGGGCAATCGCAGAGATGGACTGAGTAATTAATGGGGATGCTTGAATTAAGCATGAGGCCCTGCCCCCTCAAGATGCTGACACTTCCATATCAATAACTATTTACCATGCAGTGTGGGAGCATCTTAAAAGAAGCATGCATGAAGTGCTGTGGAGCACAAGAGAGGAAGTCTGAAATTCTGCCTGTGGGGAAAGTTTCAGTGATTGGTGTGCTTTTCTGCCTCCCTAATGGGTGAATGAGAATTTGTTCACTAACATAAAGGCCATACAGAGGGATCAGCACATACAAAATCTCAGAGGCATGAAACTATTGTTTCTATTTAAGGAATAACAAGAAATTTGGTATAGTAAAGTATAAAGTATACTGGGATGAGTGGTAGTTAATGAGGTGGGAAAGGATTTTATGTGCTTTTGAAGGATTTGGCTTTTATCCTAGAAGTTTCAAGGATCTGGTGAAAAATTTTAAGAAGGGAAGGACATAATTGGGTTTATGTTACGTAATGATGTTGTGGGTAACAATGTGGAGGGTGGCTTAAGGATACTTAGCCTCAAGGCAAGGGACCAGTTAGGCTAATGCAGGAGGTCAAACTATGCCTGGTGACAGCTTGAACTAATGAGTACGCAGAAACAAGTTCCAGATACCATGCAAAACAGACAGGGTCTCTGAACTCTAAGGAAATCTGTTTAGAGGAAATCAAAACCCTAGAGGTTGGACTTTAGCCCCATCTAGAGAAAACTGGGAACCTGTTTCACAAGACTCCAGGTATGAAGCAGGATACCAAAATAGGGACTTAGATTTAGGCTAAGGGATGTAATTGTCAGAACTGGGTACAAGGTGATGATTAGATATCAGGAACAAGACAAGCCCTATTATCAGAGCTGAGGCTGCAAATTAACATCAGTAATTTGGCTTGGTGCTTGCAAGAATGATATTATTGAGCTCCTTAAATCTCCCCTGTTTTTGAGCTCTATGTTTTATCTCTTGTGCTCTGAGCTGAGGACAGAATTGAGTGTAGTGCAAAAAACTCCGCTTTTTGAACTAGAATACCCAAGCTTATATCCTGTGGTTCTTAATAGCTGTATGATATTGGGCAAGTCACTTTAACTCTGTGAGGTCCATTGTCCTCTTTGTAAGCAGTTATAATAAACACTTCCTTTCAAGGAACATACCTGTGCTACAAAAGATGTTGAATAAGTTTTCAAAACCATCTTGGCAGGGAACACAATGTCACAGTTCTTTGCCTACTTAGTGACAGTTGTTGAGCAAATCCATGAGTGGAAAAACCAAATACCAAGTTAGTGAAAGCAATAGCATCCAAATAAAAGTACACAAATTTCAAATTGTGATCTGGTTTATTTCTAAAAGTGATCTGGTTCCAGAGAAAGAATGACAGATTGGGAATAAAATCCCCATTTCTTCTTCTGTATGATTCTACGACAGTTAAGTTCTTGCTAGGGTATCTATTAGAGTAATGACTTTTAAGAGGTGCATTTTAAGTCCTAAGAAAATTCAGCATTTCAACAAGTGTAGGAAAAAAACATAGTTTATAAGCTTAAGCGAAAACACAAGTTTTTTTTTCTTTTTTTTTTCTTTAGCATATTTTCTGCTTATTCTACTCAAGTTCAAGTGAATCCTCATTGTAACCTACCTGAGAAGGAGGCATGTGGTGTATATAATATATCTTGTGGGTGTTCTACTAGATATATCATAAATTTTAAAGTAAAAGCATGTTTTAGTATGAACGACTTGTTTCGATATTTATTCAGTATTACCTACCAGCATAGTCTCGTGTATTTGATTAATTTTATCTTTTAAAATGTATTATCAGTGTTAGGCAGGGAGTCTTTTTGTTTTAATAAAATAAATTATTTTAATTTTAAGAAAAGAGCAGAACTCTTTATTTTGTGCAATGCAAGGAGTTCAGGCTTTTGCACAATTTTATTTTAAGAGTTCTTCTATAAATAAAAACGAGACAAGGCTTATAGAAGCTGTTTATTGCGTTTTTTCAATGCTCATTTTCAAGCCTAAATGTTTTTCTCATGATAATTTCTTCTGTCTTCTTAGCCCCGATTTATTTGAGCACTAGCCAAAATGCTAGAAGTAACACCTTGTGTCACTACATTTGTTAAGATGGCTAGAAAATTTACCAAAGCAAAATATCCAAATACAGTCCATTTTCTCCTGTGGGATTGGAAGTGCTATTTACAATATATCTCTAGTTCTTTGTTGCTGTTAGGGCAAAAAAGTATAACTACCACCATCTTGCTTCATGTAAGAATTGTTTTACTTGGTTGCTGTTATGTCTCTTTTTCTAAATATTAAGGTGTTTTTTTTTAATGCAATGGATACATTTCCAACAGTAAGTAATTCTGTATTTGTTTTGGTATATTCTGATACTCCTATTGGTTTTTCAGAGTGAGAAAAACATACTATCTCTAAAGAAGGCAAGCTCTCATTAATTTCCTTGCTAATAACATACATCTTGAAAAACAAGATTCTTATGAGTTTAATCTCCTGCTAAAGAAGGTTTTATCCATTTTACCCTCAGTATTTTGGTATTCATGAGAACACATTGCACAGTACACGGTTCCTTAATGTTTGTGCATTTAGATTATACAGTAAAACCTTGGTTTGTGAGCATAATTTGTTCCAGAAACATGCTTGTAATCCAAAGCACTTGTATATCAAAGTGAATTTCCCAATAAGAAATAATGGAAACTCAGATGATTTGTTCCACAACCCAAAAATATTCATATAAAAATGATTACAATACTGGAATATAATACAAAATGTAATGAAAAATAAACAACCTGAACCTATCTTTGAAAACCTTTGTGACTGGTGTGAAGCAAACAAAAGAGAGGAGGGTTATTGTTTAGGACCACTTTCACTATCACTAACAGAATAACTACTATCTATTAGCTTAATGGAATCTTGTTCTGCATGGGGGCCATTGTATGTGCTAATACGGATGTTGAGTACAGTACAGTATTAATCAACTCTTGTCATAC
The DNA here is from genome assembly GCF_014898765.1 of Herpailurus yagouaroundi. Classification (NCBI taxonomy): domain Eukaryota; kingdom Metazoa; phylum Chordata; class Mammalia; order Carnivora; family Felidae; genus Herpailurus; species Herpailurus yagouaroundi. The sequence goes on from NW_024412376.1 coordinate 72,331,877, forward strand.
ACCATATTTAATGTAACTGGCAATAAAGCAGCAGAGGAAAGGGTCTATATCTGCAGGCAGCCTGACCTAGAATGAAGCAAAGCATTCCTAAGCTTCCTCTTGTCTAGAAAAGCAAGGGACTGTCCACAGGTGCTTTGAAGTGACAAATAATACACTACCGTCAGTTATGGGCACCTTCCAACATTCTGAAGAATCACTGATATCTGCCAAACACAACAGCCTGAGACCAAGCATCCAAGCGACGATCACCCATAGTCCTGCAATGAGAGAGAGAGAGAGAGAACCATTGGCTCAGTTGTGATCATGTGACATTCGGCATCACATCTTACTTGTATTGCAAGACATCGCTCATTTATCAAGTTAAAATTTATTAGAAATGTTTGCTCATCTTGCAGAACACTTGCAGAACAAGTTACTTGCAATCCAAGGTTTTACTGTACTTCAGTATTATTAGGAGTAAGGACCCCACTGACTGCTCAAATGATAACTATACCAAATAAGAATGAATGTGATGGTGTTTTCTTACCATTTCAGTCTCCGGAAAAGGTTTGTAATAATTTACATTTAAAATGATCTTTTCATTTCTAAATCACATGGTGACTTAACTTTTATACCTAGATAAAATATTATTAATATTTCCTCCTCTAGGAAAGGTATTCTACTAAGATATGTAAGACACACATTAAAGTTTACTGATGCTAGATAGGAGGTTATAGATTGTATATAAAAGAATACTCGACATTTAGAGTAAGGAAGGACCACTGAGAATTATAGTTAGCCAAAGATATCACTAAGGTGGAAATAACTCATAGCCCACCCTTTGTTAGAGAAGATGTAGAGATAGAAATTGAGGCTTTAAGGAACAGAAAAAGTAACATCAAGGGCAAGAATGAGAAGTCTGTTTTCAAGAGACCTTAAAGAGATTAATCAGATCAAATGCTGAGGAGCAGAAAGAAATCATGTTGGGTAAATAAAGGGGAACTGAGTGATAAAGGATCTTAGGTGTAGGCTAGGACCTTAGTCTTTAACCTGGACTTTGGCATCAGTTTCTCATTGGGTTCCTTTGTCTGTGTCTCAACTTGGGAGAGGTTGGAATGAGAGAGAGCAGGTGTGGCATACCAGAAGTTCTTTAGAACTCTTGTGCCCAGGCCTACCTTGGAATTAGCTGACTGACATCACTCCTTAAGGTAATCCTCAAACTTCAGTTAATGGAACTGCCATTATTCAGGAATTCTTCTACCTCACAACTGTCAAGCAAATGCTTCTTTGAAATAAAGTTTGAAGAAGAGGTAGATCTGTTGTGGTCCATGTAAAGCTTAAACTACAATACAGGGCTTTTTTTTTGGGAGTCCCTTCACACTGTCCATTCCATCTTCCTCCACTACAAAGAAAAGGAAAAGTAATACAAGGGGAAGGGGATTAAAATCCCCAGCCCTTTGCCTTACTTTCTAAAGTAATTTATTTCAGAAATAACCATGCCATTTATACACACACACACACACACACACACACACACACACTTGTTTTTATATCTTTGTATACATTGTTTGTACTTAATAGCTTTGAAGATGGGAAGAAAAAGCTCCGTTCCACAGAATTTTGCATCCCAGTAAATATATAATGAGCTTCCTCAGTGATTTGTGGTTAGAGGAATTCCTGATTACATATCCTTGTAAAGAAATGTTTTGTTTTTATGTGTGCCTTTAAATAAAACTGCCAAATCAGAATAGTTATTTTTAGTCTTTTTGAAAGTAAGTATTTTTATTTGAAACCTATTATTTTCAGAAATAAGAAAAATGTTACTCTAGGTTCTAGCTATACATTGATTGTTATTTAAGCGTACCTTATTGGAGTTTACATTGATTTATACAATAATCAAACTTTTTTCTGCCATCTAGTTTCTCTTACCACATCTCTCTCAAAATTCTAGTTGATACTTGCTCAATAGTAATTCATTCAAATGTTCCTGAATCCTTTAAATTCACAGTTATGAGTACACACTGACTATTTATTAGTACACTGTGATCTCTTTGATATATTTCGGGCTTATTTCTTTTAGTGAATTCTTAAACTTCTCTCAGCCCCATCCTCACCTCATAGACTACCTCAATTTCCAAAAATATTTACTTGGCATCTATGTTTTGTGTCCTTCTTTTTTATAGGTGAATGCTTCTCATAATAAAATTACGTAGATATCATGATAACTATCATCTTTTGTCAGGTTCTAACCCTATCTTCAAATCTCTCCTCATTTCTTTTCAGGTATAGAGGAGGAAAGACTTTGTCTTTTCCCTCTTAGGTCTGTGGCGGGGGCCTGTGAGTTGAACTGACAAAAGACTGATGAACAGGAGAAAAGCATACAATTTGTTTTAATGTTAATATTTTAATGCCTTTCTAGAGAATAAATGAAGACCTTAGAGAAGGCTAGACCCAAGGAATTATATCCCATTTTAACAAAAAGTGATAAATTGTGGAGATTTGACAAGACAAAGAAAAAAGGGTTTGGGCTAGGGGCATTAAACTGTGGGGGAATAATGAGGAAATACCTAGAGAAACTAATGGAAGAGCAAGGCTATTTTACTAAGGTTGGTTTGTGTAGATCCATCTTGGCACCAACTCCCATGCCAAGAATGTTCTCTTCCTGGCACAGGGAGGACACCTTTTCCACAAGAAATGTATGCCCTACTTTTAGGTAGAAAGGAGGAGATTAAAGAGCCTGTCATACATCTGCTAATTCTCAGTTGCCTTCAGTTAAAAATAATCAGTATGCCGCCGTGGCATATTTTAGGGTAGTGTGTTCTTATCTTTCACAGGTTTTGTTTCAGTTCTGACATAAGTACGTGAGAATAAGAATTGCTAACCGAGTAGACTTAAGTATACGGGCTGACTGTATAGCACAATAAAGTAGCCTTCATGTCTGGAAATAAATGTACTTTTTCCAATAAGCTACCAAGCAGATTAGTGTTGATACTACTATAGAGAGAAACCAGTCTGCGTTATTTTCATCTTCTGAGAGCCTTATTTTATTTTGACAAACATATTAGAAGGTTAAAAGGTCCTCCAAATGTTTTATTCCTTAGTTTCCCATATCATATTGGTTTTGTTAAGTCAACTCTGACTCCTTAACATCCATTTTCCCTAGGTTTTGCTGGCACACCCGGATATCTTTCTCCAGAAGTTTTACGTAAAGATCCTTATGGAAAACCAGTGGATATGTGGGCATGCGGTAAGGAATCATCTATCTTTCTTTCCTTCCCTTCCCTTCCCTCCCCTCCCCTCCCCTTCCCCCCCCCCCCCCCCCCGTTAGTTCGTTCTTTCTTTCTTTCTTTCTTTCTTTCTTTCTTTCTTTCTTTCTTTCATTTGTTATTTAATTAGGTTCTTTGTAAGAAATTTAGAACACCAATTTGTGAGGGTAAACTCCATTTGTGAGAGCAAACACAGAGCAGAGGTAGACCTGAAGCTGAGGACCGGCTTTGATTTTTGGTGGAATTTGCGAGTCCACAGCTTTCTGATCAACCTTGCACTGCTCTGTAATCTCATATTTTTCTTTCTCTGTGTTGAAGACCTCACCTTCCTGGCGTCTGGGTTTACGCAGCTTCTTCTTAAAGTAAACATCAGTGAGGTGTTTGGGGATTTTCACACTGCTATCAATTTTGGTGGAGGTGGCAATGACAAATTTCTGGTGTGTTCTATACAGAGGAGCTCAATTAAGAGACAGAGGTCCAGTCACAAGTAGCAAGCCACTGCTCAGTTGCTTCAGGAAAACCACTCTCTTGCCTCTGTGGCACCCAGTGAGGATGATCAAAATGGCCCTAGGAGTGATGCTAGCTCGCAGTTTCTTCACATGCTGACTGAAAGGATTTTTGCCATGGCTCAACAGCTTCTGAGGCACATCTTCGGTAGGATAATACCTAGGCATTTTGTGAAGTTTAACCACTCGGGTACCACCATTCTTATCACCACCAACTGGTTTTTGTGACAGTAGCAAGAACCTTCTCCTTTTTCTTTTCAATTCTGGATTTAGCTGCTGAATACTTCGCTTGTACATGGCCTTAGTCAAATACATAGCCGATCGGGAATATCTGCCAATTCCTCTGACTAGGACAGGGTTTCGGCTGCAGTGGGGCTTCTTCTTCTTTGGAGTTTTAGCCTTGAGGTTACCCTTCTTAATCTTGCCACCAGCATCAGCCTTCTTGGCTTCAGGTTTCTTCTCCGTCGTATCCGGCTTCTCAGCTTTTTCGCCCACCATCTTGCAAGATGGGAAAGAGCAGGAATCATATTTCTATGCAAATTTTACAGTATACCAGTATTATAATTAATGATAGGATCCTTTAAATTGGAAGTTGATGCTCTCTAATGATCAACTTAGGGTAGTAGTTCTCAAACTTCAGCCTACCGCAGGTCACGTGGAGGGCTGGTTAAAGCACAGACTGCCACTTCTGAATCAGTTGGTCTTGGGTAGGAGCATGTGTGTTTTTAGCAAGTGCCCAGGCGATGTTAGTGTTTCCAGGTCTGGAAGCACCTTGAGACCAGGGACACAGTATCACCTGGAGTGGCCATGCTTTTATGCTGCTGTCCTTCCACCTCATCCAAGCAGCCCTTTCAACAAATGCCACGTCTGCACAACATGGTTGGCGGGGACTAAAAGGGGAAAAGTGAATCTTGGAAAAGAAAGCAATTAGTCTGTTCTGTGGACTGAACTCTGCTTTAGGCCTTTATCAACCAACTCTAATCAAATAAGTATCCTGTGCAGGCTCAAAGCCATATAATATGGAGGATTCCCACCACAATTTTTAAACGGAATTTCTGTGTGTTCTGTACACTGCGAATAGGTGAAAGACTAAAATAAAAAGGATACTATAGAATACTTTGAAATATTTTTCAACTGGGGTCATTGACACAAACTAGTTTTCTAGGTTCCTGACACTGTGTCATTGCTACCAATCTAAATCGTGTGGCTTTAGTGTGCCGCAGACAGATTTTGTTGCCTTTGGTGTTTGTAAGCCTGGAAGGATTTGTTTAAAAAAATGATTATGAAAATAACTTTTTAGATTTGGTTTCATGGAAAAAAATAATAAATTCATCACCATTACTTTGTAGTGCTAGGTTATCCCACACTATATATCTTGTCAGCTTGATCTCATTAGCAATAGCAACTTGGTGTTTGATCTGAAACTGGATGCCTCTTGGACCTTTAGACTTACCTCCATGCCCAGGAAAGCAGTTATGGGAGGAGCACTATATCTCCAGTCACAACGCCTGTGTTAAGGTCTTTACTTTGCACTTACCCTATCTCTAGTATCTCTGAGTTGGTTTCTGTATCTATCAAACAGGAAATATTACCCTTGTAGAATTGCATGGGGGTCAAATAAAGACATTTTATAGTTTGTAAAGAAATTTAAAATGCAAACAGCTATTACTCTAAAAGGTTGGATTGTCATTTAATTAAAGGGTGAGGTCTTGGGTGTCTGCTCTGTTCCCAAGCTCTGTCTTCCTTCTGCCTACCTGAGAGTATCTTCGAAGTATGAACTTGATGTCTTTGGGTTAGAGCATTGTCACAGAACATCCTTGTTCAAATCTAAATGCTAATGGCAGATAACTCACATATTTCCCTTGCAACATAACACCTTTCGTCACAGATCTGTCATTGCTGATGAATTTAAAAAGCAGCAAAGAGTGTCCTGAGAGGCAGGCAGATCTAGATGGGTTTTATGGAGGAGGGAGCTGATGGGAGTGTAGCCAGAGTTCTGCACTCAGACCCTGAACACTAGTGGGCTAGTGTAGTGGAGACTGATCAGTAGCTGGGGCAAGGCACTCAAGAGTCTTTTTGCTGCCTTCATGAGAAGGTCACCTCTAGCCTCCCTTCACCTCCCTTTTTCTCCATCCCTTCTTGTTTTCCTCTTTCTCTTCCTCCTTCCCACCCACCCCACAGGTGGGAGGCAGTATGTACACTGGTTGAGAGCACCCACTCACTCAGCTCTTTGATGCGCTTGCTGTAGAACCTGGCACAAATTTTATAGTCTTGGTATCTCAGCTTCCTTGTATAAAACAGAAAGTAAGAAAGTGTTTCTTTTTTTTTTTTTTTTCAACGTTTATTTATTTTTGGGACAGTGAGAGACAGAGCATGAACGGGGGAGGGGCAGAGAGAGAGGGAGACAGAATCGGAAACAGGGTCCAGGCTCTGAGCCATCAGCGCAGAGCCTGACGCGGGGCTCGAACTCACGGACCGCGAGATCGTGACCTGGCTGAAGTCGGACGCTTAACCGACTGTGCCACCCGGGCGCCCCAAGAAAGTGTTTCTTTTTAAATGAAGTTTCAAGATAACTGATAAGTAGATATGTGAGAGAGAGACTTATGCAGATTATTAGATGACTCAGCATTATTGTTTTGATCAGCAGTTGAATAATATGATAACTTCATCTGGTTACCTGAATACCGAATACCTCTCTCCCTTTGCTTTCTTTCTTCTCCTTTAAATTATTCTTTTGCAGGCCTTTGATTCTGCCAAAGATGCTATTGTAGACCAGTTTCACAGCTCATGAATCCTATTCATTCAGACAATTTAAATAAATCAATTATTTAGTCCTTGCATTAAAAACATTTTTTTGACAATGTATCAATTTTATTTGTGTTTAAGAATGTCAGGTTATTTAAAAGAAACCCCCCCAAAAAACCTGGTATTTTGTATTAGGGATTCTTTTCCTGGCTGGGGAGCAGAATCAGTGATGAAACTTATGTGTGTATGTGTGTATATGTATGTATATGTATATATGTATCCAGCCCCTACATAGGCCCTCTGCTTTAGTGGCTCTGAGTGGCAGCTACATTTTTTAATAACTATGACATATCATCGGGGTTTAGACTCACTGTCTTAGACTTACTAAATACACTATGCTCAATTTTAATATTGCTTTGGTAAAGTTGAGTATATCTGGCTTTTGAATTTTTTGTTTGAATGCATTGTTTATATAGCTAATCTTTTAAAATAATAGTATATCTTGTAATAATAGGATTTCACATCTGGTAAATGCAAGGTAACTCATAGAGTAGAAGCTCTAACTCTCTTGGCTGGACAAGGGGAAAAAGATGGGTGAAGAGTAGCTTCCCTTCTTACTGTGTGAGCTATGTAACATTCTTAAAAAGTTAAGTAGGGGCATCTGAGTGGCTCAGTTGGTTAAGCATCTGGCTCTTGATCTCAGCTCAGGTCATGATCTCATGATTTGTGGGATCAATCCTTGTGTCAGGCTCTGCACTGGCAGCATAGAGACTGCTTGGGATTCTCTCTCTCAAAATAAATAAATACACTTTTTTTTTTAAGTGCATGTAAATAGCAGATAGTGTATGTATGCCTGCAGATGTATATGCACATACACACAGATCTCATAATGACTATAGAAACTTAGAGCCATAGGGCGTCTCACAGATTTCAACCTGAGTTTTGCCATGGGCAGAACCACCTTTCACTTTGCTCGGTTTTATCCTTACCTTTGCTTTCTTCACACAGTTTTCTACAAACAAATAGTTAAATCCCTTTGTGACAAGCAATGCTCTATTTAGAGCATATATTTCCTAACAGTTCCCATTTTGCATAGAGATAGTGATATATTTTTAAATCGTGTGCCTTAAAATGCATTTGGGATCACATAGGTAACTATGGAAATGTCTTAGATATTCTAATATCACAATAATGCCCCACCTCCTTCCACAAACATCATAATGCCTTTTGTTACATTTCTGGATCACTGCAGTGGGTTTGGAACACTGTCTTAACTATTTTAGTCTATTTTCACTTCACTAAGGTAACATGAAAGTTACATTAAATTCTCTTACATTTGTAAGACAGTCTACCCTTTCTCATCCTCAAGGTAATAAGCACCAAGGGAATGTACACATATTCAGTTGCTTTTAGATTATGACCTATCTTGAGAGAAACTCTTTTTTTAGCCATCCATCAGCACTAGCACCTGCCTATTGAATAACTACTTCTTTTCAAGGCTAGACATTGTAGAGTGGGGTAGGAAATGACACTACCCAGATAATAAAAGAAATGTAGAATAAGACATTTAGCAGAATAGCAGCTAACCTTCTGTGAATTAAGCTATGAGCATGCACTACAGCAGATTGTCTTTATAGCAGTTGACATAGAGCAGAGTGAAGCACAGTATTGGTATAATAGATAAAAGAAGTCTGTACATCATTTTTATTAGAAATATGCAATTATCCATACATAGGACATTTCAAATACCACCATTACCTTGCTTTTGAGACCTCACACAGAATGTAGTCTGACCTGCACTTAGTCTTTCAAAGCAACTAGTCTTTTATTGAAAAGCAAATAATGGACGTTAGTGAAACAAGAACACTCCCCTGAGTTCTACCTTAACAACAGTAAATTGATTTTGATGGCTTTCTTGCATATATAGCTGTTTCCATAATTCCCCAAAGGAATGAACAGATGTTGTTTATAGATGTCACTGAATCACTGGATTTTAACAGAACTTGCTTCTACATTTTGGCTCAAATGTAAGCCCATATAAACCTAGCCAACACATACATATGCGCGTGCGCGCACACACACACACACGCACGCACACACACACACACACTCTTGTCTTACTACGTCTCTGTCTGAATTAGATATCAGAACAGTTATGAGTGATAATAAATTAGTGACTATCACAGAATATACCATGACTTTTGATGAGCCTTTGGAATATTATGGAATATATTAAGAAGCATGGTCACTAAGTTCAGCATTTGTGTGATTACTGGGCCTCAGAGCATATATTTGCTAAGGGTTCCCATTTCCTTAGAGATTGTGTTGCTGTTTTTTTTTTTCTTTTATTTCACTGGAATAAATCAGCATCAAGCACTTTTTAAGAAAGTATTTACAATTTTGAAATCTCAAGCAGTTTGTTGGTATGATTACCTTACACTGGTCAACTTTGTTGCTTATGATTACCAGTTCCGTGATTACCTTACACTTGGCCATCACAGATATGCCTCACAATTACAAGGCTCTGTTGCCTTCATCCTTTATGACCTATATCCTCGTTAGTCTTCTATCCATGGAGCTTTACTCCTAATTATAGCCCCTACCAATATTGTCTTACTTTGAACTTACCTATTCTCTTAGATTTCTCAAGACACAGTGTTATGGTGTCCCTAACTGATGTTTTAGAAACATGGACCCATGTTTCAAAGTGACCTGAGTACTTACCAGATTCAATTTTCTGGAATGCACCAGAGAATCACTGAATAAGATTCTTCGTGGTGAGGCTCAGGAATGTGCATTTTATCAGGCTTGCTAGGTTATTCTAGTGCACACCAACATCGAACAGCATCATGCTAGCTAGTTGCAGTTTTCTTTAGGGCAGCAAATTTTAGGATTCTTACACAATATAGCAAAGGTTGCAAACAGGTGGTTCACAGATGTTTTGCCCAGATTGCTGAACCTTTTACTTTGGGAGGGGGGGAGTTGACATTTATTATTTATCTTTATAATTTATTATCAGGAAATTTCACTAAAGCAATTGAGAGAACTAATAACAAGATACTTTTGCTCTTAAATAACAGCTGTACCTGTCAAGTGATGGACACATGCTCTCCCCTGGTTACCCGCCTGCCCCATACACAGTGTGGACACAGGCATTCATCTCTTCCTGGTGCTGGAAGACCTGTTTGCCACCCCTACTATATGGCATAGTTACCATCATCTGGAAAACAACTTCCTATCTTGCTGGCCTTGATCTTCTAGATCTTTGTTCTTCCCATAATTGTCTCTTTAGGTCAGAGTTAGTTAAACACTTTTTCCTTTTTGAATTGCATGGTGATTTTTTTTTGCATAAGGTATTGCAATATAAAAGGGAGCCATACTTATTCTTTGTATAGTTAACTGTACATTTCCAAACTCCACTCACAGTATGCCCTTTATTTAGTGAGAGTATTAAGTGGATGTCTTGTTAGATTGTTCCATTAACTCCCCACTGACTTTTTGGAGTTTTTGAACATTGCTTTTTTCTCTCTCCTTTCATCAGAGCAGCGACTAGAATGTTTTAATCATTAATGTTATTATAGGTTTAATCATTTTTCTAACTCCAGCTTTTATTAACATTATTTTTGAATGTTCTTGATAATGTAATCTTTATACCTAATCAGTAATCAGTGCTTCTCAACTCTTATTAATCAAATATCTCTAGCATTGCCCAAGCTCAAATGACAGTGAAAACTAGTTCAACTTCCACTTTTATTTTTTTTTTATTTTTTTTTTTTATTTTTTTTTTTCAACGTTTATTTATTTTTGGGACAGAGAGAGACAGAGCATGAACGGGGGAGGGGCAGAGAGAGAGGGAGACACAGAATCAGAAACAGGCTCCAAGCTCTGAGCCATCAGCCCAGAGCCCGATGTGGGGCTCGAACTCCCGGACCGCGAGATCGTGACCTGGCTGAAGTCGGACGCTTAACCGACTGCGCCACCCAGGCGCCCCCAACTTCCACTTTTAAATGTTATATGAAGCTGTGTCAAAATAGTTGTTTTAACTTTTTATTTTGGAAATTTCGAAGTATACAAAAGTAGAATAATATAATTAAATGACAGGTAATCCTATTTCATCTACACCACCCAACTCATCCCTCCTCCCCAAGATTATTTTAGTCAAATATAAATATAATATCAGTATATCTATACATACCATAATATGTGTCTCTAAAAGAAAAGGGTTCTTTTAAAAGAATGACAATAATAACAGTACTTTAAAATTTAATATAATTACTGCTTAAAACCATCAAATAACTAGTAATTTTTTTGGCAGTTTGCCCTCTTGTCTCATAATTTTATTATTAGTTTGCTGTCTTAGGTCCCCCCCCTTTTTTCTGTGAAGTTTATTTTTGAGAGAGAGAGTGCACACGAGGGGGAAAGGGCAGGGAGAGAGAGAATTCCCAAGCATGCTCCACACTGACAGCACAGAGCCTGATGTAAGGCTGGAACTCACAAACCATGAGATCATGGCCTGAGCCAAAATCAGGAGTTGAACACTCAAGTGGCTGAGCCACCCAGGGGCCCCTCTTAGGTCTCTTTTAATTTGTAATTTCTGCTTCTCTATCTTTCCTCCTCCTCACCCCCCTTCTCATTTCTCCATTTATTTGTTGAAGAAACCTGCAGTTCCCACAGAGCACCCCTACAGAGTACCTGATATTGGTCTCTACATAATGTTTACCATGGTAAGGAACCATGATTCCTTGTGAAAGGAACTAATTCCAAGTCTAGGTTAGGAAAAGCACAAGATGATACAGGTGCATCTTGTTATAGCAGAAAGACAGAAAACTGTTAAAGACCACAGACTTTTTTTTTTTTTTTTTTTGCAAGAACATATCAGGGATGATATGACCTCCAAAGGTTGGATGTGTCTCATGATGTTAGTAGCTTCTGATGATCTCTACCTAGATACGAACAGGACTCAGGAGCCAACTTGAAGAGATGACTTCTAGTTAAAGATAGGACAATTAAAAGTTAAATGAGAAAAATAACAGTAATAGATTGAAACACATCAAGTTTAAATCCATGCATTCATGACAATAATCAAACTGCAGTAGCAATCCTAACCTTGGATTAGGGGATTAATTAATGGGGAACCAATGTATTTCAAAATTATTTCGAATTATTTCGAATTATTTCAAAAACCAATTCATAAAGGAGGAAACAAAAGTCTGTTACTTTACCTATCCTGTATGAACCTGACAACAAGGTCACCAAATAATTGATGAAATAAGTTGTTCTTAGACTAAAGAAGGTATAATAGAATTGAAATATCTTTTTTTGTAACCCCTAATGAAATATCTAGGTAGAAATCATTAAAGGCCAATAATATCCTAAGAAACATTCAAATTTTGGAGATTATATCTTCATCCCTGAAGTGCTCTCGAAAAAAAAAAGAAAAAAAAAATGAAGATTTTGACCAGCTTTTAAAGATTTTACTGACTTAGTTTTAGGGCAAGAAAAGAAACTCTATTTTTTTTTTTCATTTTTTTTTTCTCTGACCTAGGAGAGGAAGGTAAAATATTAGGGTTATAAATTAAGCTTACAAGAAAAAAGTAAAATGGAATGGGGCAAAGACTCTCAGTTAGACAATAAAAACTTTAATAAAGTGCATAGCTAAAGGAAAAAGTGGCTGCAGGGAACATTTAAGACAGTACCAAAGTGAAACCTTACTAGTGGTCAAGGCCTTTCAATTACAGAACACAAACAATTTAAAATTTAAAATGCATTTGTCTTCATAGATGAAGAAAAGGTAGCTCTAGCCTGCTTGTGGCTGAAACAGTTATTTCATATAAGTTCTCAAACCATTTCCTCATCTGTAAAATGGAGACAATAACATTTATCTACCTCAGCATTGTACAGGGAGTAAATAAGGTAATGCACTAATGCAGATGTAGCTACTCAAAAAATGTTACCTACAATAAAATGTATTATTATACCATGACTCTTATAGTTATTCTATACTTACAGAAAATAGAACTCCAAAACATGTAATTCAGGAAGGCCTCAGACTCCAATCTAATGAGCAAATCAAAATAAGCTTACAAACCAGTATTTATTTAAATAGGCATTGAGAAGTAAACATCAGTGTAAATAGTGCTCATGTATTTTTTTTCTTTAAATCTTCTGGCCTGAATGTTTTTAAATCTTTTATATTTGTGTTATTGTTTTAGTAAAGAAAATTTTTTGGTAGAAACTCCTCAATCAAGCAATTAAATTGTGGGCATTTATCTATGTAGTGGTTGCCATTTCTTGGGGAACGAGGTATCTATGAACCTTCCCCTTTGTAGAGACATACCACATCAGTGCCAGCCAGCAGGACTGCAGGACAAAACCTCTGAAGCAGGCCAGCCTTGCAACCTACCCTAGGTTCAGAGTGCTAAATGTCTCAGTTGTCTCTGTTTTATAACTTCATAACAGCCTACTTCAAATGTTTATTAGAAAAATGTCGAATTAAAAAATTAATATCAACTATTGCCATTACAGAGCTAATTTTCTTTGGGGCACCTGCGTGCCTCAGTCAGTTCAGGGTCCAGCTTCATCTCAGGCCATGATCTCAAGGTTCATGAGTTCAAGCCCACATCAGGCTCACTGCTGTCATTGCAAAGCTCTCTTTGGATCCTCTGTTGCCCTCTCTTTCTGCCCCTCCCTTGCTAGCTCTCATATGTGCTTCCTTTCTCTCTCTCTCTCTCTCTCTCAAAAATAAGTAAACATGAAAAATAATTAAAAAAACTAATTTTCATATTTACCCCCAAACCATAACTAAGAGATAAAACTACTTAGGTACAGCCCTTCTTCTACCTCTCTCCTGGGAACACAAACACAGACACTCATCACGATCCTCATTATTAGATGCATGTGTTAGATAGAAAAATAATAAAAAAGTAAATTTAAATCAATTTACGTTGTTTATAATGTGGAGAGAAATGGAAAAATACCTTTTTATGTTGCAAAGATGAAGTATCAGTAGGCTAAGATTTTTCACAATATACTGTGATTTTTCTTTTCATAGCCTTTTTTTTTCTTTTTAAATCCACTATAGTAAAATTATTTTCAGCCTTGATTTTAAAGTTTTGTTAGGTTTTTATTTAATAATGTTTAAATAAAATGTTGTTTAAATTGTTCCACTCTGGTAGTGATTCACATGAATTTAAGAATCTGCTTTTGAACTTGAACTTCCAGAAGCAGGCTATGACAGTCTAGGGTGATTAAACTATTGTTTAAAAGCCATTTTAGCTCCCACAGTGTCTATTGTATAAAGATGACGAATCTGATGGATAAGGGCTATATTTTCCTAACAAGGAAAGTTAAAGAAACCCAAGAGACCAACACTGGTAAGAGATAAAAGGAATCCTAGGCCATGCCAGGCAAAGTTTTATCTGTCTGACCCTCTTTCCTTGGTTTCCATGCTTTAAGGGAAAGCAGCAAGGGAAAAACAATCAGTAGAGGTCAGAGCAGTGACAGAAACTAAAGACTTTAGGTAGGCCAATAAACTTTTCCGAAGTAGGAGGGGATTGGTTCAAGATGGCAAGTTTAGAAGATCCTGAACTCACCTCCTTCCATAGATACACAGACTCTCCAGCTCCATATGAAAAAATTAAAAAAAAAAAAAAAAAAAAGGGCAAAGGCTGTCAGTGTTGACTAGACACTGGCAAAAGAGTAGAAAACCACACTGAAGTGGGTAGGAGAGACTGGGACACAATCTCACTGTAAACCCTGCCCATAGCTTGGTGATCCACAATGAAGAGAAAACTCAAAACCTGGGCTTCTCCTTGAGGAGTAAATGGTTCAAACCCCACATCCAAGACCTCAACTTTAAGGACCTGCACCCGAGAGATGAGCACCAAGAATGTCTAATTTTGAAAGCGGACTCATGTACCAGATGCACAACACTATCATGATCTGTAAGACAGCTCTTAAGGGGCCTGGATGCTTGGACATACCTGCCCTAGGGCCCAGCTCAGAGGCAGCCTGATTGTACCCAGACATCAAGTGAAGGAGGTTGACCTGCTTTTATTAAAATGTCAGCCAGTGGGGCAGGCATCTAATTAAAAACACATATCTAGGAGCCTGCTGGAGTATTCTCTGGGGTGGAGGCTGGCAGTACTGTGTCCATGCTCTCCTTTGGCCATGCTTTCCCTTTGCTGCTCCAGAGCACCAGGAAAGAAGCTTTTTCATGTGTCTGATGCCCTGATCTTGTGGCAGCTGCCCAGGGGATGCCTCCTGACTGGCTGGCTCTGGAGGCCATGGGGCCTTGTGTTCCTTGTCTTGTGAGACTGTAATAATCAGCATCACCCAGGGAGGAGCTCATACCCCTGTCTGGAACCTTGATTTTTGCAACTGCTGTCAGGTGACACCTCCACATTGCCTGGCTCTGTCAGTCAGTGGAGCTTATGCTTGTGGGTCCTCTAGGACTGTAACCGATGGAGAGATAGTTCTTAAATGGCCACTACCCACACAGCATAGCAAGAGGTAATAGACCTAGGAGCTTCATCTTTCTGTGAAGGGCACCTATTAACTAACCATCATAGCTGCAGCCTGAGGAGCAGGTTTCTAATTAAACACACATCTAAGGAATGCCTATAATCCTTTTCAGAGACCTCAGAGAGTACCACTGTCTTCATGCTCACCCTCTGCCACACTCCAGAGCTCCAGTGTCTGCTGGAGGAAAGTTTTGCATACAGCTGGTGTCCTGGTTTTTACATTTACTGCCCTGTTTTTTGCAGCTGCCTCCCAGGGCATGCCCCTTTGATTGCCTGGCTGGTTATGGGGACTTGCATTCTGAGGCCCCACAGTTGGAAATTGTAGAGAAAGTTATTGGCAAGATGCCACACCAGGGCACTGCACAAACAGCAGATTTAGACACACATCCTTCTAATCTTTCTGTGAAGAAGACATCTTGGCTTTTCCTGGAACTTTGGCCTGAGGAGTAAGTTTCAGAATTGATATACATCTAGTGGACTACAGAGTTGCTCTCAAGGAATATAGGTTGTGGATACCATCTTGGCACTCTCCCTTTGCCTTGTTTCAGCTTGCTAGTATCTCCCAGGAAAGATATTATGCATTCATCTGAAGCTCTGATTTTTGTGACTGTCACCCATGGGACCACATCAAATTGCTTGGTCAGTAGGGCTTATGCTTGTAGTCCCACAGGACTGTATATATTTGCATAATTTTTGAAAACCTGCTATCTGAAGGTCCGGATTCCAAACAGTCTGAACCTAGGTGCTGAGATCTTTCCCTTTCAGTTACTAGTGGGTCTTGGCACATCCTCACCTACTAAGAGCTAATAAAAATATAGTAGGCTTTTTGGAGAAGAGCAAAGGTTTGAGAGATGACAAAGAGTTGGGGTAGAGTTGAAAGACAAGTTTCATCTTCTACACAAAACCACTACTTAAATGTTGGGAAAGGTGGGGGGCACCTGGGTAGCTCAGTCAGTTAAATGGCCGACTTTGGCTCAGGTCATGATCTCATGCTTCAAGAGTTCAAGCCCCGCATCAGGCTCTGTGCTGACAGCTCAGAGCCTGGAGCTTGCTTCAGATTCTGTGTTTCCGTCTTTCTTTGCCCCTCCCTTGCTCATGCTCTCTCTCTTTCTCTCAAAACTGAATAAACGTTAAAAAAAATAATTTAAAAAAAAGATTGGGAAAAGTGGTTTTTTTATCCACTCTGTAGACCAATACAGAGTCAAATAAAATGAAAAAACAGAGGAATATGTTCCAAATGGAAGAATAAGATAAAACTTTAAAAGAAATCTTAATAGAATACAGATAAGTAATTTACCTGATAAAGAGCTTAAAGTAATGCTCATAAAGATGCTCATTGAACTTGGGAAAAAAATGGATAAGCACAATGAGAACTTCAACAAAGAGATGAAAAATAAAAGAAAGTACTAAATAGAAGTCACAGAGAATGTGACTAACAATAGATTACATGAAGTAGTAGAAAGGATGAGTTATCATGAAACCAAGCTGATGGAACTCACCCAGTCACAACAGAGGAAAAAAAAAAAAAAGGCAAAAGTGAAGATAACTTAAGGCGCTTATGAGACAACATCAGGCAGACCAACATTCACATTACAGAGGTTCTATAAGGAGGAAAGAGGCAGAAACGTGTTTGAAGAAATAATGGCTGAAAACTTCCTTAACGTGGGGTAGGAAACAGATATCCAGTTCCAGAAAGCTCAGATTTCCAAATAAGATGAAACCAAAGAAACTCACACCAAGACACATTATAATTAAGATGTCAAAAGTTAAAGATGAGAGAATATTAAAAGCAGTAAGAGAAAAACAACTAGTTGTGTACTAGGGAAGCTTCATAAGCCTATCAGTATGTTTTTCAGCAGAAACTTTGCAGGCCAGAGAAAGCTGCATGATATATTTAAGCTGCCAAAAGAAACAACAACAACAACAACAACAGCAACAACAAAAACTTTGAATCAAGAATGTTCCACCCAGCAAAGTTATTCAAAATTGAAGGAGAGATAATGAGTTTTCTGGACAAAAACTAAAGGAGTTCATCAAACTAAACCAGCTTACAAGAAATGTTAAAAGGAATCTTTAAAAGCTGAAAAGAAAGGTTGCTTATTGGTAACAAGAAAACATAAAAGAATAAGTCTCATTGGAAAGGTAAATACATAATAAAGATAGTAGATTAATCACATATAAAGCTGGTATACAGGTTAAAAGACAAAAGTAGTAAAAAACAATGATTATAATAATTAGTGAAGGGATACACAAGTAAACTATGACATCAAAAACAAAATGTAGGATGGGGCAGAGTAAAACTATAAGCCTTAGAATAAGATCAAACTTAAGTTACTAAGTTAAAGTACACTGTCACAATTAGAACTTGTTAAGCCTCATGATAACCACAAAGCAAAAACCTGTAGTAAATACAAAAGAGAAAAAGAGAAATAAATATAACATAGCTCTAAAGAAGGTCATCAAACCACAAAAGAAGAGAGCAGAGAAGAAAAAAGGAGCACAGAAGAACTACAAAAACAGCCAGAAAACAATGAACAAAATGCCAAAAGTACGTACCTATCAATAGTTACCTTAAATGTAAATGGACTAAATTCTCCAATCAAAATACATAGAGTGGCTGAATGCATTAAAAAAACAAAAACAAATTTATACTGCCTACCCTTCAGATGTAATGACATACAGTCTGAAAGTGAAGGGATGGAAAAACTATTTCATGCAAATGGAAACCAAAAGAAAGCTAGAGTAACTATACTTATATCAGACAAAGTAGGCTTTAAAATGAAGGCTGTAATGAGACAAAGATGAGCATTACATAGTGATGAAGGGGTCAATCCAACAAGAGGATATAACATTTGTAAATATTTATACATCCAACATTACGTAAGTATAGGAGCACCTAAATATATAAAACAAATATCAACAGACCTAAAGGGAGAAATAGACAGCAATACAGTAATAGTAGGGGATTTTGATACCCCACTTACATCAATGGATAGATCATCCAGACAGAAAATCAATAAAGAAATATTGGCCATAAACCACATGTTATACTACCTGGACTTAACAGATGTGTACAGAATATTCCACCCAAAGGCAACAGAATACACATTCTTCTTGACATGGAACCTTTTCTAGGAAAGATCATATGTTAGGCCACAAAACAAGTCTTCATCACGGATATCAATATATCACCCCGATGACAGGTAAGTTTCATCTTTAGGTATTGATCTGTTGTGCCTCTTTAGAATTCTTTGGTTCTAAAGTTAATAAGGAAACAGTGTCTTTGAATGACCCATTAGACCAGTTGCGCATAACAGATACAGATGTAACCTCCCATCTAAAAACAACAGAATACACATTCTTTTAAAGTGCACAGAGAAATTTTTGGACTGCCATATACTATCAGAGTTCATGAGCATAAGAAGAGGAGCATTTGCCCTCCACAGAATGTTTCAGAGTAGATCAGAGCATGTCTTTCTGAAGCTTTCCAAATACCCAATTTCCTCTCTTTGAATGGATGTGGCTTAAGTATCATGTGGATCTGCCACATTTAATTTATTGTTGCCTGAATGACTTAACATAATGTTAATATGCTCATTCTGTCTAGGTGTCATTCTCTATATCCTTCTGGTGGGATATCCACCCTTCTGGGATGAAGACCAACACAGACTCTATCAGCAGATCAAGGCTGGAGCTTATGATGTATGTAATAAATGTTCATATAGTGTAGATGAGCATTTTTTTTTTGTTTATTAACCAAGAACAAAATTTTTTCATTACACTTTAAAGTATAATTTTCAACAATTTCTCTAATTATTTTTCTCAATCCTAGGGAGAGGGAGATAAAGTGTAAGAAAAGCAGCATATGTGTTTAGTTTGTATTTCCTTTTAGTTCACTATCTCCTAAGATTGAAAGGAAAATAGTTGGAAGTTTCTAAGGAAGGACTTCGCTTCTCAAAATTTTTGGATCTTAGTACATTTTAAAACATATAAAAATTAAAAGATTTTTGCTTTAGAAATGATTAATGCTTGTTTAGTTGAATTATATTCCCAAATGTTTATCACATAATTTTAAATCATGTATCAACAATATTTTGCAGTGATCTATGTATCAAATAGAACATCATTCCATTGTGTCAGCTTGATTTTTTTAGTCTTATTTACCTCATGGGCTTCTGTGGAAACTTTCATTTGAAGAATGTGTTTCACAATTTAATATACTTGAAAATCACAGTTCCAACATATTTCATTTATAATTAGAATATTTGAAAGTAGTGAGTATGAATTAGTTTCTAAATCTCAAAAGTAAAGCCTTATCTATTTTCTCTTTATGGCTTAACTTTGTGTTCACTGATAATAATTTTCTCTCCTTTGACAAATATGTGTATAAATATGATTTACTACCACCTTTGGTAGCTTCTCACACATCCCTCTGGAAATTAGAGTTCAAGGTTTAGAGATGCTTTTGATATATTATTAAGTGGAGCAACTAAGTCGTAGGAAATTTTGGGTCCGTCTTCTGTGCAGAAGTTAAAAGCTCAGTGTGGAAGTGAGAGAAGATAAAATAAAAAATCTCTGTTATATTAAATCAGGTCTCATGAATTCAGCAGCACCTTTCTGTTAAAATGTTCTATATAGATGGACGTGGGTATAGCAAGAATTTAAAATGCATATTCTTTTAATTTTGAAGCATCCCATTCTATCTAGTCAGACTAATATTTGGGCCAAATTAAAATTTACATGGCCACAGCTAGCACATTCATCATCTTTGCAGACTACAACTAGGCACCCCCTTGACAAGACATAGTTCTGCAGATGCACTGCTTAATGACTATGGAGGAATGACTTTGTGGAAACTTTTTTAAAAATGAGATAAAGGTCCACCTTTATTCAGGCTGAACCAGCTCCTAATTTGCTATCAGAATATCTGTACCTCAAGGAGGAACAGCTTGAATATTTCTTCATTGGCAAGTTTTCATAGCTGCCCAAAATAACCTATGGAATTAAAATGACAGTTGTTAAACTGGTAACATTTCAAGTATTAAAGAGTCAGTATCATTTTTTTCATATTTCATTTTACCAATGGTTCACAAAGTACCCATCTTACAACTACTAAAAGTGAACTAAAGTCCATGACATAGTGACAGTGACTTTTGTTCCAAGATTGTCTATAAAAATCCGTGAAGTGGAATAAGAACCTGATATTCTGTCTGTTGTTTAGAAACTGATGTAAATTTTTCTTAACCTATGAACAATAGTATCTCTACTAATAAATAATGTGAAAATGAGGCTACGTAATTATCAACAAAAAATTTAAATACACTTAGGATAGCTATTATACAGTTATTAATACACAAATGGATTACTCATAGAAGTTTTGAATGTTGGTTACTTTTAAGAACTTTGATGAAATTTGTCATTAAGTAGATTAACCTTTCTGAAGTGCTAAAATGAAATCCTGCTGAGGCACTTGTAGTCTTAGATTTCTTCTCACTACTATATTCCAAATAGCCACAATTAGTAGGTCAGTTTTGGCACCAGCAACGGAAGCTCTTTTATTATTTCTACTCTTACTGATCATGAGGTGTGAAAGTATGTAATACCTCATTTTTTCTTATAATACTTCATTTTGAATCTTGGTGTAATAGCATGATGACATCAACACATTTGACAACCTGCCAGCTTTATTGATGTTTACAAATAATTATGAGAAAGACTGTGTAAAATCTTATTTTCAAACCAAAATAAAGATCCTTTGAAAGTACTAGAAGATCTTTAAATTTATTTTTTGAAACATTAAAATACATTTACTCGGTATAATATGCAGTTTAGCGTATATACTTATCACTTATTAGCTACTTATCTTTTATATATGTAAATATATTCATAAGGGGATATATATACACATTTATATAGATTTATCTACATGTAGATACAATTTAACTTATACAAAGAGTAAGTTTTTTGAAGAAACCCACTACTTAAAGAAATGATTAGTTTACTTGGCTCTTCCCTGTTTAATTGAATGTATCTATTTTTGAAACTATTTATAAATTTGTATTTTTGAAGTTTCCATCACCAGAGTGGGACACAGTGACTCCTGAAGCCAAAGACCTAATCAATAAAATGCTTACTATCAATCCTGCCAAGCGTATCACAGCCTCAGAGGCACTGAAACACCCATGGATCTGTGTAAGTGACAATTCTCCAAAGACCTTAAGAACTAAGATTAAAAATGAATCATTCTTTAAAATTTTTTTCATGGATTTAAAATAATTTTTATAGAAAAAGATGAAACTAAAAATGAATGAATTTTTGACTCGAGTTATTTAATAAAATAAATTTATAATGGTAATAAATGCTGTTTTGGTAACAAAATCTGATTTACATAGATCGATAAATATTGCCTACAGTAACAAAAGGAATAAGTATTTCTCCTACCAGTTATTGATAATACTCATGAACAGAGGATAAGAAAATGACACCAAAATTAACTATATTCCAGTAGAGATTAGACAAAGTTCAATTATTACCATTAGGCAGCTTTAGGAAAAACAGCAACAATAGCAACAACAACAACAACAACAACAACATCAAGATTTGGAAGCTTGTAGTTAAGTTAAACTAGCAAGAAAGAATGGCCATAGTAGACAGATTATACTTCAAATGTGCTAAGAAAAACTGTGAAATTTGGAGGGGATGTAGAGATTCCACTACATTTCTAAGGTTGTCAAATGTTAGGGCAGTAAATATGGTACTGAGTAAATGAAAGGCAGTCCGATAGAAATATAATTAAAGACATTGAAATAAAGGTAATTGCGGGAATTATTGATATTCATATCTATGCTTTCTATAGAGAAATGTTGCATCTTAGTCATAAATAGTTTTGGCAAAGCTAATCATCCATTAGGAGGGAACTTTTGCAAGTGAATACTCACAAGTTCATTGTAAGGGTTTAGGCACCATTAATGCAGATTGGATGAAGTTGAGAATACTATAATGCTTAGTATGATTTAATTACCCTCAGTTAAGTTTCTTTTCTTCCTCTTCCAGCAACGTTCTACTGTTGCTTCCATGATGCACAGACAGGAGACGGTAGACTGCCTGAAGAAATTTAATGCTAGAAGAAAACTAAAGGTAAGGAAGTATACATTTGTGTGAGGAGGTGGACTTAGCAGAGTGAGAAATGAAATTGTGAAGAAAATAACTTACAGCAAAGGCTTTTGAATGTGCAGACCTCAGAACTCTTATTCCTCCTCTTCTGGGTCTTGAGAAAATGTAATAGATGCTGGAATGAAACCTGCAATGAAGAGCTGGGATCTCTGTGGCAGTGTGTGCTGTGGTTCTTCCCTTCAGAGGAAAGCAACTGTGCAGTTTGATAATTGGAACCTGGCCACACACCTGAGGGTGGCCCCAGCTGAATGTGAGACATAGGCCTGCTGCTCTCAGGAAACCAAAAAACAAAAACAGATAAAAATCCCCTAACTAAAAGTAACATTAGGAGAAGATTTGTTATCAAAGACTGCTTGTTAGGTTCAAGATTTGCAGAGGCAACATTAATTTCGAATTCTTATTTTTCTGACAGGGCGCCATCTTGACAACTATGCTGGCTACGAGGAATTTTTCAGGTACACGTGTTAAGAATTCTCCTTATCCACTACTCTCCTCTTCAGTAGTCAGTTTGGAATTGAAGAAAAACTTAGTAATTATAAAAACACTGTTGTTCAGGGATAACAAATATGTGGCATGGATTCCTTCTACAGAGTGTCTATCATCAGGAATCTGCCTGGGTGCTGTCTCCACAGAGACATTAGGCACATGAGTACGCCCTTCACAAGAGCACTCAAGCAGCCCCTGGTCAGTGCTATGCAGGACTCAAAACCCATCTGCCATCTGTACTGGGGTGCACACAAGTTGTGGAAATATGTACTTCCTCCTCTTGAAGCTCAGTATTTCAAACTTAGAATTAGTTCTTTGATATTTCATCAACTGCTAACTATAAATACGGTTTTTGTGTTTGTCTCATTCTCACAGGAAATCCCAATAAGTGAGATTCTTAAAAGAAGAGCATTGTTGAGGAACCCAGTTCTTTTAGTCCCAAGTTCTTTCCAAAGTACAGTTGTATCTTGGCACACTGTAAGAATGGTTGCATATTTCAAAGATATCTAAATTCCAGAATTTACAGAGAACCCTACCTTACAGTAATATAGGATAATAAATGTTCCTCAAAATGATTCCATGATAATTTTTTTTTTTAAATAATGGGCTGGCTGAAAGGAGCTAAGCCATTTCTTTGTTATAGAGGTGACTCTCTAAAATGGACATAAAGTATATATTATGTCCAGAAAGTATTTGAATCTTGGAACCTCCTTATTCAGTAGATTATCTCAAAGGACCAGGTTTCCAAAAAGCAAACTTTGGTAAATTTTAATCAGTCTTACGTATGGAGAGGAACTGAAGTGCAAGAAAGTTACATTGTTAAAGTGGCTGTTGAGACTTAGAAGGATTATCAACCAATTATGCCAAAATTACCACCACTTCGCTTTGTTTACTGTTTACATAAGGGTGATATGTGTCATCAAATGATCTAGCTATTCTTCCATTATTTATCCCAGGACATACTTAACTCCTGGGAATTACAGTGCTATCAGGTGATGATCCATACCGTTATCAAGGGTTCTACGACCTTCTCAACCAATTTCTAGTTAGTTTACAACTATATTAAATGGTCACCTTTGTCCCCCATTATATTTAGTTATGTATTATATGAAACCATAGGAGGCTTTCCAAAGGCTTCCATTGACCTATTAAACAACATCAATGATAAGAATACAATGAGTAATGCTACAGATTGAGGGACTATGTTAGTCAAATGCATGTATTTTGTCCAGTTTGGTGTGATAAAACCTTGTCACTGCCTTTGTCAAGTTACTTGTTTTATGAACAGTTGATAAACATAGTTGACATTTATATGGGTGAGTTCAGTATCATCTCATTAAATATTAACTAATGTATACTATATTCAAATAAATATTTCACTGTGGCCCAAACACTAGTGAATCACTAAGAGGTAGGATTATTAATATATATTGTTAAAGGCAAATTAACTTGAAAAAAGTGTCCAGTATTAAGATTGTGTATTTTGTTAAAGTCTTAAATACACTGTTAGCCGTAAATTGGGCCTTTTTAAATGTATACTGTCATGTATAGACGCTTTTTGTTTACATCACATTTTCCTTTTCATCATTGTGTAAACTAAAAACTCATGACTAATATGTGAATTTTATATTGTTTCTGATGTCTCAGCATGAAAGGCAACCTTTTTTTTATCCATCACTTCAAAACCAACTGAATAACAATGGATCCAGTTACATCTTGTACTTGATATACTGCATTTTAGTTTTGAATATTTTATTCATTCTGTTTCATTAGCAAACATGCTCTTTAAAGTAATTTGTCCATAAGTATATGGTTATAAAGTTGTTTTTATTTTTTTCTTTTCTCCCTTTATGTGGAATATATTTCTTGTGAGGTAAGGTGAATAGTAACCAAAAGGGACATTTCTGCATCTTTCAGGCCAAATCCCTGCTTACCCTGAATCATTGTCTTCTCTTTGCTTGCTATTGCAATTTCAACTATTCTGAGTTTGCTTTCTAACCTATTAACTGCCACAGGATTTACTTAATATTGCTTTTTAACTCCAGGCAAATAGTACTACAGCTAAGGCAACAATTCTTACAATCTCAATTAATAATAAATTAATAGCTTTGTTGCTAAAGACTAAATAAAATTAACAGTTTTCTATCTTAAACAAATTTAAAATTATACCAAAGTGATATCAAAATAATATCCCAAGTCAAGTGGATGTCAGGAAATTACATGTTCATGCAGTTTTATTATAGCTAGGTTTTTCCATTTCAGATGTCAAAGTCTATTCTGATATACTTAAATAACTACATATATATATATATACACACACACACGCAAACACACATATATACATACAAATATACACGCAATTAACATTAAATGGAAACACAAGTATGTACCTTGTTCTGCATCATCATAAATGTTCTACACTTGGTGTACTACTTGTCATTGACAATTATATAATCTGCTCACTGTGTATGAATATACCCATTCCTAAGTATATTTTTTTAAGGGATGACTTCATCTTCTAATATACTCAAGAAGTTCAGTAACAGGAGAAATGCTAAAAGCTCCCCTCCGGGAAGATGAAGTTTTATCTGAGACTATATGCTTCAGGAGTTCTCTGATTTAGTTGAAGATTTTGTTTTGTTTTATATCTCACCTCAGATTTTCTGATTTTTAATTTTTTGAAGTAAAAGACTTTTGTTTATCAAAGCTTTCTATTCTGATTTTGAAGTATAAAAGAGTACATAATGCCTTTTTTAAAGGTCATATGCTAAAATTTAAAAATTTTGCTCTAGGTCAATAATATACCACTTCATTTTAAATTGTTATTAATATTTTTTTTGTAAAAATGGAAGTTCTGACTTCAAATACATGTATATTTTAAAAAGGATGTTATTTCACCGGAGCAAATTTTCAACCCTTTAGGAAGAGGGGCTTAAGTGGCAGAACTGAGATGGTCACCATACTTGTAGTGTGGATGAACATGTAATACAGTCTGTAAGCTGATGTCTGAAGACTGAAATCAACTTTCTGGATTACAAAAGCATAGTCCAGTTAAAGTTCCAGTATCCTTTTCGCAACCAACAGTGACATAAAGTCCAATAATAACATAACTGACACGGTGTTCAATTATATGCAATGAACTAAATAAGAATTAGTTCTAAATTTGATGTGGCAAAACCAAGAAAAGTGATACTGTATTTCAGTGTCCTGTAAGCTCGCGCTCATCAGTGTGATCTTGATAATTTGGCATATGTGGCCATAACTCAGTAAAGGTGATAGAGAGAAACAATAACCGGATTTGTTACCTGGCATGGGTTTCAATGGATAACTCGCTGAAATGATTTTACTCTCATTTTGCAGCAGCCAAGAGTTTGTTGAAGAAACCAGATGGAGTAAAGGTAAGTTAAACAAGCACTCCCAAAATCAGTTCTGACTTTCAGATGCTGGATAATTTTTAAATGTTAAATAAATTTTTTAAGTTTTCACAGCTTGTATTTTTTATAGTTTCTGTAAAAGATGCAGGTTGAAGTATAAAATAATTTCATACATAAAGATGACTAATATTTATGCCAAGAAAAGGTGTACTTTCTATTTTATTAAATATTAAATAATCTGACAATACTTTTTTATGGAGTTGTTGTAGAAACTGAATGTCTAAATACTCTGTGCTTTACTGCAGTCCCAAACTATCACAGTTACCTGAAAAATCAATGAAAACCAAATGTTTTTCTGACTCATTATGCTATATCTTTTTTTAATTAATTTTTAAATTATTTATTTATTTATTTATTTTTTATTTTTTGAGAGACAGAGACAGAGCACGAGTGGGGGACAGGCAGAGAGAGAGGGAGACACAGAATCTGAAATAGGCTCCAGGCTCTGAGCTGTCACCACAGAGCCCCAGGCAGGGCTCAAACTCACAAAGGGTGAGATCATGACCTGAGCCCAAGTCAGACACTTAACTGACTGAACCACCCAGGTGCCCCTAGTTATGCTGTATTCTGGAGGCCTGCTGGAATGTATAGACTGAAAAAAAAAAAAATCAAGTCATAGGGTCTGGGAAATAGAATGTCAAATGATTAAATATCTCTGCTTGGGCAGTTCTTATAAAGGTCTTAATTTTTCCTATGCTTCTATAATAGGGTATTGAGACATATACTCAAGGTGAATATTCTGAAAACGTATAGAAATATTTTCCAGAAAGATAACAAAAGGATATTTTTAGTTTCTTGGATTTCTAAACAACGTAATACAACGTATTTTCTATAGATTCTATTTTGCTTTGTGGGAATTTGCCTTTGATTGAATGTAACCTTATATTTGTATTATGTTTGTTATCTTTCCAGAGTATTACCTAAATATTTTATTTCTTTAATCATTTTCTTTCTCTTCCAAGGGCAGATGCATACATTCTTCATGAATACTTCAACATTCTTGGGAATTAGTTAATATTCTAGCATTTGAACTTGACCCAAAGTCAGGTGGTCAGTTCATTTTGAAAATATAACATAGAAAATCATTTGTCACTTCTTATGCTCATGCACAATCATTTCTTCATCTCCTGTCTATGTGTGATTTGGGGATTTCCAGAGCTATGGTGACCATGCACTTGTGTTTCCCATTATGATGGCATATGCCTTTTATCAATTGCTTTCCTCAATCTGTAATTTTCTCTTCCTTTTGCTTGGTTTATTCAGTTTAAATTTCAGTAGTGACAGTTGATATTGCCCTTTTTTCCAATGTTATATTGGTGGAAATGTGATACTTAAAATTTTCCAAATGTTCTATGTTTTTCTGTACCTTTCAGAGATGCAGAGCTCACAGTTCCTATTGAGATACTTATTTTCACTACCATCCTTATATAGAAAGAAATGTTTCCAGAACTTTTTTTTTCTCCTAGACAGCTTATAGTTCCTCCTTAAAGAGAAATTTATTCTGTGCTCCATGCTTTGACACTTTAAAAATTCAACCGGTCATATTTTTTTCTTTCCCTTTCTCTTTGACTGGTCAATTCAGAAAAGGAAGTCCAGTTCGAGTGTTCAGATGATGGTGAGGATCTCTATCTGCCAGATTTCTCCTCCTGTGCCAATTCACACTTAGGAAGGAATAAAAACACTCTTATTTACCTAAGTTAGTATAAATAGAGAAAGTGTAGGACCATTACAGGTCAGTGTCAAGTAACTATCAAAACACAGTACCCACATACACACCATACTGTTTACCTTTGAAGTTGAATTTTTTAAATATATGAAAAGTTCATACCTTTATTTATATGCCATCAAAGGATCTTTTGTAAGACCAGAGTCCAGGTTTCTCTTGAAACTGAAGAGAACATGACATAATGGTCTGTTTAATGATAAGCAAAGAAACATTATAGGATTATTTTTAAGCAATGATCATGATTACTAAAATAGGAGTTGTTTTTAGCTCAGATAACCTAATACAGATACACCATAATACATCTACATGGAGTTTATAAATAGTGTGAAAATGAGCTTACAATGGACCCATCCTCGTTAAGCACCTATAGAGGAAACATTTATTAGCCTCAGGACTGAATAAACATAATACCTGAAAAATAGGAATATTTTACCCATGCCTCATAAAATAATTCGTTGAATCATTTAAATATCTGGTTTGATTCAGTTTTGTTAAAGAAAGATAGCTTCCATAGCATAAAATAACTACATTTCATAAACAAAAGTGCCAAAGTTCTGGTATGTTCAAAAGACACCTTATAGTTTAACTAATGCTTAATATTTGACTCTTTAATAAAAAGGAAGTCCTCCTAACCTTTTACTTAGAAATTCTCCTATTATTTTTCAACTAATTACTATTACAAATACCTTCAAAAGACTTCCCATAGTAACAAAAGACCACTAAGCTTTTCTTTACATTAACTAAAAAAGTTTGTAACTGCATATTTAAACACCACTAAAAGTGGTGGTTGAGGCTCATATTCATTTAACTGATGTTTGCCGTGCCTGATAATAAAGGACGGCTCATCTAGGCAGAATGGCCTTCAGTTGGAAGACATGATGGTGTGTGTATGCTGTATACCTATGTGTGGCAGGCATGTGTTGTGTGTGTGTGTGTGCACATGTTTGTGCAGAGAAGTATGTGTGCATAGGTGTGCATGTGTGACATTTTCACCGAAAGAAATCAGTTCTTCACAGCCATTCTAGAAAACAATTAAGTCTCTTACTTCAAAATAGAAATAAAAGTATATCAATATATACCTCTTATATTTTTGCATCCACTGATACAGACTGAATGTAGCATATTAAATATATGTGATACTTCAATTGTAAGTGCCTCAGCTCATTTGATAAGAAGTCAGCTGTGTTTTGCCGCACACTTTTCCTGACAGGAAGTGATTTGTGCGTGCATACCTCCTCTTTTATCATGTATTTCATACTAATATAAATACTAATTTTTGATCCTTCTTTAATTCCATTATTTCTTATCTCTTTCTGGCTGTTGCAAAAATTTGATGTTAAATTCTGTGAGCTTTTATTTAAAGAAAAATTTTAGACTATCTGCAAGATAGAGATTGATGATTTAACCTTTAAAGAGTTTTTCAGTAAAGGGCACAAAATTTTTTCTTTTTTCCTGCATGCCACAGAGCACAGTGTTGTATCTTATTTGAATAATACTGATACTAAATAATCACACAAACGTGAATGAATAGAAAAACAGAATATTACATACCTAAATTAATTTCTTTAACCTTCTATCTTCTTCTCAGTGCTGGTATCAGTATGATATACAGGTATAAAATACAAAGGAAAAAAAAACTTCCAGAAAGTCCAAACAATTAACTGGGTGTAATTGCTTATGAACTTATTTGGTATTCATTTCTTTCATGCAGTATGATTTTCTCTTTGAGGCCCTTAAGAACATTTATACTAAAATTATGGGATGTGTTCCTTTAGATAATAATATGTAAAAAAAAAATACATAGATAATGGAGTATAAGAGAATGAATGTTAGTTTATATTTCTCTTTGGTAGCCATAATGTAAGTTACCATGCATGAGTTTAAATGAATGTTATTACTTTTTAGTTTTGTTCTTTAGCACCCAAGCTCAATTGTAATTTCAAGTTGCCACTTGTCTACAAAGAGTTTTCTCTGTGGACCCATTGTAATACTTATTGACTCTCTGAGTTACTTTCACAGTGTGGCTTCCATTGTGATATGGTCTTTCTTTAAGGTCAACCCAACTATGTTAAAGGAAGGGAATGATCTTACCAGATATAAGCTTCAACAGCAGTAACACTGTGATGGAAGACATGGTGTTTCCCTCTCACACAATTGTGAAAAATAATTTTTTTTACGTTCTATATAGTAAAGAGTTCAGTTTGGTCATTTATAATGGAAGATGTGTTTTTTAAAGGAAGCCCAGACTTATTATTTAAAAAATTACATTACAAAGCCAGCATTTCATCAGAGATCTAAGTTTTTAATTGAATACCTATGAAGCAAAGTGACGATGGCTTCCCAGAGAGAGACAGTCTATGTGTGACTTCAGGAACAAGAATAAAATGGGGAAAAAAAAATGAAAAAAAAAAAAAAGGAATGTATTCATAACAGTGAACAATTGGAAGCTGGGAAACAGAATCCAACCTGAAGAGTATGAAAATGTTTATATTTATTTCATACTCTGGAACTTGATTTGAGCTCCACTGAAGCAGTTCTTTGTTGGTTAAGGTGGCACAGCCAAAGCAGCCAAGTCTGTTTTACATTCCACCATCACAGATGCGGTCCTAGCCTGTGTGTGACCATCAGAGACTGGAATTGATTATCATTCCCATCAAGCATCACTGTGTCTTTCATGTTCATCTTCAGTGGCTCTTTATTTTCATGTCTATATCTCCATATAGACATGCTGCATATAGAGACATTGGCTACCAAGGGGTTTAAGGCGTCTCTGTTTCTATTTTCTGCATACCTACAGATAAACAACAAAGCCAACGTGGTAACCAGCCCCAAAGAAAATATTCCTACCCCGGCGCTGGTATACCTGGACTCTTTGTAACCCTTCTTGAGTTCTTTACTGTTTTTTGTTGTTTCTCTCATTTGCTTTCACTATATAGATACATATATATATGTATATATATACGTATATAAACATTTTGTTGGGTTTTGTTTTGCTTTCAAAGATACAAAAAACTTTCATTTCACTTTTTTTTTTCTTTTTGTTAAGGTAGTTGCCAAGCAGTGTGTTTCTAACATGAGATGATCTCATTTCATTGTTGAACATTATTCTGATAGCTGTGGTCTCTGTAGTTGAAATTGTTGCATGCTGCCTTAGAAATACAGTAGAATGCGCTTTGGTTGCTCTTAGCTCTTCTTCTGATGATAGCTCTAGATTATGCAAACAATGGTTTCCTCCTTTCATGACGCCAATATTGACATCAAGGAGAGCTAAGGGGATTATTGCTAGACAACAGTAAATGTAGACCTTATTCAGAGCTACCGTTTCCCTCTCATTAAAACACAGCAGGGCTTTGTAAGACCTCACTTTCTGAGATAAAGAGGCATTGGGCAGTTTGAAGCTTTTTGTTTGTTGTATTTTAAATTATCACTGTTTCACTTTAATCCAAAGAATGAAATGTGTAGCATAGGACTTTGAATTGTCAGGGAGAAAGCGGTTTTGTCCATTTTAATCACATTCACACTGTTTACAACTAAATCATTTTAATACTTTGAGGCAGTGTTACATAAAAGTCAAGATTTGAATGCTGCCCTTCAGTACTCTGAGTTCCATAATATTTTGCTCAAATTATTCCATATTTTGATTTAGGGTTTTCTGAAATAGTTCTGATTTTTGACTGTCCTCTATAGTATTATCTTAAATGAATAAAACATACTAAGGGATTACTTCACTTGGGTTAACCAGAAGGGTCAATTTGAAAACATTTAAAGGAAAAGGACACATCAAGGTAGAAGGTTATCTATGAGTTAAAAAGCTCTGTGGATCACCCCTCTGGCCAGAGAAAGGAAGAAGGGAAGCAGTAAATACGTTCTTTACGTGTTGCAGCACAAAGGTGGTAAAGAGGAGGGTCTAGAGGACAGAGAGCTCTCAGAGTAGGAGAAGACTCTCAATGGGCTGCAGTAACTCTCAGTTACCACATCATGCAATGAAAGTGCCAAGCATGCCAATGATATATGGACACTGACTCTTTGTCAACATCAGTCATTTGACTGTTATTTTCCACTTGGGAATATTTCTTCAAGTCTCTGGTAGAAAGCAGAAAGGAAAAATGTTCTCTTCTTGGAAAAGCATGACTTCACAAGCAAATCTGTAAATGTAGTTTATAAAGCTGAAATTTCATTTAGGTATGGACTCACATGGCATTTAACAGCAATATGTCTCAAATTATAGTGATTATGGGATTAGTTCTAGAATCCTTTAAATGAACCTTTTAAATATTCCGCAGAGTTTCATGTGGACTTTCGAATACACTCCTTAGGATAACCTTTTCTGAAGCATGGGACAATGTTCTCGATTTTCCAAGAGTATTTATCTGTGTATTAACTATACACTATTAACTATAGTGATGACACCATAATCAATTCTTAAGGCAATACATCTGGAAAAAAATCCTCACAAAGAATTCAAGATTATTTTAAAGAGTTCTAATCTCTAGTGTCCTTGGTCAGTTTTTTATAGGACAAACATTAACAGGCTACTCACTCAAGAAGAAAGGAAAGCTCTATCTGGTATAGGACTTTGTGAAACAGTGAGTGCCTCTTTAGGTCTCCAAACTTCAAAGCCTTGTCTGTTTACTGATGGCGAATAAGGTCTTTTGCATGCTGCTGCTGGGTACTGAGATATCCTATCTCATGGGCTCACCAGGGAGATCTTTCATCAGTGATCTTGTCACTGCTACCTCTGACAGTAGTTAACATTGCTTAAGCTCTTGTCACTAGTTAGTTGTGTCAGCTGGCTCACTCTGCTCTGTCCTCACACTAGTAAGAATGTACTTACCAATGCGAACTGTTTCTTTCTCTATTTTGTTCTCACTCAGGAGCCCCAAACTACTGTTATCCACAACCCTGATGGAAACAAGGTATTCAGAAAGAATCAACATCATCTTGCTTTAATAAGATCACACATTTCATCAAATATCCAAAGCAAAAATAATTCATTATTTAAACATGGGAAAGAAAATTTTGACCCTTTTTCTACCACAATTTTTTTTCTGGGACCTAATTTATCTAGAATTTTATCCATGTTTCTTTCAAAACAAAAATGAATGACATCCTGAAAGAGAAATGAATGGTACTATTAGTCAATGAGACTTGGGTTAAGCAAAGTCTTTATGTCAAGATGACTGTGTATCTTAAGCAATTCCATCTGGTCTTTTTATTTTCTTCTCCATGACTGTTTGTGCATTGTACTTTAGATATATTCTGCATGAAATTTTATAATTTCTTGCTATGTCATTTCACTGTCTTCAAAAAAAAGTCAACTTGAGTTCATAGGTGTCTGTTTAATTTAATGTTGCTTTTGAGTTTTATTCTGTCGTATTGTGCTTTTTCTGTTAATTCTCTGTTGTTGGTGTTTCTGTTGTTTGGCATGAAACTGAGGATATCAGGGAGTTTAACTTCTTATGAAATGTTTGTTTTGTTGAATTATATGCATTTCAATAATAGATATTTAGTGACAGTCTGAAGAAGACTGTAACATTTTTTGTCTGTTGTTGATTGTGTAGCATGTTAACTGAATAATAGTACCTGTATACATGTTTATAGGATAAAAGGAGACATTTTCTGAATGTATTCCATGTTTCCTGTTTATTAATTCTCATTGTGTGTCTAAAAGGAAAAAATATACTTCATCAGATTTTTTCTCAGATATCAAATATATTCATGGGTCCAACTTCTCCTTACTCTTATCAGCAATGTTTATTAGATAACACATTTCCTCTGGTTTAACATTTAGTGGATCAATATTAAAATCATTAAAGTAAAACCAAGTATACTTTAATATTAGATGTGTTTTATGTTCATGACACTTAAAATATTTTAAGTCCCTAAATGACTTGAAGTAGACAGGAAGGAGAATCATATAGGAGAACAATTTTTTTTTTAATATCATTAGTAAATGAAAGACCGAGCATAACAGCTGGAGTGGATACTTCAATAGTTCTAGCTATATCATTTGTAAGAGTTGCTGCATGACATTTCTTGCTTACATGAATTAATTTATTTCTACAGTGCATGGGTTTACCTCCATCGTGAGTTTAAATTTGAACACTTAGGTCACATTAAGAAATGCATGAAGACTCTGCTTTGGTTTTGTGTGTATGGAGAGTCTGGATACACCTTTAATTAGTCTGTCCCTTTGGTTTAAATATTACATATGCTATTTATATAAATTGATTGCTTTTTTGAATATTGAACCTCTAAAAGGACACTGATTGGTATTTCCATCATTTTCCAAAATCTGTTTTTCATCACTGAACACTTAGATCTCGATTGGAGGTTTGTTTCTAATTTCTTTCAGCTCTAGCCCTTAACCATTTCAAGTAGAAAATTGTGTTTTTTATGAATACTACTAAATTTCTTTGCTAGAAAATATTTTATTGGTACGTTATTAATGGAAAAATTTATGAAACCATTGTAAGAAACTGTATCTTAATATTGGCAGTTACAGTGTCCTTTTAAGTGTGCTCATTAGCCTTCAACTTCATTTGTAGTTTTATAAAGAAGTAGCTTTGTCTTTCCATTATGGGAGCAGACTTCTTATCAATAACAGCCAGTTTCTAATTTAGAAATGGATGAAAAAAATCTGATTGTCCTTTAAAAAGTAAATTATTCATATAATTCTATTGTGCTGATCACAAACATAGAAATTCTTGTTAAAAGTAATTTCAGTATAACTCAGCTTAGGGCCCCCAGCTTCTTCATCAAATGATGCAATGAAATGCTTTCTGTCTCTACGTAGGAGTAGGACAAATAGGCTGTGAATTCAGTGCTTGATATAGTGCCTTATACAAAGAAAGGATTATTTACTGATTAATTAGGAATAGAAATTGTTCTATTTTAGGGTCAAATTCAGAAGGCCAATATATTCAATTTCTGATAGCTACATAGAAAAAACACACCTGATCAGGCACCATAACCAAAGATGGCCTAACACAGCTCTTAAAATAAGTTGCATACTTTGGCTGCTTCTACAAATAACCCAGATTTTTCCTGCTTCGGAGATTAGGCCACCAGAGTACTCCCTTTTTGAAATGTTTTCAGCATTTGCCATTTTATTTCTATCAAAACCACATAATGTATTTGTCCATCTGCATGTCAATATACGTGCACAGCCTGCTGAAGAACTTTGCATGATATGTACATCACTTGCCAATTTTAAGAAGAATAAAAATGAAGTTATCCATTGTTTGCAACTTAACACATGTTTTCTTCTCAACAGGAGTCAACTGAGAGTTCAAATACAACAATTGAGGATGAAGATGTGAAAGGTATGATTACATTAGAAATGGAAAATCCTAACTTGGAGTTTCATATATATCAGAAAAAAAATTATTTCAAATAACTAATAAGTTTAGGAAGTAGGCCTATTCTAAGACACAAAAGTAATTTTCTTTTTAAAAGTATACTACTATTTTGATTATATGTATTGATTTTGTCAATTTTTTCACATATTTTCTCTGTCTTAAAATAGAGACAAATGTGGTATATTTGACCACATTGTGATTTTAACTACTAATGATGGTTTGAGGACATAATATCAAATTGTAAATGTATCAGTCAAAAGGTACTATAAAATGTACATCTATGTCTAGAAAACAGCTTATCTTCAAGAATAGAGTATGAAAAGAACCATTTTTAAAAACCTTTCATGGTCTTGGTGAATTTCAATGGAATTTCACATTTGGTAGCCTTTTTATCCTAGGTTTTTGTGCACTTTCCTAATATATTCTTGATCTCCATTCACTTCAATTACCCAGGTTCTTTTAGAAATATAAATGAGTCATTGCCAGCATTTCTGTGGACATCTCACTGCCTATGCACACATATACTAAACACACTTTTTACCTCTTTTTTGTCTCATGGCTGTTTTAGGAGTGTTAATTTTGCTTCAGTTGCTCTCATAGTTTTGTGTTCTCATTTTTGTGATTCCGTGTATATAACTACTAATTCTACCAGCCACTTGTCTAGAAGCCATTCCAAAAAAGAATGGTAACAATAGGGTGTTTAAAAAGTATTAAAGGATGTATTAAAGGAAAATAAGCATAAAACAAATTCAGAGAAATGATTCATCAGATAGTTAAACATTATTTGGAAAGATTACCCAACAGTGTCAACATGGGCTTTAATTCTGTAGGTGGCATTAGTAAGACATGGTCTTGGATAACTGTATTATTCATGTTGTAGAAATAAAGAAGCTGGAAATTCTCAGGTCAGGGAGACATCTAGGCAATTGAGGAAATAAAAATACCTATAAACCACAAGTTTCCAGTCACCTATGCTGACTTTACCTCTTTGGTTGAATAGAACAGCTGATTCTATTAAAGTGTACTCTCTATTTATATTTTAGTGCATTGACCTAAGTCTGCTAGAGGTAGTCGGTCATTTTTTTTTCTTTTTACAGTGGAAAGGTGGAGAGCTGTGTCGAGGACATTGTTCAGTAGGTCTATTCATCTCACTCTTGCCCCTGAGCTAAAATTTGAACACAAGTAATTTTATGAATCATTGATGCCAGTCGCATTAAAGAGATTTTTTTTAACCAAATAAGCAGATACCCCATTTAGCTTTATCAGTGATTCAGAAAGCATCATCTTTGTAAGTTGGATTTATTAGCTCTTTCAGCCAAGCAAAATGTTTATATGACTTTATACATTCTTCTCTTGGGCAAGAATCAGAGAGGGGAAATAAAGCGGCATTAGCCACTAGAGAGACTGAATCTTTAAACAGCTGAATGATATTAGAATAACAACACCTCGGTAGGTGTAGTTCATCCTAATAAACCTATTCCTTGGTGATCACAAGCAGGGTTTTAATAAGCAGTCTTTCTCACCTGGATTTGACTCTTTACTAGGTTTTGGTTTAAGATGATCGGTATTAATCCTATGTAAATATCAACATGTAAACAGAATCTCACCTTATAGTTTATATTTTTGATGAAATAAAATTATATCAGCACTTCTCAGAAAACTGTTCTCTTCAAATCACAACAATGATATTGATTTCATTTTGTCTTTGGGATCTCACAAATTGAGTTAGTATTTGTCTTTATGGTTACATGTTGAGGCTATACATAGCAAATGTTAGAGCAATTAAGCATGATACTGAGATGGAGAGAAATGTCCAATTGATTACTGAGCCCAAAGTGCTTTGGTTTATTTCCTTGAATTCAATAACTAAGTTATTTAAGTTTCTGCTTAATTCTCCTTGTGTGGATGTGGCCACAGAGTCACAGATATAACACATTAGACATCATTTGTATGCTCTGTAAGACCCACACAGATCTTTGGTGGCTAACATTTTTTTAATATTGAATGATATAAGAAACCTTTCAGAATAGAAGACACTTTAAGAAATCACCCAGGCCATGATTCTGACTACAAGACAGGTGGCATATAAATTGTCACATATATTTTTAATGTAGTTATTGTGCTAGTGATATGCTTGTGTGGGAATCTCTTCATTAATCAGTACACAGGCCTTCAGAAAGACCCTAATTGATTTCTTCATTTGTACAACCATGTTCTTTTTCTCTTTAGTTTTCTCAGAGTTTTCTATAGCTATGAGTAGTTTGGTAGAGAATATTTATTGACCATCTCTGTTAGAACCCAAATTTACCTGTATATCTAAGCTCTAAGAACTCAGAAAGGCCATCAGTTATATAACCTGACCAAAGCCACACCCTCTCTATAAAACCATATCCTTTCTACAAAATTGGGTGTCTTTCTTCCCACATACACTTGACGATAACTTTGTTATCAGGGTAAAACACTAGACTTTCCAACATATTCTCAAACGCATAATCTCCCAGCACACTCCTGCATGCAGTCACATGTTCCATCCATTCCTGGTGGCTGTCCCACCTAACACCAGCACCTAGACTTGCATTGTTTCATGGTGGCATATCATCCCTAGAATACTACAGCACATGCTTCCCATGCCAGTGTAGTGCACATTCTGTCCACTCCCCAAGGACCAACCTGGCAGTGACAGTTGTACACCCTCTCTACTGTAAAGGAACGTAGTGGGGAATATTAACACATCGTGGTGACCTAGCCAAAGGAAGAAATGAGGTTAAACCAATGGCAGAATACCTTTTTCTGGCTTTCTCAAGGTGGCGGGGTTGGGGGGCGGTGGAGAGGGTAGATAGGCTAACTGCTCTTAAAGAAGGTGGGAGGTAGAAGTCATGGTAGATTGGTAGTTCTTCACTTTCAGGAAAACCTAGAGCATCTAGAAAGCCAGGATTTTGAAAAGATCATTTTCTTTGAGCTATCCTTATTAGTTTCTGTTCAAAATGGCCTTTGGTTTTCAAAAGGCCCCAATCTGTGTGTTATTCTTGAGCTGTATCTAAGCCACCTCAGTTTCTTCATTCAGCAAGTATTTTTTTGAATGTCTACTGTTTGCCTGAGCTCCACATCTTTTGGTGAACTAGTCTTATTCAAGAGCTTTCAGCAACTCAGAGTCAAGACATTCTTTACGCTTTACGTAAAGCTTTTATGCTATGATATAGGCTGTTTCTCTCATTTAATTCAATAAATATAAAGAAAATATGCTTTAAAAAGTGAGACCCAAGAAAAATGGTATTTTATATCTAAAAGTCATTTTATTTTTCATTTTTTAAAAAACCTTCAGCATTTAGTTACAACCATAACATTTCCCTTCCCAAGCTCATGGTCATCCTAAGGAATTTGCCTTCTTTTACAACTCTTCTTTATAAAAGCTTCTCAAGTTTGCTGTTTTCTCTCCCCAAGGCAATGTGGACTTCCTAGTGTGGATATTTTGAGCCATTCCCTAATTTTGTCCTATATTCAAAACCGAATATTATCTTTAATGCTATGTCTGTAAACTCATCAGGAAACTCAGTGTAATGGAAGGACACTATTGGCTTAAAAATAAAGAGGGGTCTTAATTAGGCATAGTTATTAATACCCAAAAACAAACAAAATAAGTTTTCCTATTAGAGTTTACTGGTGTTCTCAAAATATGAATTTTTTAGGTCTAAAATTATTGAAATAGTCGTTCCATTTTGAATACATTTCTAGTAAAACATTTTCGTTAATTTAAGGTGTTAAAAACAGCTATCATCATTGGACTTTAATTAGTAGATGGCAACACTAACAGTGAAGCTGACTAGGAGTATGGATGTCCTTAAAGCCAGTGATATGTAGTAATGGTCCTCTCAGCACTGTCTACATTCGAAGACTGTCCTTTGGTTTGTGGCTGTAGCCAGTTTGCAGGGCCTGTCACTGTATGCCACAATTTCTCTCCACCTCATAACCTGCCCGACACCATTGCTCAGAGTCAGCTACTTCTTCCTGATGGGTATGCATCAGTTTGGTCCATCTGCTGCTCTTTCCCAGAGTTCCATGACACATGTTGAAGTTGGGCTCCTCTGTGCCCTTATGTCATTTCTGTCACTCACCCTGCTTCCAGCATCTCATTACATTGAGCAGCTGCTTGGATCTCTTGCTGCATTTCATCGTTCTTGTGGGTCTAGACCATAGGAGTTCTGTACAGCAAGCAGAAATGTATCGCTATCAGCCTGTGTGTGGGGACTTCATTCTAGTTTATCCTCTTTTTCCTTTTGCTGAAAAATAGATGATGACAATGAACTTGCATAGAATGTTTGCAGAAGGCCCAGTTAAGGGCAAGGGTGTTGACACCTTTATCACTTGAATGGGGCCTGGCATTTGAGGACATCTGGATTTCAAAGTCTTGGCTACTCTACACAATCACTTGATTAATGAGCTTTTTGTGTATGTCTTTGTAAATGTGTACATTAGTGGACAATGTGATGACTCAATACTCAGATTCAACTATTCTTAAGTTATCTTTTCAACAGAAGACCGTCACTGCTGGGTAGGATTCCCTGAGGTAGATGATCAGGCGATACCAATCTTCCTCAGATTCCCCTGCAGTAACTCAGCACTTGTCTTACATGTTTTTCTCCCTTCAAGCGAGTCTGCAAATCAAGAAACTTCTGGTTATTTTATTTAAGAACCTTTGATAATGGTGTCATTCCATTAGGTTAAAAGTGTCTTAGAAGATCTGTAGTGCAGTGCATAATAACTTCTTTCAGGTTTCTAATCCAAAATTTGATTTTTAAAAGGGTTTATTTAGAAAAATTCATGTCTGTATGTGTGTATCTTCCTGTCGATCCTTTAACTTTTAAATCAGGATCAGTAACTTATAGAACTGATGCAGAATTTATTCTGCTCTACCACCAATATAAAATAACTTCATTTTCTCTTTATTGTTCTTTTTGACATTCCTTTATTTTACCTCCGTACTCATTCATAATTTCTCATTTAGTCTTTGCCTTCTGCTATGTTTGTATCTTAAATTTGTCAGTGACAGCCTCAGGCTTCTTTAGCCATGCCGGCAAAATACAGGATCAAAACCACTGCCAACTCTAGCTTAAAACAAAGTCCTAAATCGAAAGGAACAAAACCAATAAAAACATGTAACCATTCATTTCATCATTAGGAAAACACAGGCTCGTTCTATGTTAATAGATTTTCACCATTCAAAGTTTCTATAAATGGCTTTCTTAGAAAGTTTGCAAAACCCTGTATACACCTTTAGAAAACAACGGAGCATTATTGTATTAAATAATGCATAAATTCTAAATCATGTATGTTCTAAGACTCCTCCTACCTTAATTTTTGGATTCTTTTTTTTTTTTTAATGTTTATTTATTTTTGAGACAGAGACAGAGCATGAATGGGGGGAGGGTCAGAGAGAGAGGGAGACACAGAATCTGAAACAGGCTCCAGGCTCTGAGCTGTCAGCACAGAGCCCGACGCGGGGCTCGAACTCACGGACTGTGAGATCATGACCTGAGCCGAAGCTGAGCCGAAGTCCAACGCTTAACTGACTGAGCCACCCAGGCGCCCTTTTTTTTTTTTAAGGTTAAAATATTGTGTTTACAAAACGTGCTTTTCATAATGTTTATATAGAGACTGGGCTACAGGTTTAGCATTTTTACGGACAAAGTGTTGTGACATAGAAAACAGATTAATGTATGGCATTTTGGCCAGGTTTGGCTCTCCCATAAGAAAAAAATAGGGTAATTTATTCTAACATACTTTTCTAATACTCATATTTAAAATGACCACCAAGGATCCATATCAGGGCACAACCTGTTAGCTAAATTAACAATTGCCTTTCAGAATTGAAACCTAAAAATATTTGCTAATTGCTGTATTTTTTTGTATATTATTCCTTGAAAACAGATAAACTCCTGTTTATATTTTATTTTTACATTAACTTTACTTTAGTATTTTTAATGTTATTTTATTTTCATTCGGGTATAGTTAACATACAGTGTTATATTAGTTTCAGGTATAAAACCTTCATACGTTACCCAGTGCTTATCATGACAAGTGCCCTCCTTAATCCCCATCACCTATTTCACGCATCCCCCCACCCAGCTCCCCTCTGGTGACCATTAGTTTGTTCTCTATAATTAAGTCTGTTTCTTGGTTTGTCTCTCCCCCTGACCTTTCTCTCTCTCTCTCTCCCTCTTTTTCCTTCCTTTGCTTGTTTCGTTTCTTAAACCTCAAATATGAGTGAAATCATATGGTATTTGTCTTTCTCTGACTTGCCTTGTGCAAAAGTGTTTTCGTTTGATGTAGTCCTGATAATGTAGTTTTGCTTTTATTTCCTGTGCCTCAGGAGACATGTTTAGAAAAATGTTGCTATGTGGATGGAATTGGAAGGTATTATGCCGAGTGAAATAAATCAGTCATAGAAGGACAGATA
This sequence comes from Herpailurus yagouaroundi, assembly GCF_014898765.1. Classification (NCBI taxonomy): domain Eukaryota; kingdom Metazoa; phylum Chordata; class Mammalia; order Carnivora; family Felidae; genus Herpailurus; species Herpailurus yagouaroundi. Next base: position 72,373,529 of record NW_024412376.1, read on the forward strand.
TCATATATTTGCACTCATATGTGGATCTTGAGAAACTTAAGAGAAGACCGTGGGAAAACGGAAGGAAAAAAAATAGTTACAAACAGAGAGGGAAGGAAGCAAACCATAAGAGACTTTTAAATACAGAGAACAAACTGAGGGTGGATGGGGGGGTGGAGAGGGGAAATGGGTGATGGGCATTGAGGAGGGCACTTGTTGGGATGAGCACTGGGTGTTGTATGTAAGTGACGAACGACGGGAATCTACCCCAAAGACCTAGAGCACACTTTACACACTGTATGTTAGCCAATTTGACTATCAATCAATCAATCAATCAATAGAAATTTTGGACAAAAAAAAAAAATATTGCTATGGCCAATCTCAGAGACATTACTGCCAGGATGTTTATGGCTTCAGGTCTCACATTTAGGTCTTTAATCCATTTTGATTGCTAATCAAATTTTTGCTACACATATTTTTGTGTATGGTATAAGAAAGTGGCCAAGTTTCATTCTTTTGCATGTTGCTGTCCAGTTTTCCCAACACCATTTGTTGAAGAGACTGTTTTTTTCCCCCATTGGATATTCTTTCTTGCTTTGTTGAAGATTAGTTAATCATATAATTGTGGGTTCATTTCCGGGTTTTCTGTTCTATTCCATAGATCTGAGTGTCTCTTTTTGTGCCAGTACCATACTGTTTTGATTACTGTAGCTTTGTAATATAACTCAAGGCCTGGAATTGTGATACCTCTAGTTTTGTTTTTCTTTTTCAAAATTCCTTTGGCTGTTTGTGGTCTTTTGTGGTTCTATATAAATTATAGGATTTTTTGTTCTATCTCAGTGCGAAATGCTGTATTGGTATTTTGATAGGGATTGCATAAAGCCTGTAGATTGCTTTGGGTAATATAGACATTTTAACAATCTTTGTTCTTCCAATCCATGAGCATAGAAGGTCTTTCTATTTCTTTGTGTCATCTTCAATTTTCTTTATCAATGTTTTATATTTTTCAGAATACAGGTCTTTCACCTCTTTGGTTCGGTTTATCCTTTGGTATCTATTATTTGGGGGGCAATTGCAAATGGGATTGTTTCCTGAATTTTTCCTTTTGCTTCATTATTAGTGTATAGAAGTGCAACAGATTTCTGTAGGTTGAATTTGTATCCTGTGATATTGCTGAATTCATATATCAGTTCTGGTAGTTTTACATGGAGTCTTTAAGGATTTCTATGCATAGTGTCATGTCATCTGCAAATAGTGAAAATTTTACTTCTTCCTTACCAGCGTGGATGCCTTTTCTTTCTTTTTTTGTTGTCTAATACCTGTGGCTAGGACTTCTACTACGATGTTGAATAAAAGTGTTGAGAGTGGACATCCTTGTCTTTTTCCTGACCTTAGGAGGAAAGCTCTTAGTTATCCCCCCACTGTGGGTTTTTCATATATGGCCTTTATTATGTGGAGGTATGTTCCCTCTAAACCTACTTTGTTGAGGGTTTTTATCATGAATAGGTGTCGTACTTTGTCAAATGTATCTGCATCTATTGAAATAAGCATATGTTTTTTTTTCTTTCATTTTCTTATTGATGTGACATATCCCATTGATTGATTTGCGAATATTGAACCACCCTTTCATTCCAGGAATAAATCTCACTTGGTTGTGGTGAATGATTTTTTTAATGTATTGTTGGATTCAGTTTGCTAGGACAGTATTTTGTTGAGTATTTTTGCATCTGTGTTCGTCACAGATATTGGACTGTAGTATGTTTTTTGTGTAATGTCTTTATCTACTTTTGGTATCAGGATGATAGTGACCTCATAGAATTTGGAAGTTTTTCTTCTATTTTTTGGAATAGTTTGAGTAGAAAAGGTATTAACTCTTCTTTAAATGTTTGGTAGAATTCACCTGTGAAGCCAGGTGGTCCTGGACTTTATTTGTTGGGAGTTTTTTATTGCTGATTCAATCTCTTGCCTGGTAATCGATGTATTCAGATTTTCTATTTAGTTTTGATAGGTTAAATGTTTCTAGATATTTATCCATTTTTTCTAGGTTGTCTAATTTGTTGGTGTACAGTTTTCATAATATTCTCTTACAATTTGTATCTCTGCAGTGTTAGTTGTTATTTCTCCTCTTTCATTAGAGATTTTGTTTATTTGAGTCTATTCTCTTGCTCTCTCTCCCTCTTTGAGGAGCCTTGCCAGAGGTTTATCAATTTTGTTCATCTTTTCATAGAACCAGGTCCTGCTTTCATTGATCTGTTCCTTTTTTTTTTTTTTTAGTTTCCATATGTTTTATTTCTTCTGTAATCTTTATTATTTTCTTCTTCCTACTGGTTTCAGGTTTTGTGTGTGTGTGTGTGTGTGTGTGTGTGTGTGTTGTTTTTGTTTTTGTTTTTATAGCTCCTATAGGTGTAATCTTAGGTTTTTCTTCCTTCTTGTGGTATAAACTTCCCTCTCAGAACCACTTTTTCTGCATCCCAAAGGTTTTGAACAGTTTTGTTCTCATTTCTGTTTCTTTCCGTATACTTTTTGATTTCTTTGATTAATTTCCATATCATAATTAAACTATCAGTTTTTTTTAGCTTTGAATTCATTTTAATAATTCAAAGCTTAAACATCTAGCATGTACTATTCATAGATAATTACTTTATATGAAAGTTAACAGTATAAGAGGTAATGAGACTCACAATTTATATAATCAAAAATTTCATAGTCAATAAGATATAATTTACATTATAATATAGTTGCATATGTATTAAGTGTAAAACTGTCTTTTTTTACATTTACCTATATTTCCCATTACCTAATAAAAATGGTGCCATAAGCAGCTTAATTTAAAGTTATCTTCAAGTTTTAGGTATTTTATTACTTTCTCTGTCTCCCTTACCTTTTCAGATTGTAACTTTATTATTTTTTTAATGATATAAAAAATATTAGCAAGGATCTGATTCGAATCCAGAGTTTATACTCTTGTTTGTAGTTCTTTTATCTAACTTACTTAAAACATGTTGCATAACTTCTCTGTGGCTCAGTCTTTCCCAGGTCACATAATTTAAATACTGAAATCAATAATACAGAGTTGTAAGGTTTTTATCAACCCTACTTTAATACAATAGATTTTTATGAAGTCTCATATTTTAAAGTGTCCACAATTACACATTATAAAATAGTATAAATATAGATGTTGTAAACTATTCAAAACAATTATAAAAAGACATTCAGGAATAAAGTTGAATTCAAGAATAAATTGCTTTAGTTTTATGGAATATTATTACAATGGGAAAATATGGTCCACTAAACTATATGTTCAAAATGTTATCATAGCACTGATGGACTGTAAAATTAGTACTTTAAACACATCCCAGCAAGAATTATTATGGGGCTGTATTTCATGTCTTTAAGGTATCTACTATCTACAATTACTTTAAATATCTAAACTTATTTTACCTCATACATTTCTATGCAGAAACTATAATTACTTATATTTTATTAGCTATAAATTTATATAATTCTGAAATTATTTATTAGAATAAAATACTTTAATGAAATACTATTTCCTTTGCTGAGTTTGTATTATTTTATGTCTCGATCATTTAGTGATTCTTCTTGTAAATCAATGAAATGGCTTTTTGGTTTTTTTTGGTATGGACTTCTCAAATCCCTTTGATTTGTTCAGGAGGCATTAAGTCTAAGGCAGTCAAATAAATAAATCTGAGTTCTGTGCATTTTTACTATTTTACCTGGTTACAGGTCATTCCATTTCAGACCATGTTAAGTGGAGATATTATAAGAAGAAGCAGAGAAGGTATTACTGAATGAAAGAGCTTAATGGAAGAGATTATGTAGAAGTAAAGGATTTTTTTTTTTTTTTGCATCTTGAATAGTGGTATTTTCATTATTCAATTCAAATAGTCAATGAATACTCTGTAGGTACCTCCAGTGTAAGATGTACTAAGTAAGCACTTAGCCACATTTCTTGCCCTGGTGAGTGAGTCTACAAAAGACAAAGACAATTCTGCGTGATAACATACCTTCTTTGTTTCTGGCTGGTATTTAGATAATTATAAAAGAAAGAATAATATGTTCACTAAAAAACAAATATAAGGACACAGCTAGAGTCATATGTGAGCAATACAGAAAATTTCAGATGCATGTAACACATGTAATTCCTAACAAAGAGACCACTGTTTGGATCCAGTTTTGTTTTTTAGAAAAAAATTATTGAGCACCATTTGTGTGCTGGATTTGATAGACTAGGCTGAGGCTAAAAAGGCTTACATTTTTCCTTATGGAGTTATCAGTCTTATAGTATCCTCTTTAATGAAATTATACCTGGGTACATTTCCCCAGTGAATGGCTATTTTTGCATTAAAATTTTATTCTGTGTTAAAGACAATTTCTTCCAGGATACATGTGAATTAGTCTGTCAGTTTTCTCCTGGCCAGTGTTGTTTAGCAGAATTTTCCCACCCATTATATTAAAATAAGCATTGTAGTTGATACAGAAAGACTGATTTAATTGTTGGGATTGCAGTGATTTGTTTTATGGTGCTAAAATGAATGTCCCTGCTAGAGCCATATTATTCTTAATCACTTATATGTGCATACTATAGCACCCAAAGGAAACAATTTACAATATGCAAGTACCTTTGGATGTTTGGTTTGATCTCTTTAGATTAGATGAGAAAATTTAAAAACTACACTTGGGTTTGAACATTCCTAAACTATTCAATTGTGTTTTCTTTAAAAAGAAACCTACATCATACTATCAGTGCAAGTCTGCAGTGTTTTGATGTAATTGCATTATTCCTATATATCATGTCTCCAACCTTTTTTCATATATCTGTGATCAAGTGCATCTATGAAAACTGAACTTGATACGCCTATGGTATATTCTAGTTCCTTTAATACTCCCAAGTCATCTTAGAACTTTCTTTGTCAAAAAAAAAAAATAGAACTTTCTTTGTCTCCTCAGTTTTGCTTATACCCTGCATTCAGTCTATCAGTCTATCAGCAAATCCAACGGACTCCCCTTTCAAAATACACACATTTTTTTCCCACTTGACAGCTGCTCACTAACTCTAATCCCACCACCCTGGTCCAAGATAGTATTATCTTTTGGCCATATTATTGATATGACTTCTTATCCAGTCTGCTTGCTTTAGCATTACTTGATTATAGTTTATTCACAACATAGTAGTCAGGGTGACACTTTCAACATATATCAGATTGTATGATGTTTCCACTCTGTATTTTCTAGTGACTGCCAAAGCCATTTTATTATTTTCTTTTTTACTTTTTATTTTTATCCCAGTATAGTTAACATACAGAGTGTTACATTAGTTTCAACATAGTGTGCCAAAGCCCTTTAAGAATTGAATGTCCCTCCATGATGAGAACTTCCACCAGCCATGCCTTCCTTTACCATCTGGCCTCCTCTCATGTTATATACCTCAGGAACACTAATCCTGAAATGTATCAAGCAGGTTCCTGCCTTAGGGCCTTTTCACTTGCTGTTCCCTGCCTGTTATGTCTTGATACACATTCCATGTTGCTTGCTGCCTCCTCTTTTTATGTCTCTGATTAAATGATATCCTCTCAGACTTTGATGACCCTGCTTTAAATTGTGCCTTCAAATCCAGCCAATTCCATTCTTCTTCTCTGCTTTGCTTTTCCCCTAGTACTTTATATTATGTGAAATATTTGTTTTACTTTTTTGTTTAATGTCTCTCTCTTCCTTTACTAGAACGTAAGTTTCTTCAGGGCAGAGATTTTTGTTTTGTCCCCTGCTGTATCTGCAGTATCTAAACCAGTGTTTGGTAATAATAGGAATAATAAATATTAAATTGATGGAGGAAGGAAGTATGGTGGATACCAACCATGCCCTGTCCTACCAGCCAATAAAATGATGACAATACTTTCAAAGTTATGATCCCTCCATTTTTATCTTCATGGGTTTTTATGCAGATGCTCTGTGCCCCTCCCCCCATAATTTAGGAGCTAAAAATATAGAAATTGCAAATGTAAAAAGTAACTCACATAAGATCCTCTTCCTTGTTTGGATGGCACATGTGCTTTGATGTCACACATATTATGTTTGAATCTCAGCCCAGCCTCTGATGGGCTGTGTAATCCAACCCTTTACGTAAAACCTCTCGGAGTCGTATGTACATTAGAGATGATAGTATCTCAATACTTAACTTTTTATTTTTTACCTTCAAAAGTACAGTTTGATATGCTTTATCCTAACAATAATAACAATGATAAAGCATGGTAATGTTCACTAGAGAGATTGTTAGTTAAATGCCTGGTATAATGTCTATCTCATGAGAGCTGCTTAGTGAAATTATACTATTTCTGGCCATTCTTTCCTATGAGTAGATGATATAAGCACCAAGGCTCACAATTAAAAGAGACCATAAATCTAAAGGGAACTGTTTTTTTTTTTTTTTTAATTTTAGAATCAGTGCTTCTATTTCCTAAGCCATTTATTTCAGACAAGTGGGTAAACATTTATAATTGTTAAGGTCATGTATAGAATTCAGCCAACTTATATACATAAACATAAAAGCTGCCCAAGTACAGAAATATTCATTTTTTGCTTTACAACAGAAGTTCTTACTTTTTAAAAGGGGTTTTATTAAAGAAAGAGTATACTTTTGACTTTTGGTGAATTTTCAAGGTAGATTATGTTAATGTTAATTCACTGTTTTTTCCCTCCATGGTACCATATGCTAGACACTCAATAGATTAATAAATTATTTATGAGGTTTTTTCCATAAGTTAATTTTGTTTGAACACTTAAAATTTTGAGTTTAAAGACATACTTTGTTTGTAATTAAACATAAATGTATTAATGATTCAGCCTTCCCTCATCTAAACCAATCTTTTTATGTTTTCAAGTATTTTGAAAAATTTGCTCAGTTTTGGAGTGCTTGGATGGCTCAGTCGGTTAAGCGTCCGACTTTGGTTCAGGCCATGATCTCGCAGTCTGTGAGTTCGAGCCCCATGTCAGGCTTTGTGCTGACAGCTTGGAGCCTAGAACCTGCTTTGGATTCTGTGTCTCCCTCTCTCTCTCTCTCTGCCCCTCCCCTGCTCATGCCTCTGTCTCTGTCTTTCGCTCAAAAGTAAATAAACATATTTTTTTTTAATTTGCTCAGTTTTGGCTCTTAATTATTCTTGTTGAGAGTAAAAGCATATAGACTGATTGTTTTCCACAAAAGTAAAATATATATTTACAAAGAAGCATATATGTGTAAAATTATTACATACTTATCAAGCAAAATGTCTCAAGAACTATTACATAAAATATCCCTCTTGGAGACTGTAACCTCCTGATAGAAGTTAACGGATCAAGTGTGAGAGACCTATTTGTCTTTTTGTTAAATAATTTATTACAGGATCATTGATTTCTTTAACATCACTACATGTGGTTATTTAGAGTGTGTCTATCTAGCAAAACACAGATGGCAAATGTTAAGGAGAGAATTTTGGATTTTAGGAAGTTTGAGTAATAGACAAAAATCCCATTGCCATTATGTATTTTCAAATTTAAAAAGCAAAAAAAGAAAAAGAAAAAATGCTGCTCCAAAATGTCATTTGTTTATAATTTGAACTAGGGAATATCTTCAGTTGGGAAAATAACTTGTGGTGGTATCTATTTTGAGTATGTTTTTGTTCTATACCTATCTTGCTTTACTCAGAAGTCTAGTATTCTAATCAAATATTGTACCACATTATACAAAGTTAAGGTGAATAAAATGTAAAGATATTCCTGAACAGTGGATAAATAACCTCTGAAAAGATTAATGATCTTTAATGACAGACAAGGCAGCTTACTTTAAAGAGACTGCTATGACTTTTTAAAGATATTTTTGTCAGTGTAGAAACAGTGTGAGTATATGAGATTGTGTATTTTAAATCTTTCTTCAAGAAATAGCTCTTCTTGGGGCGCCTGGGTGGCTCAGTCGGTTAAGCCTCCGACTTCAGCTCAGGTCAGGATCTCGAGGTCCGTGTGTTCGAGCCCCGCGTCGGGCTCTGGGCTGATAGCTCAGAGCCTGGAGCCTGCTTCCGATTCTGTGTCTCCCTCTCTCTCTGCCCTTCCCCCATTCATGCTCTGTCTCTCTCTGTCTCAAAAATAAATAAACGTTAAAAAAAATTTTTTAAAAAAGAAATAGCTCTTCATAATTTTGCACGTAAACAGAGCAGGGTAAGGTGGAATTTAATAATGTCATTTAGGGGCGCCTGGGTGGCTCAGTTAAGCATCCGACTTCAGCTCAGGTCATGTTCTCACAGTCCATGAGTTCGAGCCCCACATCGGGCTCTGTGCTGACAGCTCAGAGCCTGGAGCCTGCTTTGGATCCTGTGTCTCCCTTTCTCTCTGCCCCTCCCCTGCTCATGCTCTGTCTCTCTCTGTCTCAAAAATAAATAAAAACATTTTAAAAAATTTTAATAATATCATTTAAATAAACAGCTAATAAAAATGAAATGTGGTGTTTACTTGTTATGGAGGATAAAACAAACAAAAAAACAAGACAAAAAGATGGGTTTTGGATGAAGGTCTGAATCTGTCCCAAAGTTGGTATCCTTAGAGTCTATACTAGAATTTTCTAACATGATCAGGGTTGTGAGTTATTGGAGAATTTTCTCATCAGTGTTATTTAAGTTATACCTCATTTCTCATCATGTTGTGTTGTGTAATCTGTTGATACAAATGCTAGAGATAATTTTTAAAGATGTTTATGGTGGTCTGCCCTGCTGAACTTCCAAGTCAGTATCTCCATGTTAAATCAAAATTATTCTCTATGAAAGATTCTTACTATTATCTTAATCTCATTTATCATTATATAGATATGAATTTTATATGTGTGGACTGTTGATTACTCACCAAACAACCTGAATGGTGTATTTGATGAATGTTCATCATTTGAATTCAACAGATAAAGGCAAAGCAATATTCCCTACTCAAAAATGTACCCATTCTAAGTTACATTTTATAATAATGTGTTAATTTAAGATAATTTACTTTATAATACATGCTAGAATAAAAGTGACAGTAATATGTTCTGAAATATATGGTTCATAAATTATTGTACTCACATTGGTTAAACAAAGAATAATTTTACTGGTTTGTAAAATTTGGTCAAGATATTACAGCAAGTACTTTTACATTACTTTCCTAAGCTGAATTTAGCACAGAATATCCCAGAGCTGAACTGATTATAGAGTGCCAATATGAGGAATCACTTTAATAAAAAACATTTGCTATGAGAACTCACTTAAGAACTTCTGGTCTGATAGGATATTTTTACTTTTCCAAATTAAGCTTTGAAAAATGTAGTAACGAATCACAGAAATGACTCTTGGTCCTAGAAGTCTTACCAGTGCAATCTGTCAAATGCATGGGGACATCAAAAGAGTTATAGGAATTTATAACATTTTGTGAGAGGGAGTGTGTGTGTGTGTGTGTGTGTGTGTGTGTGTGTGTGTGGTGTGTTGAAAAAAGGAGGTATATGTAAGTAATTTTCCTCTAAGTTTTCCAAGTTGTGACAAAACATTGTAAATTTATATCCAAACTGACTGCAGCTCTGCCTTTTCGCTGCAGTGGTCTTGCATCTCAGAAGGCAACAGTGGTCACATGTATATAAGCACATATGTTACCTTGAATGCTGCCTTTGGATGCCATAGACAAACTGACTTATCAGGAGAGTCTATCATTATTCCACAGTTTTTGAAATTAAAAATATCTCTTCATTTATGTTATTTGTCCTATAAACTTGTTACACTAGTTCCCTAACTTACTATTGATTAGAGAGGCTATAGAACTCTTGAATTATGTATGAGTGCAATTGTATTCTGTGATATGTTTTGAAAATTGTCCTCTCTCTTCCCATTTCACTGGACCTCATCTGCCCTTTCAGTTCTCATTTATTAATTCTGGAAGCTATGGATTGGATAATGATAGACTTTGTAATCAAAGCACAGCCACTATTTTTGTAGCCGTTGAAGATGAGAATTAGCTAGAAAGTATGGAGTTTCAATGACAGGCGATGCTGCTACCTATTTGGGGGAATGGTTCAAAATGGGACAAGTAGATGTACTTAATGCTTAGAAAAAAGTGACATGACATTCTTAGAGTTAAAATATCCATACAGTGGTAGGTGATAAAAAAAAAAAAAACTGCTTTCACTTCAGCCTTACTGAGACAACACTGGTATGAGAAACTTTGAAATATGACTAAGAGTTGTGTGAACATGGAGATAAGGAGAAAAGACTTCAGAAAATCAGATTGGGCTCAATAAATATGGAGGCAGAATACTATTTTTGTGTACTCTTACTGTGTTCAGTCTCAGTCTTTCTCAAAAATCACATCACACTTCAATTAACTTTGGTAGGGTTTTTTGTTTGCTTGCTTTTTATTTTTGCTTTGTGCAAAACAAAGATTTAAAATGGTTTTGGAGGGGCGCCTGGGTGGCGCAGTCGGTTAAGCGTCCGACTTCAGCCAGGTCACGATCTCGCGGTCCGTGAGTTCGAGCCCCGTGTCAGGCTCTGGGCTGATGGCTCAGAGCCTGGAGCCTGTTTCCGATTCTGTGTCTCCCTCTCTCTCTGCCCCTCCCCCCTTCATGCTCTGTCTCTCTCTGTCCCAAAAATAAATAAAAACCTTGAAAAAAAAATTAAAAAAAAATAAAAAATAAAATAAAATGGTTTTGGAGTATAGAGAACATGCTCTTAAGTTTATCTTACATTCTTGGTCCCAGGGAGCATTTACAAACCTACCAGTTGAATTATTCAGAAAAGTGTAGTTACAAATAAACTTATCCAAGAATATACTGAATTCTATTTTTTGCTAAATTCAAACTGTATACTTTTTATATAGGAATGGAATAAGTTATTAAAAATAAAATATCAAGCTAAACCACAATAGAAACCATTGGGGGAGAAAAACCTACTCATGACTGCACAGGGTTTTAACCTCTCTCTCTCTCTCTCTCTCTCTCTCTCTCTCTCTCTATATATATATATATATATATATATATATGTATATATATATTCTTCATATTGAAGAACAGAGCATTAACACTTTGACAATTACTTTTGACCATAAAGACACATGCTTCTTTTGGCTGATATTATGTAAAATTAATTGGAGGGGTTAATTGGACTCATTATAGTTCCAGGGTCTGGGGAAGGCTGGATTTCCTTCTTGTCAAAAAACAAAACAAAACAAAAATTTTCCAGATATTTAAAAATTCTATCTCATTGTCTCCTTTTCAAGTCTGATTATTTTCTTTTGAGAAAATAACTTTATCACCTTGGTTCTACAGTGGAGGAAACAGATACTCCTTGAGAATGCTTAGTATCTTTGTTTCATTCAAGTGTATAAACTTGAATGCTAGTAGACTATGGTTTTTTAAAGATATAATTAATATACAGCATATAGCACTATATAAGTTTATATATAACAAATGAATTTGGTTTACATATATTGTGAAATGATTACCATAGTAGGTTTAGTTAACACTTAACATCTAATATAGATATAAAAAAAGAAATGTCTAAAAAAGTTTTTTTCTTCTGGTAAGAACTCTTGGGATGGACTTAACAACTTTCACATATACCCTCTAACACTGTTAACTGTAGTCACCACGTTGTACATGACATCCTTAGGACTTATTTACCTTATAACTGCAAGTCTGTACCTTTTTTTTTTTAAGTTTATTTATTTGGAGAGAGAGAGTGCCAGCAGAGGAGGGACAGAGAGAGAGGAAGTGAATCCCAGGCAGGCTCTGCACTGTCAGCACAGAGCCTAACACAGGGCTCGATCCCATGAACTGGAAGATCATGACCTGAACTGAAATCAAGAGTTGGACACTTAACTGACTGAGCCACTCAGGCGCCCTGCAAGTTTGTACCCTTTGAACATCTCCCTCCAATTCCCCCTTCTCCTATCCCAGTACTGCCTATGGTAACCAGAAATCTGATCTCTTTTTCTATGAGTTGTTTGTCTGGTTGGGAGATTCCACATATAAGTAAAAGCATACAGTATTTGTCTTCCTCTGTGTGACTTCATGTAGCATAATGCCCTCAAGTTTGACCCACATTATAGAGGAGACTGCAGTTTAATCCTCAAGCAATTGATGTGAATCTTTGAACCAGTTTCTTAAAATCTTTTTCTTCCATGTCATCAACTCTTAACTGGAAGTGGTACCACACCTATCTGATTCACACAAATCTTAATACTAAAATACTCAATGGTATTCACAATGTTGTGCTGTTTCTAGCTTCTACAAGTCAGTTGGGGATACCAGAACAGTTATTCAATTGCTTTAATGTGGCTGGACTGAATTCTTCCATATAAGCAAATATTCTACATAACCACCTATAGTTTCTCTATACTCTAAAACTTTTTTTTTTCAAAAATTTTTTTTACATTTATTTATTTTTGAGACAGAGTGGGACAGAGCATGAATGGGGGAGGGTCAGAGAGAGAGGGAGACACAGAATCTGAAACAGGCTCCAGGCTCTGAGCTGTCAGCACAAAGCCTGATGCGGGGCTCAAACTCACAGACTGTGAGATCATGACCTGAGCCGAAGTCGGTCGCCCAACCAACTGAGCCACCCAGGCGCCCCTATACTCTAAAACTTAACGTAAGCCATTTTTAATGAAAATCTTTATAAGTATACATCCCTTAATTTTTTACAAAAAATAGTAAATATTTTACTTCTTTAGATCTAGAGTCATTTTAGGAATGACATGGTCATATTTTGTAACCCAATGATATCCTCACAAACTTTTTTAAAAATGTAAACCTATTTTCACTTATACTAAATGATCCCAATGCTAGAGTTTTTTTGTTTTTAAATATTTGTTAATCATCTATTGCCAAGTCATAGAAATGTAACAGGGCTAAGATTAATAGTACTTCTTCTCCCAATTAACATTTTATGCTTTGAAACTAAGAGCAGTTTTTATAGAGCAAAGTACAAAGATGATTTGAATAATTTAGTTTTGTAATCTTAAGAAACACTAGTGATTAAAGAGCTGAGTAATTGATGTCATTCAACAGGTGACTTCTGGGTAAGTGAGCTTTACAACAATTCTTGAAAGCATTACTGAGGAGAAAGTTGGTAATTTCCAGCTCTTAATTTGAGTAAAATATTCCAGGGTAAACGAGGCAACTCTAAAATCTTCTATGGGCTTGATTTTAAAAGCCAAAATAATGGAAAATATTCTCCTGAATGTTAATACATGAAACTAGTGAAATAAAAATGAAATCACTAAGAAGCAAGCTGTTAATTGCATAGGAAATGCCAAACAGCTTAGTTGATAGACACCTTTTTCTATAAACTACCAAAAGCATGAAAATGATCCTAATTTGTATATTTGCCGAAGATAATAACTATTCCTAAGAGTTATTTTTGTTAATGGCAGTGTGGAAAAAGACAATGAAACCATGGGGCACCCAGTTTTGTGAAATCGGTATAATAATTAATTACAACCTTGGCCCAGTAATTAAGTAGTCAGTCACCTTGCCAGAGTAAGTTCAAAGACACTTAGGTGGTTCATTTAAGTTTATTATTTCAAAATATTGAATTAGGCACTGTGGGCTGGAAAGGAACATAGATTAGCGAATTAAACAGATACCTCAGCCAAATAAAGTTCCAGCCCTGGCACAGCTTCTGACTTTGCTGGATGACTTGAGCAAGTCACTTAACCTCCCTGTCCTTCAAGTCTCTGGCAACCAAGTGCCCGATACCTCTGAGATATGTAAAAAGAAGAAGTTAAATTAAATAGAACTATACCTCTTGGCAAAAAGTAAATGAGCAGAATTGCTAATGAGCTAATAGAACCCAAAAAGCTAAAATTTTAATTGTGCAACTTTTGATCATTAAGTAGTCTTTAGGCACAGTTCACTAAAAGATTTCAGTGTATGATACTGTGCTAACATTTTAGTAAAGATCAACTTGCATCTATAAATTCAGTTCATTTCCTAGTCTGAGTTTCACAGTAGACAAGATAGATGCCTGAGTAAGGTTAATTGTCAAGTGGTTTCATCTCAGCAAACTTCTTAATCCAAAATCTATAACTACTGGAAAGTTCAAGCTTGAATAACTAGGATATTTCTCTGAACTCAGTTCTCTTGAAAAGAAATTACAAGTTTAAACATTGGCTAGATATGCCCAGTTTATCTTACTAGATCTATACAAATTACTCTGGCATCTAAAATACCATGGCGTCACACAGAGTGGTCATTCTGCTGATTCTGAGCTATGCAAAATCCGTAAGTGCCCTTTCTTTTTTCCTAAGGGATTTTGTGGGTTTTTAAGTTTATTTATGACAAAGAGAGAGAGAGAGACAGACAGCATGAGGGAGCAGAGTGGGGCAAAGAGGGAAGGAGAGAATCCCAAGCAGGCTCCATGCTGTCAGCACAGATCCTGATGCAGAGCTTGAACCCATGAACCGTAAGATCGTGACCTGAGCCTAAACTAAGAGTTGGACACTTAACTGACTGAGCCACCCAGGTGCCCCCATAAGTGCCTTTTCAGTTAGCACAGTTACTTTCAAACTGCTGCCAGACGTGATCATCACCAGCATACTTGGCATTTATCTAATGTTTCAAAATGTACATAATATTTTATACACCTCATCTATGTATTCATATGTGCATGCATGTATAGGAATTTATTCAGTGCCAGGTGTTGAAGGTAGAAAACTGTCAAGTCCTGCCTGAGCATATTTATGAACATCCTGTGATAATGCTTTAGGAAGACTGCAGTATAACCAAAGAGTTGTGAATAGCACTTAAGAAAGGCTAAAGGAAAGAGATAACTTTGAAGCAGAATATTGAAGGTTTCCAGACAGAAGAGGGGGAGTTTTCAGACAGAAGAAATGGTAAGAAGAAAGCCAAAACATTATCAAAGATCCAGGATTAGTTGAGGAAAAGTGAGACACTTGGTGTAGTTATAGAATAGGTTATATGGGACTCCTGGGGGAAAAGAAGTGTGAAGAGTCAAAGCTAGAAAAATAAAGTAGGAAGATCTTTCAAGAACAAAGAATATTGGGCTTGGCTTCTAGACAGTGGGGGAAAGGCATGGTTAGCCCTATTCTATAAAGAATGATTTTACAACAGTGAGGGGTGGAGAGTGGGAGTGAGTGGGATGTGACCTTGGAGCAGGAGTGGTTAGGAACTTCTATGAGCCTGAATCAGAGAAGTGGCCATTAGCCTAAAGAGGAATAAATGGATCTGAGAAAGATGTAGATGAGTGAAGAAGAACTGGTGATCAGCTATATAAAGAACTGAAAGAAAAGGAAGTGTCAAGGCTTTTGGTTTGGGCAACTGAGCAGATTATGTCATCACTATCCAAGGTGAGTGATAGAAGACAAGCAGCAGGTTTCTCAGGGAAGATACTTGAGGTCCATCTTGGCACCCTACTAGGTCTGAAATGCCAGGGTAACTGGAGATGTTACAAATCAGATAGAAATATGAACTTGGAGCCCAGAAAGGTTTAAGGTTAGTGATAGAGATTTGGCAGTCTTCATTATATGGTCAAAGCCAGAGGAATAAATGAGATTGCCAAGGGCAAGCAAACAGACGAAGAGGCTAAGGATATACCGTAGGAGACATCATGTAGATGATAATGGAAAATTAAATGACTTGTGGAGGACAATATGAGGACAAAGGAGAATACAGAGTCTAGAAGTAACCCAAGGTTTTGAGCTGGGAGACCAGTAAAATTGTGGTTGCATTAGCAAAAATAAGGAAGCCAAAAAGAGAAAGAAATTTGATGGTTAGTTTTAGATAAGTTGAAGAGTATTTTCTTTCACTGTCAGTAAACAATAAGGTATGCTTCTTAAAATCTGAATTGCTTTATTAGTTGTATATTTTTTAAAGGCTCTCTGACCATCATTTAAAAATGAAGTATTTATATGTTGGAAAGGCCACTGGATTGGGAATCAGAAAGCGCTTGAGTCTGTTCTAGACCCATTGTTCATTCAAATATTTATTAAGCATGTACTATGCTAGATGTTGGGTTGCAGTGGTTAGTTATCTGCCCCTGTGGAGCTTACAAATAGAGAAAATGTAATCAAATCCACACAAATAAATATGTAAATTCTAGTATACTAAGTGCCTTTAAACAGCAGTTGTAGGAGAAGATAAGTGTGAATTTATGACATGGAGACCTCTCCTAAAATGAGGGTCAGAGAAGGCTTTTTCAAAGAAATAATAGTTGAGATCTGATAAAAGAAGTGGAAGCAAAGATGGGGGACAGCTCTCCAAGAGAGGATAATATATACGGGCTAACACTAGAAGGCAGTTTGGCCATTTTCCATTTCTGAGAATAGGCTGTATGGGTGGAGTGGACAGGAAAAGTAAAAGGGCCTTTGAATGAGTCTGGTGAGATGAGCAGAGTCGAGATTATGCCAGATTTCATAGTATCTCTTCAGATAACTTATTATGAAATGATGGGTGCTTACACCAGAGTGGTGGTGAAGAAGGTAAGAACTAATATGTAATACATTTTATTTTTTTAATTTTTAAAAAAATGTTTAATGTTTATTTGAGAGAGAGATAGAGACAGAACATGAGTGAGGGAGGGACAGAGAGAAAGGGAGATAGAGAATTTGAAACAGGCTCCAGGCTCTGAGCTATCAGCACAGAGCCCCACGCAGGGCTTGAACTCACGAACCATGAGTTCATGACCTGAGCTGAAGTCGGACGTTTAACCAACTGAGCCATCCAGGCGTCCCAATATGCAATATATCTTAAAAGGCAAAATCAACAGAACTTGAAAGATTGGATGGGGTGTGTAGGATAAGGGATTCAAAGATGATTCTCAGGTTTCTGGCTTATGCAACTGGATGATGATGTTGCCATTCTCCAAGAGGGAGATCCCTGGAAAAGCAAGTAGATTTGTGCAGGTAGAAGTTCATTAGATCAGTTTAGCGTATGTTGGGTTCAAGATGCATTTGAGATATCCAAATGAAGATTCCAAAATAGGCACTGACACACAGAGGTAGAGGAAAAGACTAGAAAAAAGGAAGTAACAATGTGCCAGTCACTGGGACATAAATAGCAATATAAAACACTGGTGTGGAAGGGTTCAAAAGGATACAGTGTATGTTGAGAAGGGCCTCAAATTGAACCTTTGAAAGGAATTAAAACATTTAAAGTCCAGGTAGAGAAAGAGAACATAGTAAATAAGAGATCATATGATCACACAATTATTAAGAAAAGCAGGAAAGCAGTAAAAGTATTTCAAGATGGAGGGAAGGAGTAATCAGCAAACTCTGTGTCCCTTGGTCAGTGCCTATATTCTCTGTACTTACCTGTAAAACCGGTAGGTAATGTTTGTGTGCATATCCCAGAGCGTTGTTGGTCATCGTTCAGATCTGATAATGTTTGAGAAATGTTGAAATCTATCCATTGTTTTATTATGTACTTATTCTCAGTTCCCAGGGTTTCTTGTTTTGTTGGTTGGTTTTTAACACTGGGACCATTCACATCCTTATCTAACAGTCCTCTTTAGAAAAATAAGGGAGCCAAAAAGAATATGAATTTGAACATGAAAATGTTTCTAGGTCTTTTGCATGGTTGCATGGGAAGCAATTACACTCAGAATCTGAAACATCTCTCCCACTTACTTTTCTCTCCTGCCTTTCCCCTAGGAACCTGGAAATCCCCACAAACTACTTTGGGACTTATGGGTATAGGCTTCAGTACCTTTATTCTGTAAATGAAACTACTGAGTAATCAGTTCCCAGTGATTAAAGTGCTAGCTAAAGACGGAAAACTTCTGGTATGCAGGGAATGCCATATTGGTACAGTTTTCCTTCATCTGAATTGTTAAATAGTGACACATCACAAGCTGTCCCCAGTTTGAATTCTGGAGTGGTCATTACTTGATATTTAGGAAGAGGGAAGGCCAGACGATAGGGGTCCCTTTCTACAGAAGATAGGCAGGCAGCCAGGCACCTAGCACAGTGACTGTCCCTTAACCTCACTTCTGAGAAGTAGATTGTCTCTTATCCTCACTGTTCGCTAGCGAGCACCAAAACCTCACTCTTCCTGTAGGTCACTGTGGCAATAGTCCCAACCACAGTAGACTACTATATACAAATGATTCATTTCCAGACTTCTGCTTTCCTTTAAAGAGTCAGCTGTCATGTGCTACCTGTGACTCACTCAGGCTCCTTTGCCCCAGGGAAGTAAGCACTCTAAAGATTCCTGAGTTCCAGGGCCAAGCCAAGATTGTCATGTTGTTTTCCTGATGATGCAGCACAGAAGCATTCTCACTAATTCCCACTTGCTGTGCTGCCAGCTAAAGGACCATTGTTTCTGAGCCTAAGAACTAAGAGAGAAGGCAATTTGTGTTGCTTTGATTGTGCAGGACAAAAATTAAGCCAGTTGTAGCCTGTAAACTATTAAAGAGATAATAAGTATTTCCACAGTGACTCACAGTATGAGAGATGGCCATACCTAAAGCCGATATTCTAATTCCATATTTTGTTTATCAGGGAAGGTAGAGATGTTCAGAAAATTCAGAACGTGACCTTGAACTTTTCACGCTCTGTAAACTGAGCCTTAGCCTAATGAAGCTCTACAAAGGGTACTGATTTCACATTCGTTTTTCTTCCATCTCATTTTTAAAAATTGACATTTTCTAAACTGTAGTTTTTTACTTAGCAAACTAGGAAATATATTAGCTTTAAACAAGGATTTAATTTTGAGGAGGTTTTGATATTCACATTTTCTTAATCTCCTTTTCTGAGCACCAGTGTCCTTTATATTCCAGAATCGGGTCAGCTGTCATGCACTTTTGCCAAATGTTCATACTGTTGAGGCCAGAAACAGATGAATCACTTATTGCCTAACTAAATTAAGCTAAAATGTGCCACTGGTGGCATCCCTATTACAGAATTATTCCCTGCTACTACTTGTGTCAGTATGTTTTGGTGTTGGATATATTCTAGATATTCATAAATCAACTGAACAAGGGCAAAAAATGTTTTAAATGCGTGTAGGAGCTAAGAAACTTTTTTTATTATATAAATGAAAGTTAATAATTTAACTAAAATGAAATCTAACCTATATAGTGATTTTTTATATTATCAACCTTGGCATTATTAGCAGTCATATTTTATAGGGTAGTCTCATATAGTATAAATGAGGTTAGGTTTACAGAATATTTATTTTAAATAAGGAACATCATAACTTGGAAAATGTATGCATTTAACTTTGTGGTTAAAACATGTTTAATAATGATCGGTTTCATTAAAAATACATATTGGTTTCCTTTAATCAATAACAAAATGGGGTGCCTGGATGGCTTGGTCGATCAAGTGTCCAACTCTTGTTCTCAGCTCAGGTCATGATCTCACAGTTGGTGAGTCCTCAGCCGGGCTCTGCGATGACAGCGCAGAGGCTGCTTAGGATTCTGTCTCCCCTTCTCTCTGCCCCATTTCTGCTTGCACTCTCATTCATTCTCTCAAGATAAACAAACTTTGGAAAAAAAATTATCTAAAACCAGACTTCCGCTTTTTCTGTTATGAATAGCAGCTTCACTAAGATAGAATGAATATAACTCTTCGTGACTCTCCTAGTTAATTTCCAGTGATTTAAGGAAGTATCACAATGTTCTTAAAGCAAAACTCATAGAAATTTAAATTTTAAAAATTTCATGCATTAATTTCATTAGTAACAATAGAATTCTGAAATCAAAAGATTATCATTAATGGCAGTTGATCAAATTCACACATTTATTGAGCACCTATTTTAAAGACATTGGAATAAAACTTAGAGGATGCAAAAAATAGCCTCCCCCCCCCACCCCAAGGGAACTTTTAATTTAACTAGAAAGACCATCACACAGTGAACAAAGTTTAATAACAATTTAAAACTAGCAATGATTTAACTAAAAAAGGTGTTGTGGTATTATAGCATATGCTTCATTACCAAATGAATGATACACTGTAGGCATTCAGAAAAGGCAAGGAACATTTGCAAAGGGAATCAGAAAGGAATTTACTGAATAAGTGGGATTTGAGCCAAGCCAACTATTAATAATTTTACCAATTGTGGGCTGGAAATAGAAACAAAGCATGTTTGGTGTTGGAATTGACAGCTCTTCAGGGAGGTTCCATCGAACTATCTGCCTATGTCCACATATTGATTCATATGTTGGTTTTCCAATTCATAGAGTTCACTGAAGGCCATTTGTCTAAATATGATGTCATTTATAGTGTCGGCATCCCCTTTTGCAGAGTTGGTTGAGCTGAACGGTAAAAAGTATCTGAAGTGTCTCAATATAAAAGATCCTCTGTATTCTGAAGATAGACATACATCTGTTAAATGTTCAAAGAAAAAAAAATTACAAACCCAGTTATGTTGATGAAGGTAATGAGAACTTATATAGCCTGGAATTTCTAGGTGACTAAAGGTCCTGTTAAAATGCAGATTCTGAATCTGTAGGTCTGGAGTAGACCTGAGAATCTGTGTGTCTTACAGCCTCCCAAAAGAAGTCGATGATGCTGATCTCTGCACTATAAACAGCAAGATTGTAGAGAGAATAACACCATGTTTGGGGGACGGATGGGTCTTAAATGTTAAAACTCTAAGAAAAATAGCAATATTGTTAGAGTTTTATGAGAACAAAGGACAAAAGCCACATAAAATAATCTATCTTTGCCTTTAGCACGAAAGCAAGAAATTATCAAAGTCACTGAACAACTGATTGAAGCTATCAACAATGGGGACTTTGAAGCTTACACGTGAGTAGAGGCACATTTATTTTGCTTTCATGCATGTGAACAAAATATTTTATATATGAGTGCATTCTTCAGTGTACCGGAATTCATGTATATTTAACCCCAGGTTTGAGGTCAATGATAGCTTTATTTCATAAATAAATAGGATTTACAGAGGAAACACAAAGCTTCTGATAGGAGGATTGGTGCTCTCCCGGTCAATGCACAGACTTGTAATCACCCACTCCTCCATATGAGGAAGGCATTCCAGGCAGAGCATCCATGAGAGCAAAAACACAAGAGACAGGAAAGCACATAGAAGTACATTTTGGTTTAAGAGATGTTTTGCCTCGCAGCTCTGTCAAGATCCTGGGACAGATCCATATCACCCAGAAGGTGACATGAGGCAGCCTTCTACTTCTTGGGCCAGCACGCCTCAACCTTTCTTTGTCTCTTTTATGAGTTTGTCTCTTAGGTAACAGTTTATTTGAAGAAAGTCCCAATGCTTAAAGTTTATGAACTACTGGACCATAGGGTATATAAAGGAAATCAAGTAAAAATAAAGCATTCAAATAAATAGGCGTATTTCACAAAGTATGTAGGTCAACAAGCTAGCCATTTGGACAAAGATAAAAATCAGTCCAAGCCTTCCTCTTACTCCATACGAGTGAGCTCCTCTTGAATGAAAGAGTTCAATGCAAAAAGATTGAATTTGATCTCTGATTGGAAAGACCTAAATTTAAAAGCAGAGAAAGTAATGACAAATGAGAAGATAAAATGATTAGGCTACCCAAATAGATAAAACTTGTATACTTAAAAGAAAAAAAAAAGAAAGAAAGAAAGAAAGAAAGAAAGAAAGAAAGAAAGAAAGCAAGCCCAAATGTGCAAATGTGAATGCAAGAGCATTTTCTGCCAGTCAGATCAGCAGGGGTAAAAATTGCTGACAAGCAGTGGAGTGCAGATACTGTGGGACTATGATGACTTTCCTCCAACACTGGATGGAATATAAATGGAGGCAAAAATTCAGGTTGGTAGTAGTGGCAGTGGTTAGAAGGGACGTTTAGTTCTTATATACCAGAAAGCATTTATTTCAAATTTATTTATTTCTAAAGTTTCAAATTGTTTTAATCCTCTGATTTTACTGATAAAGATTTAACATGGGTATGGGAGCACCTGAGTGGCTCAGTTGGTTGAGCGTCCAACTCTTGATTTTGGCCCAGGTCATGATGTCAGGGTTTGTTAGATTGAGACTCTAGTTGGGCTCTGCCCTGACAGCACAGAGCCTGCTTGGAATTCTCTCATGACCCCTGTTAATGCACACTCTCTCAAAATAAGTAAATAAACTTTAAAAAATTTAACACGGGTATGGATTTTTAATCTAAAGCATGGACAAAAAATATAAACAAAAATATTATTGAAGCGATGTTCATAATAGTGAAAAATTGGAAACATATATCCGACATTAAGGAAACCATTAAGTAATATGTGGTGCATTTGGTACAGTGGATGTTTATGTAGTTTCTAGAAATCTGGCAAATGCTTATGATGTAATTATAATGTACATAATTATTCCAACTACATGAGAAAAAGCATTAAAAATAGAATGAGATATGACAAATTGGTTTTGAAAAGGAAAAAAGGACATTGCCTCTGGGAGATGAAATTATGTGTGAATTTTTTTCTTGCCTTTTTTCCCAAATTTTATATAAGGTATTGCTTTTATCATCTGTTATAAAATATGAAAAGTAAATGAGTTTAAGAACTAAATTAAATGCAGGATTGCTTCTTGTAAATTAAATGTGTAAATGCATATACATGCAAACACATGCATATGCATGTGTATATATTTGTGTGTATCAGCTATTTTCACATGATTTAATAAAGTACACTTGAAATAGTAAGATGTGAAGTTTAAAATAAAACTCTCGTTGGAGACCAGAGCTCCCTTTGTGCCATAGAAGCTGCTCTTCTATTGTTCTGCTGAGAACTCTATTAAGAAAAACATGAGAACATGTTCTCCAAATATGAGAATACTATTTTCAAATATGTATTTTTTTGTAATAGCATTCTCCTGTAGAATAGTAAAAAAGTGTATTTTGTTGGTGGTCGTAGCCAGGCAAAATTGGAACGTTTCCTATATTCTAAGACAGGTTAATGTAAGGTATTTTAAATAATGCAGTCCTGTGGAATCACATCTGTTTACCTACAGAGGCCTGTAATCTGGCCTGATGTTTCAACTCAGGCCCAGGGATAATTCAACAGGACCTTACATGGGAGCTTTTTGGATGAATACACTGGTAAAGCCCTGTCAACTGGTCCTTAGGACACCTGTTCAGAGCATGTGTGTTCACACATATATATATCAAGTGGCAGCTTTGTGAATCCTTTATTAATCCAAAGCCTATGACAGGTGATAAATGCATATATACAGAGGAGAGAGAAAGAAAGAACAGATTAACAGGTTTTCAGATCTATTGACTCTTTTTGGTGGTTGGTAAAGAGATCCATCATAGTACGGTGATTCTCAGATGATTTCAGCACCACTATAAGGTAGTAAAAATTTTTGATTTACCAATGTTGACAACCAGAAGTCATATTTGCAGAGGAAGTAACAGCCCCTGGCAGAATAAATTCCTGTTACCATAGCAACATGGCTATTCCCATTTCGCCCCTTAGAGATTATATATATTTGACTTTGAGCTTGAAAGTACCTGCCCACCAGCAAGTCTGAGACAAAATGTAAAAGCCCTCCTCACTACCTCCCCTCTGCCACTCCTGCCTTTAAGGCTTTTTTTTTTTTTTAACCACAGAAATATTCACTGATTTTTTTAAGTATTTTCTTTTAAAAAAAACATTTTTTTAATGTTTATTTGTTTTTGAGAGAGAGAGAAAGATGGAGTGTGAGAGGGAGGGGGGAGAGAGAGGGAGACACAGAATCCAAAGCAGGCTGCAGGGTCTGAGCTGTCAGCACCGTCACAGGGCTCAAACTCACAAACTGGAAGATCATGACCTGAGCTGTAGTCAGATGCTTAACCAACTGAGCCAACCAGGCGTCCCAACTATTTTCTACTTTAAAAGCATTCTTTAAAAAATCGGTTCCATGCACTATGAACAATACTGTGAAGAACCATAGTGAGTTGGCCTTTTGAATACATGTTGGCCAACTTGTATTTCTGTTGAACAGTTAAAATGTTTTTCCCCCAAAATAAATAGTCCCAAATCCTTTTATTGCTTTGTAAACTTGCACTATTTCCTCAAATCCAGATTTTATGTCACCTTCTCTGAGAAGCCTGCCTTGATCACCGCAGGCCCAAGGAACTGTTTCCCCCTTTATGGGACTTATATACATACCCACTGACCCAGTGCTCACCAGATCAAGCGACTAGTTGTTCCCTAAACATACTCTCTATTCTCTCAGTACTAAGCTATTGTATTTGCTGCCCTCCTCCTGCCTACCATCTTCCCCACACCTGGAAAACTTCTACACATTCCTAAAAGCCCAGCTCACTTTTTCTCCTAAATCTTTCCTGTCCCATATGTAAGTAATCTGGTTTTCAGGCACTTTGTATTTATTTCTATTCCAGTCTTAATTGTTATATTATAATTGTTTCAAAGAATATCTGCCACATAGGTGTTTAACAATTCTTCATGGAATAAATTTCTCCAAAGAAAGCCATTGGCTTTCTCTGAATATTTAAAAATGTCCTATCTCTTTGTTGAATTACATTTCTAGTATTAAAAAGAAAACTAATCTGTATGTTTGAATCTAATTTATTTTTTATTTTTATTTTTGAGAGAGAGCACAAACAGGGGAGGGGCAGAGAGAGAGGGAGACACAGAAACCAAAGCAGGCTCCAGGCTCTGAGCTGTCAGCACAGAGCCCGATGTGGGGCTCGAACTCACAAACCGTGAGATGCCGACCTAAGCCGAAGTTGGGACTCTTAACCGAGTGAGCCAGCCAGGCACCCCAAGTGAAATAAACTTTAAAAACAGCTTTTCCAGAAAGTACAGGATGTGATATATGCTTTCAAATCAATGAATGTAGAAGGTGTCAAAAGTTGTTCCAAAATTATTTAGTTTCAGAGCCAATGTTGATTTTGTAGGACTTGGAGAGTGTATTGGACTCCGACAACTTAAGAGTAAATCACTTCTCGGCCTTTTGGCTAAGATCAAGTGTAAAAAAATAAAAGTAACATGGGGTGCCTAGGTGGCTCAGTGGGTTAAGCATATGACTTTGGCTCAGGTCATGATTTCACGGTTTGTGAGTTCGGGCTCTGTGCCGACAGCTCGGAGCCTGCAGCCTGCTTGGGATTCTGTGTCTCCCTCTCTCCCTGCCCCTCCCCTGCTTGTGCTCAGGCGCGCTCTCTCACGCTCAAAAATAAACAAACATTTAAAAAATTAAAAATAAGAGGAAAAACTGGAGAAAGCCTAGAGAATTCATCTTGGAAATAAATATAAAAAAGCAGAAATTTTAAAAAGGGGACTCCTAAAGAAGTCTAGTTATCATCTGCTGGAACTTGCTGTGTTATCTTGCGCCTATCAGAGTTCCCTGCAAAATGCTTTTATAGCATCTGCTCCTCAACTCACCTTGCCAAGGCCTGTGAAAGAAATTTTATATTTTTATGTTTTTTAAAGACTCTTTCCTTCCAGTGAAAAATAAGAGTTGATAAATAAGATTGGATATGTGTGAAACAAAGTATATTATAAAAACAAAATATATTAACCTATGTATTGGTTATTTTCATTATGTTTTTTTTCTCCCCCTACAGAAAAATCTGTGACCCGGGCCTTACTGCTTTTGAACCTGAAGCTTTGGGTAATTTAGTGGAAGGGATGGACTTTCACCGATTCTACTTTGAAAATGGTACATTTATTCTAAATTTAATAACATGCCTTTTCCAATTTCTCTTTGAATTTCTCTTAAATTTATAGCTTTTCTCTATTCTATAATGAGAATTTTCACCTTAGTCCAGTATTTTACATCATAACACTTTTCGTATTTGAAACTGAAAAAAAAATGACAAGCTTAAAAGTTTTGGTGTTTTGGAAGCTCTTTGATTTTGTATAAAAGGTAATGTTGATGGAACGTACCCCAGCTAAGTCCCAGCAAATGTATATATAAGCTGCAAAATGAATTACCAAAAAAATAAGTTTTCATAAAACATTGTTTATATACAAAAAAGTAAAAGACACCATAGCATATCAGAATATTTGACATAAAGGGGTGCTTTCAAGCATAGTGCTCATTTTCAAAGTGAAATGTACCTGAGGATGAGTGATCGGGTAAATAAATATTTCAGTTTTCACTATAAGAATTTGGTCTTAGAGGAAATAGCCACATTTCAGAGATAGTAGCAAAAGAAACTCCTGAGATCCTTGAGATCATCAAAAAAAGTGTAAACCAGAAATTCCTTTTATCTTTCTTTTCCTTACACCTGAAGACTAGGAATTGTCTTTTGTTTGCATGATACATAGAGTGAATTCATCAAATTAAAGAGGAAGTGTAGCAAGGACTAGAATAATCAAATTCACTTCCAATAATTATAAGCGTTGACAGGAATGTCTGCTGTGGCATGGGTTTTTAATTTAAAGTATGTTTAATGATTTTTTTTTTTTACATAGTCACTAGGCATTTGCAAGGAAAGAATTATGTGGTAAATTGGCCTTAATAAAGCTTCAGTAAATTTCCTGATTCTTTCATAATGTTTCTTCCAGTTGGTTCTCAATTGACACCATCTCATCACTAATAAAAGAATAATTAACCCCTTAAATGTTTAACTTATTTCAACAGAAACTATATGTCATTACTTACCATAAATACATATTCTTCATAATGGGATATTCTTTTTTATGTGACTGTAGCATTTAGTAATTTACTCAGATCTTTTCTGAAAATGGGAGAGAGGTTTGCATAACAGGTAAAACAGTTTAACCTGTTTTAGTGATCTAAAGGAATAACATCAGGAGCACCTGGGTGGCCCAGTTGGTTAAGCGTCCTACTTCAGCTCAGGTCATGATCTCAGGGTTCATGAGTTCAAGCCCCTGCATTGTGCTCTCTGTTGTCAGCACAGAGCCCAGTTCAGATCCTCTGTCTCCCTTTCTCTCTTCTTCTCCCTCACTTGCTCTCTCGCTTTCTCTCAAAAATAAATAAAAAGCATTTTAGGGGCATCTGGGTGGCTCAGTCAGTTAAGCATGATACTTGATATATTTCCTTGTCCCATGTATTTCGTCAACTAACAAAACGAAGAAGACCACAGGGTATCCTCTCAACTGCTCCATGCATCTGGGCCAGGCCCTCTACCTCTCTATTTGTATCATGGCTTTTGTTTTTATTTTATTTTTTTACATTTATTTATTTTTGAGAAACAGCGAGACAAAGCGTGAGCTGGGGAGGGGCAGAGAGAGAAGGAGACACAGAATTCGAAGCAGGCTCTAGGCTCTGAGCAAGCGGTCAGCACAGAGCCTGATGCGGGGCTCAAACCCACAAACTGTGAGATCATGACCTGAGCCGAACTCGGAGGCTAAACCGACTGAGCTGCCCAGGTACCCCAGTATAGCTTTTGTTTTTAACCACTTCCCATTATAAATAAATACACCTCTTCACCTTCAGCTTTGTGTGTCCCTGAGTTTCCAGAGTGACAACTTCTCTATGAAGGTAAACAAAGAAAATAATGACTATCTACTTTTGCTCTTTCTTTTTTCCTTTCTCTTTTCCTTTTACTTTGCACAGTGCCAGGGACTCAAAGCAAACAATTAGTAGTTGAATGAATGAATGGCATTGCATTCATTGGCCCCAGACGAAGTCACTGGTTTTGGTTTTCTGTATGTAGTAACTAAGTTTTGTTTTCATTTTATTCTCTTTCAGCTTTGTCCAAAAGCAATAAACCAATCCACACTATTATCCTGAACCCCCATGTACACCTGGTAGGTGATGATGCTGCCTGCATAGCGTACATTAGGCTCACACAGTACATGGATGGCAGCGGTATGCCAAAGACAATGCAGTCAGAAGAAACCCGTGTGTGGCACCGCCGGGATGGAAAGTGGCAGAATGTTCATTTTCATCGCTCTGGGTCGCCAACAGTACCCATCAAGTAAATATTTCCAGTCTGTCAGCTTCTTTGTTAATATACCCATGGCCAGTGTTTTTTACTTATTCCATTGTTAATGACATGACATAGTGTTGTTTAACACTGGAAGTCAGTTACATCGGTGGGAATGTTTAAGGAGAAATAGATTATAACTGTCTAGAAAGATCAACTAGACCAGCTGTTTGGGGGTTGAAACACACGTATAATAGAAACTGGAGGATACCCCAGCAAGCTGGTTTCTTTTTCTTAAATCACGTAATACGGCAAACTATTTGTGACTTCATTGTCACAATTTGCAGAAGAGGGTGATGTGGGAGGAAAAAATAAGGAAGCGTTTCTAAAATGACCATTATCATATCAGAACCTTTATACATGATCTACTGGGCTCAGTTAACAGGTATTAGAAGAAATTTATAAACACAGCATTCAAAATACAAGGAACAGGTATTTCAGTGTCTTCCTCACTATGCTACTCTACCTCAGATGTTATGTTTGCTCTTCCAATCAATAATTAGACAAATATTTCTTGCACATCTCCTAGGTGATTAACTTATGCCAGATAAAATACAAGGTAAAAGATAATTGTCTTCCAGGAACTTATATTCTAGTTTAGAAATCAACTTATGATTGATACCAAAGAAAAATTACGAGGTTTGCAATCAACTTCAGAGTAGAATGGAATGAATGACCAATGTAACAAACTGTTCACAGTAGTTTAGAAGTATATCTTGCACAGAATATATCATTTAAGACCTTGTCCAAATTCCAAGTGGAATTTGGAGACATAGAGCAAATGGAAGATAGTCCAGGAATATCATAAGAAAAGGACAATGTCAGGATGTTAGCTTTGTATGGTAGAGGATTATGGATAAGGAAGGCTGGCTCCAACTGGAGGAAAGGGGAATATTAATGAGAAATAAGGGTGTGTCAGTGAAGGGATGAGATGAAAACAAGAAGGAGAGTTTAGACTCAGAAGTTTGACCTAATGTTGGTCTCATTCCAAATTGTCTCACCAGGATCACCTGTTAATATTCAGAAGGGAGTAGGATGGGGAGTCAAGTTTATACAAACAGCCATTCAACTCCAGAGAATCTATCAAAATTTCTCAGTTTAATAATGTACCACAGTGGTTTTCAAAGACCTTCTCTATAGCCTTAATAATTACTTATCACTGTTGGATTTATAAAAAGTAGACGAAGGAAAAATAGATAGCTATGTAATGAAGAGAATGACAAGAGGAATATAATAATGAAGATACCCATGCTTGTGTGTTTTTTACCCCAAAGAGGTACAGCACTAATTGACAGTTAATATGGAAGGGATTACAATCATACAGTACTAGAGGGTAAGGTTTTTCTACAATTCCCTCAAGTGTTTATGGGATAGAGCCTATTTAAGAAAACTTCATTTTACGCCAAATGGCTTAAATGGGGCTTCTCTTAATAGGCCATCCTGTATTCCAAATGGGAAAGAAAACTTCTCAGGAAGCACCTCTTTGTGGCAAAACATCTAAGGCCTGAAAACCATTCACATATGGGTCTTGTAAGTAACATCCTGCTCCGGGGTACTTTGTGAATGGAGCTAATGACTAAAAAGCTGCATGGCTGTTTTTCTTCCCTTTAAGAATATTTTCGTTTGCATTGTATTCAATGGAAAATATTAAAGGTCTTTGGAAATTTATAGCACTTTTGCATGAGCTCTTGAGTCTAATGTTTGGCCTCATTTTGTAGCATAACCCTTGTTTTAAAGGTAATAAGCTCTGAGAAGAGCCTTATCATATGGATGTTGGCATTTTAGAATATCCTGGAGTTCTCGCCTTAAAAGTCCATTATGTCTGGGTCAATTCTCACAACTCTCAATTATCCAGACCTAATTTATAACAAGCTGTAGGATTTTTTGGTGTCCATTTTTCTAGAGGTGGTAATTCCTGTTAAGCACTTGACTAAGGTTAATTTATAAATTAATTTGCTGTGCCTGACTGAGTATAATAGTATTTGACCATGAGCACAGGCCACAAGAGGAAGTCAAGCTGAAATTTAAAACTCACATAGTAGGTAATTCCAGAGGATAATTGAAAGTTGACTGTAATTAAATTCATGCCTGTGTTGTTTTTTAAGATTTATTTCTTAACTTGGATTAGGATCCAGATATATGTGGTAATGTTGTGAATATTTTCTCCACTCAAAGCACTGAACCTTATCAGAGCTTTTAACAAATAGTGCTCCCAGCAGTTGGATTAAAAAAAAAAAAAACAACAACCTCCAATTAAATCATTATGTTTCATCTACTTTTGAGGCTATATTCCTTGTTAAATTGACTTCTAGGTTTAACTTTCCAAGGAGCCTAAGAATGATAACAAAAGCTAAGGATGAACTTAAACTTCATTTTAACAAAACATGAATGTTTACAATGCATATTTATATTCAATAATGTGATTGAAGCCTGGGTTCCTGTTTCTGTTTTCAGCTTAGCTCTGTGTGGACAAAGTTGAGAGAAAATTAATGCTGTTGTTATCTATTTTAATTTTGTTTCTGCTTAACATCGTGTATTTCATCTTTTGCAAGCAAAGATCTCATACATTGTATTTTCAATTAATTTAGCTAAGGTATAAAATTGTACCCTAGTCACATCTTTGGCAAAACAATTTGGCAATATTTTGTAAAACGGTGTAACTTATTTCTCCCTCCCCCCTCCCCCACTTTCTTTCAGCTAAATGTCAACAGTGCCACTTCTGCATTCTCTTGTTCTCAAGGCACCTGGATGGGAACCCTGGGCCGTCCTCTCCTCCTCTTCATGCATGTTTCTGAGTGCATGAAGTTGTGAAGGTCCTACATGTAATGCATATGTGATACATCATCTTGTCATATATTCCTTCCCACACATTGTTTACACTTCAACTAGGGGGATGTTCCATGCAAACTTAAATTACTGTTGGCAAAGAATAGAGGGAGGTCAAAAAAAATTCCACAATGTTCCAAATACAACCTATTTGTCAAGTTTCTGTTTATGCCAAGATTTAACAGACTTCAAAATTATTGTTCTCTGAATGACAGTTTGTAAGAGAAACGTAAATTTTTAAAACCCTTTGCTGTTAATCAGTTTTGGCTTGTTTGTTTAACAAAAAGCAAAAAAAAAAAAAAAAAGAAAAAACAAACAAAAAAAACCACTTTCAGTTTCCTAGTGTGATCCTGGGATCCTGGTTGAAAGCTTTGTTGCTCTTTAACAATTAAAGTAGGTTGATATGTGAGCAAAATCACTCAATGTGGAAGCGAGATAAAGTCATGCTGGTTTTGCTCAAATCGTAAACTGGAAAAATTCACATAATTTACGTGTGATCACTTTAGGATGTACTCACAGTTGTGAATTTGTTGTATTTCCTGTTCCTTTCTCACCTATGTGCTCTGTTTTCTCCATTTGATCTCACTTTTTGCTGTTTGCTTCCTTTTTCTCCATCCTCTTCTGTCTTTTCTCACACACTACTAGACAGAAAGGAAAGTGAAATTTGCATAATGGCGGTAACTAAACTAGCACTCCTATCATCTTTAGGACCCTGAAAACGTTGTCAAGATTTTAAACGTTCTTAATTCTGCTTAGAATCCCTGTGTCCAAACTACAGCCTATGTTGGTGGTATTAGACTTATTTAAACTTAGGTAAAAGCAGGGAGTTCCTAGTTTACCTGAGAGGTGTCTTACTAATTAGGGGACTTGCAAGGACAACACCAAGTTGTAGTGGATCAGGGTTTTGTGCAAAGGCACTTAGTTCTGCCTTGTGGACTGGGCCCCTCCTGCTTCACCACTGGCTAGTTTTCTAAAGTCAGAGAGGTCTGCAAGTGATTTCTATTCTCCTAAGTGTTTAGAACTTGATCTTTGTGGCGTGTGCTTTCTTAGCTTCTCTCTTGTGTCAGTGACATTATCTTCCTGTGAGGAGTTAGGATTTTCCAGTTTAAAAAGAAAAGGGAAATGCCTGGATTTTCTTTGTGCTTCTCATTTCTCCTTTGTTTTCTCAACTCCTGTGAGGCAGTTTCTCTTCCCTGAAATGCTTTCTAGTGCATGGTATCTTCATCAGCATTATTTTAACAATAGTGATTCACAATCTTCAGAAGCCTATTTTTAAAGCAGAAGCAAAAAAACTAAACAAAAAACAACCCTCCCTCTTTCTCTCATTTCACCTTTCTGTGTTGATTACTAATCACTTTAGATATTGTTGCTAGTGGATGTATGGTAGATGGATTGAAGCTTTTCTGATAATTACACGATTTAAAAATATATATTTAAAATAAATATATACAGTAAATGTATTGAGCCATGTTAACCTGCCAATGAGATCTGTGAAAAGTAATGGCCTCGTTTTTCCCTTTTTGATTTCTTCTACCTTTTTGTGAAGCGGCTATACGTGGCATACATGTATTTTAAAAATAATAGGTATAGTGTTTTTTTTTTTTTTTTACACTTCTAACTTAGCATGTGGTGTTGAAGTATTACCATAGATCAAGTTTGTCTTCCACACTAAGATGTGAGGAAATTGTGATTTGTTCTCTCCACCACAACTGAATTACACATTTATTATCTTCTATCATTTTGAAACACTGCAGTTTACCATGGGACACTGTATATATTTCTTGCCATAATGGTAAATGACTGATTGATATATTTAAGAGTTAATAAATTTGTGATTTCTGCTGACAATGTTTCCATCTTTATTTCTTAAGAAGAGGTACTGTATTAATGCGTCCACGATGCTGGCCAGTGCCAGCGGCCATGTGTCCTACCGTGGTCTCATTAATTCATAACAATTTACTTTGATGCAAAGATGAAATTATTGAACTGTGCTTCCTTTTAACAATGCACTTGGTAATAATGGCAAGTTAATTTAGTATATATGTCCAAAGTAAGTCTCTCCTAGGAAAATTTTTCTGAGAACAAAGTAGTTAAAAACAAGAATCCTGAAATTGCTAAGTGTGTCTTCTGTTCCATCCTTCACTTGGCTGCTAGGATGTTCCTTTTTTAAGCCAACTCTAACTGTATACCATTTCAATGTCGCTTCCAGTCTACAGTAAGCACCTCATCTCCTGCTTACATGTATGCGAGTATACCACCTTTCAATTGACTGCAAACATCACACATCTATTTATGCTGTATTTCACCTAGAACATTCTTCCCCTATTTCTTCAACCTAATTCTTACTCATTCCTAAACATTCAGTTTAGAGTATCACCCACCTGATTGAACTTTCCTCGACCACACTCTAAGCTTGCTCGTTCTGTCAATACCAGCTGTAGTTTGGGTCTGCCTCCCGCCAACCACATGGTTTCGAAGATGCATCTTTGTGTCTTCACTGTGGAGCATAATATCTCTATAGGCAAGAGCTGTATATTCATTTTTTTATCTCTAAACTCAAAGAGGGCCAACAAGGGAGAAGCCATTAATAGTTTTGAACTGTGGCCAAATTGTAAATGGGAACCTCAAGATGCAGTCAACCAGACGATCTTGGGTATAATGCTTACCTCTGTCACTATTGTCTTTGATAATCTGAGCATGCTAACTCTTCCCTCTGAGCTTATATTTGTAAAATGAGGACAATCATGCCAATCTAATAGGGGTATTATGAGGACTAGAGATGATGAGTATGAAGTACCAGAGTAATAATTAAATGGTAGCAGCTATAACTATTACAGTTGCTGATATTAATACTCACATTGTCCCCATTCCTTACTCAGGGGGGTATAACACTCTTATTTTTTGGGCTGCTGTCTTAATGCTGGTTTACGAATATTGCTAAGGATATATTCATATCGAATCTCAGCAGGAAGATGAGAGATACTGAATAAGGTAGTCATCTAGCCAAAAGCAGGGAAAATGAGATGAAGCAAATCAGTTTATTCTAGGAAAACTCTAAAGGAATCTTAATCTTAAGTAACTGAGAGTCTGAATCCTTGTAGAAATAATCATATATAAGGTAGGGGTAAACGTAGATGGCACATTTGATTTCATTAAATAAAATTCTGATATCTAGAATTCCTTCACTGTTTTCATGGAATCTTTTGTCAGATTTTAAGAAGTGAGAATATATAAAAAGATTATAATAAACATCAGTATACTAGACCATGTATCCATGATGTGAGCAATAAGCAGGGATAAGCCACCTTGGTTGAGACAGCAGCGTGAAGCATTCAGAGTATTCCTACTTTTCCCAAACAAAACCAATTCTCAGAAGTAGGCTGAAATGTTCTCCCATAGACTCCAGTAGGAAACATCGATGAAATTCAGTCTTACCCCAGAAGGATTTATAGTTTTAGAGGCTTTTACTACTTTACAAGTCAAACTCTTCTGGTTTGCCCATAAAAAAGGTTTTTAGCTTTTTGAGGAAAAAAAAAAATGTTGCCAACATTTTAAAACCGGAGGTTTCATATCAAAGTCATGATTTCTGGGTTAATTTGAAAACTTGTAAGATTTTGCATCCTGTGTTCATTTGTGGTGACATAAAAGCTGAAGCCTCTTTTAGAGGAGACCAAGCTCTTGGCCTGTCCCCGCCCACAAATGCTCCACTCCTGTCTGCTGCCAGCTCCTGCAGACACTGGAGTTTTAACCCCTTTTTAAAGTCAGCACTTGTACTGACACCTCAGGCTTCAGCAAGCAGGCATGGGCTGCCTGCTGGGTTTACAGAGGGGGTGCTTCTCGTATCCCTGAACCATACTCCTTAGGCAGCTGTCTTCTTAGTAGGTCTCTCCAGCTAAAGTACCCAGAATTATTTAGACTTCATTTTAAACAAGAAAATGGAGATCCACAAAAATAAATCCAAAGCACAATTTTTTTTTTTCTGAGGTACTATTTGAGATATTAAAGGAAGAACGCGGGCTCTTTTCACGGAAAATAATTTACCCCATTCTCAAAGTCTTGAATGGCCAAGAACGGTCAGGTAATTTTTATTGCCAGGTTTATATAGGCAGCACAGGATAGGTGTGAACTATTTATATAAATCCTAGCAATGTTCTGTCTAGAACTAGATATTCAGAAACTGCTTTGAGATGCAGGGGTGGCAATTTACCCTAAGGCCAAAAGGCCTGACTCAGCCACTAACACATAATATAGTCTGAATTTACAAACTCCCTTGCTCCTTCCTCCATTCTCACTCACCTGGAAACCCACAACCAGTTAACATCCATCGGTCTGTGTGAGCCATGCTCATGCTCTGGCTGCTGAATGTGACTGAAGGAAAATATCCAACACTGCTGACAAGTCCTGCTCTACAATCATGGCCATTCACACCCCTCACAGATCCTCGTGGCTGCCCAGGAATTGTATTTACCTACCTAGTCCATTTCCTCCCACTCTTCCACGAGTGAGGTCAGACTTTCCTTACCATCTTCCACTTCCAACTCTTCCTTCCCCATCGTCACTCAGTGGAGGACCCCGCTTCCATTTCACCGCAAGAAATGAAGCTGTCTCAGCAGCTCTTTCTGCACACCCTGCCTTGTCTCCAGTGGTGAGAATAAAGAGTTTAGGCACCTGCCAAACACCCATCCCCCCCCACACCTACTCATAGATGTCTTTCTAGCAACTCTCCCCACTTCATCATTATAAAGCATTTCCTCCCTGCTAGCTGTCCCCACTGATGCCTACTTCTTCCTTAGTAGACAGACTCCATGAAAGGGCTGTCCCAACTTGCCATTTGCAGTTTCTCCCTCCCATTCCTCCTGAACCCACTCCAGTTGCCTTTATTGCCTCACAAGTTTTTCCTAGTCTTCTGTGGCCACCCTGTTAATTCCAGGGATCGACTGTCAGTTCTCCTTTTACTTGATCTGTCAAGTCATCTACCCTCTCCATCTTGAAATATATTTCTCTTGTCTTTTGGACAATACATTTGGCTGATTTTCTTCCTATGATCCCAGATGCCCCTATCCAATCTCTAACTGCTGTCTTTTCATCAACTTGACTTTTAATTTTGGAATTTTTTTTTTTAGGTCTTCACATACTCCCAGGATAATTAACATGCGATTTCAATGGCTTTAGATTATATTGATTCTCAAGTATATATGTCCAGCCTGGATAACTGCCCTAAACTCTAAACATCGAGATCCAGCTGCCTATTTGAAATCTACAGTGTAGATCCAACAGGCATCTCAAAGTAAAACGTCAAAAACTGAGCTCTTGAGAGTATACCGAAACCTGCTTCCCTCAGTACTTTCCAGATCTCAAGTAATTGCCAACACAATTCTTCCTTTGATCGGGCCAGACATCCTGGTGTCTTTTCTAATTCTTTTCTATTTGAAATTCTTTCACTTTTACCTCCAAAATAGAACCAGAGTGTGACCTCTTCTCACAATGCCTTCTGCCACGTCTCTGGGCCAAATCACCATCATATTCTCTATAGTACCGGACTATCCCCCTCACTGGTCTCTCAGCTTCTATTCTTTTCTCTCTTCTCTTTACTCTTAATGAATCAGCTAGGATGAGCTTGTTATAAGCCAAAACATGTCACTTCTGTGCACAAAACCATCCAATAATTTCCCTTATCACTCAGAGTAAAAATCCAAGTCCTTAGAGTGGCCTTTATTAAGCTGCTTGATAAATACATGTAGTTGAACAAAAAAAATTAGCGAACTGCCCTTTTTACAGTTAGAAAAGCTGAAGCTCCCAGCCCATTTAAAAGTTGCCTCAGTGAAATCCTAGAGGTTGTAAATTGCCTACATAATTACTTGGGGGGAAAAAAACTGGAATTTTTAGCATCTGTGCACAAATTTGGAAATTTTTAGGCACAAAGAACAGAAAACTTAATTTCAAACATCTTAAATAATAAGAAAATACATTATTTTACAGAAAAAAAGATAGATGAGTGAGATCCAGTGTTGTTAGCTCCAGTGATCAACAACATAAAAAAAGAACCAGGTTCTACCCATTTTTTTTATCTTGCCCTTTCTAGAGCATAAACTTTGTACTCCAGGTGAAGAGACCTAATGGTCCCAAAATGCAGGACTTGGTTCCTAGTGTCACATCCAGACAGGAGAACATCCAATGGAAGGGATCATACCCTCTCTCTTCCATTCCCCACCCCCCCAGCAAAGACACATTTCCTAGTAGCCCAGTTGGTCCAGAACTGGCCCAACCGCCATATCCTATTCAGCTTAGCCTGATTTAAGGACTAAAACTGGAGCTATGAGTGGGCCACCTTTCTTTATGGGTGGTCACGGAAGGATGGCTATCTGGACAGAGACCAGTTTGGGTTGCCCATTTTTTTTTTTAACAAAAGATTTTGGGAACCAACATTGTCCAGTATAGTAAGTATAAATTTGTTTTTATTGTCCCTTATAAAGCTGCTATTTTGTGCATGTCCTGAGAGGGATGGAAATATATGAGAAAATAAAGCATAGTCTCCAAACTCTACATCTCACCCACTGGTACATTTACTTGTGTTGTGTGTTCCTGATTTGCCCAGTCAGTTCAGTGCTGGAGAGTGCTTTCAGCACATAAGTCTTGGGGACTAAGAAAGTTTAATCATTTCACTCCAATTGAATTTCTTCCAGGAACTCTGGTCCCAAGCAGGACCCATTAAACCACAATTACATCCTGCCTCTTCCAGATACCCTCCTTGCCCTGCCTGAAATTCAATAATTTTTTTTTTTTAAAAACAAAGTGAAAATAAGATAAAAAGAGAGAGGGAGGCAAACCATAAGAGACTTTTAAATACATAGAACAAGCAGGATGTTTGGGTGGGGGGATGGGCTAAATGGGTGATGAGCATTAAGGAGGGCACTTGCTGGGAGGAGCACTGGGTGTTATATGTAAGTGATGAATCACTTGGATTTAAATAGAATTTTATTTATTTTTTACATTTTTATTTTATTTTTGAGAGAGAGAGAGACAGCGTGTGAGTGGGGGAGGGCTAGAGAGAGAGGGAGACAGAATCTGAAGTAGGCTCCAGGCTCTGAGCTGTCAGCGCAGAGCCTGACGTGGGGCTTGAACTCAGACTGCGAGATCATGACCTGAGCCAAACGGATGCCCAACCGACAGAGCCACCCAGGCACCCCGAAATAGAATTTTAAAAATTAAAAAAAAAAAGTGAAGACTACTTGGTGCCCAAAACCACATTTACTGGTTAATCTTCTTCAGTTCTGCTTTTCTTTATTACTTTAAATAAAGTTAGGAAAATGGGGGAGACTGTTACAACTAAGTAAACATCAATGATCTTATTCACCATCCACCCACTTGATACTGCCTGGCAAAGTGAACAAAAGAACAAGCAATTCATCTATATAACCTGTTCCCTCATGGTCTGAAGCAACAATTTGCTGCTGTGTGGGAGGAAGTGTTTAGCTAACTGATTTGTGATTAAGTGGTTTTATGTGTATGAGGCTCCTTTTTGTATTATTGTTACAAATATAGGTGACTCAGAGACATCTCCTACTGAAGATGAGGTTGGTTAATCACCAGTCTTTTTTTAAGAAAAGTCTTAACTCTCAGAATTAAACTTCCTCTCATATTTGCTTTTTTAATATTTTCATGATAGCCCTTTCACCCCAAGCAAAAGAACTCGATTCTCTATTGTTTAAACTGTGAGGAAGGAACTTCTTCTAGGGCATGGCTAAGAGGATGACATTTTGTTGTTGTTGTTGTTGTTGTTGTTGTTAATTTTAGTGAAAGAGAAAGTGCACGAGCATGGGAGAGGGGCATAGGGAGAGAGAGACAGTGAGAGAGCACTTTAAGCAGGCTCCATGTTCAGCGTGGAGCCCAACACAGGGCTCGATCCCATGACTCTGGGACCATGACCTGGGCCAAAATCAAGTGTCGGATGCTTAATTGACTGAGCCACCCAGGCACCACTAAGAAGATGACTTTAAAATTTTTTTTTTTCAACGTTTATTTATTTTTGGGACAGAGACAGAGCATGAATGGGGGAGGGGCAGAGAGAGAGGGAGACACAGAATCGGAAACAGGCTCCAGGCTCTGAGCCATCAGCCCAGAGCCTGACGCGGGGCTCGAACTCACAGACCGCGAGATCGTGACCTGGCTGAAGTCGGACGCTTAACCGACTGCGCCACCCAGGCGCCCCGAAGATGACTTTAAAGTAACAAATGAGTTCACACACATGCATTCCCCTCTTTCAGTTCATTAAAAAAAAAAAAAAAAAAAAAGGCCTGGAGCTGATTTAGATTCTGTGTCTCCTTCTCTCTCTGCCCCTTCCCCGCTCACACTCTCTCTTTAAAATAAATAATAAAACATTAAGAAAGAAAGAAAGAAAGAAAGAAAGAAAGAAAGAAAGAAAGAAAGAAAAAGAAATGGTGACTGGGAAAGAAAATAAAACAAAAATTCCCTTGTAGGCAGGAAACCAGAGCAGAGGGAAGCATCCACTAAGTGCTTCTTACATTAGAGGAATGGTGATAAAAATCTTCCCAGAAACAGACAGCCCCTTGCCAGGAGATTGCAGTTGTGGGCTTCTCGCTCATTCTTAACCTGGCTCCACTGCCCTCTGATTCATGCTTAGGCCACAGAACTCCTTCTTAAAACTTACCCAAGTAAACACATCCTGCTTTCGGGAGAAGTCACAGAAAGAGGTCTCTCACCACCAATTCATTACTCCTCCCGCAATAGCCTTTCCCAGGGTTTGAAGACACAGTGGCTAGAGAAGCATCCAGGCCTTGTATTGTGTTATGTGATTTCTACGCTGATGATGTAATGCCACAAGACAGGAAGGAAGGAATGAGAGTAAGGGAATTTTGAAGCTGTAGCTTCTCAGCAGCACAAAACCTCAAGTTTTTCTTTTGGGTTAAACTCATCTGTGCTCCACTCTTTTTTTTGTTTTGTTTTGTTTTTTAACATATCTGTTAAAGGCATGAATACACACACCCTCCTAAGATCAAGTATTAATTCTTCCAGGACATAGGAACAAAATGCTTTGCCAGCCACCTCATGATCAATGTCCCTTCTCATTCTTAGCATGTTTGATTTCATTCCTACTTCTCCTTCAAGTTAACTAGAAAAATTACAGAACTTTATTGCCCTTAATTATTATTTAACAAGAGAGGCTTTGAAATGCTAAGGATCTTTTGTTCTTATCAATCTTCATCTGCAGAAAGGAAAAAGGGATGTTTGGTTCACCAATTATGTACATATACCAAAGAGATCATACTATATGTTCTTATATAACTTGCTTTTTTCACTTATTAGCATATAATAACAAATTTCATTTCAAAACAATGCCCCCATACCATTACTTTTAGTGGCCTCGTACTAATCTATTTATCTAAATGATATGTCATTTATTTAATCAATTACCTGTTGTTTAACATGATTATTTCTTATTTTTATGATATGAACAATAAGCATTGAGCATATTTATAGCTAATTTTTTTTGCTACTTATTTTATTAGGGAAACTACCAGAGGAGAAAATATTGAGTAATCCATTCTATTATAGCCTCAGAAAAACAGTGATAGAGCAGATTTATAGGGCAGAAATGATCAGAGATTAAATCACATATCCAAGCTCGCTCAGTGGCAAACACTACTAGGTCTCCTCATTGCATGTCCACTGTATTCTCCACTGTCAAATCATCCACAGCTCCTTAAGCTACCAGTTAGACCCTGGTCACCACATTGGAAGGACAAGATACCACATAGGAGGGAAATTTCAGAACACTGTTGTTATTCATTGCTTTAGTTTTCAAATGCTGTTCTCAGCCTGTTCTTTCCACTTGATTACATTCTTTTTTTTTAATGTTTATTTATTTTTGAGAGAGAGATGCACACACACACAGAGTATGAGCAGGCGAGGGTCAGAGAGAGAGAGGGAGACACATAATCCAAAGCAGGCTCCAGGCTCTGAGCTGTCAGCACAGTGCTGGACACGAGGCTCGAACTCACGAACAGTGAGATCAGACCTAGGCCGAAATTTGACGCTTAACCAACTGAACCACCCAGGCGCCCCTTGATTACATTCTTCTCCAGATCTTTCTGTACATGGGCCTTGCTGCTTAGTGTCCTTTTGTTTTGTTTTGTTCTGTTTTCACCTCATCTTGAGCTTCAAAATTGACATTTCCCTAGATATAATTTAGGTTGCTCTTAATTATGTTTGGGATGCCACATTCCCTAGACAAGCCTTGTGAGTTCTGATGGAATTAATCTGGATTATCAATTTGGGCACTACAGACTGGGGAGAAATGATTATGAGAACTCAAAAGGATCCAAAATCCACTATAATATCCTCTTGTAATTTTTGTTTTATTGGTTGTATTAGGATTCTCTGCCTATATAAAAAGAGACTTATTATATGGATTTGGTTCACATTACTACAGAGGCTGACAATTCCCTAGATCAGCAGTCAGTGAGCTGGAGACCCAGAAGAGCCAACTGCATGGTTCTAATCTGAAATCCAGCAAGCTTAAGACCCAAGAAGAGCCAATGTTTCAATTCAAGTCCAAAAGTAAGAAAAGACCAACTAGAGTCCCTGCTCAAAAGTAGGCAGGAAGCGTTTCCTCTTACTAGTGGGTCAGCCTTTTTGTTCTACTCTGGCTGTCAACTGATTGGATAAGGCCCACACACATTAGGGAGGACAATTTGCTTTACTCATTCTACCAAGTCAAATCTTAATCTTATCCAGAAAATTCTCACAGACACAGCCAGAATAATGTTGATCAAATATCTAGGCATCCCTTGGCCCAGTCAAGTTGACACAGAAAATTAACCATTACACCAATATTAGCAGTAATATAAGAAAGAAAAAAAAAATCTCTCATTTTTAAACATGGAAATGGACAGTTTGTAGATGGCATCCAATCTAATGGCGAATCTTATTAAGAGTAAGAAATCCCAAAGAATAGTTATTGCCAATTTTAAAACTGGAATGAAAAAGGATGAATTTATAAAGTCTAGAACAAGATTTCTTCAACAATTTAGTCTCAGGACACTTCATACTTTTAAAAATAATTGACATCCTCATGGAGGATTTACTATATGATGAATTAAAACCAAGTAGGTTTTAATACATATTTACATTTAATACATATTTAATACATATTACATGTGGGGCGCCTGGGTGGCTCAGTCGGTTGAGCGGCCGACTTCGGCTCAGGTCATGATCTCGCGGTCTGTGAGTTCGAGCCCCGCGTCGGGGTCTGTGCTGACAGCTCAGAGCCTGGAGCCTGTTTCAGATTCTGTGTCTCCCTCTCTCTGACCCTCCCCCGTTCATGGTCTGTCTCTATCTCAAAAAAATAAACGTTAAAAAAAATTTAAAAAAATACATATTACATGATAATATGCAAGTACACCATCCATTAACTCTTAGAACAATGATGTCACCACACATCACACAGCTTCTAGAAAACTCCAGTGTGCAATCTTTAGAGAAAAATAAAAGTAGTAGTTAAGACTTCAGTATTATTATGAAAGTAGTTTTGACCATGTAGTAATGTTCCTGCAGGCTTAACCAATAAACCATTTGGAACCTACTCTCCCTCAATACATTTATGGTGATGGTTATAAATAGAGATATTTAATAATTAATTAAACGTAGGATGAGAACAAAGTACCAGTTATCACTGATCAGTAAGATAAGCTGAGAAATAGATTTGGACAGAAACAGGGAGCAAAAGAGCAGCCAAACATAGTAATTAACTGTATTGAGTATGACATTTGGAGAATGGAGGAGGAAGGCAGAAGCAGCCAAGCAATCAAATTACTCTAGATATGCCAAGATGGAGTACGAGGAACAGATTTACCCTCCTGCTGAAACATTTATAAAACAGATGAAATACATGAAAAAGGTTTTCAGGCACTGGATATTAAGTGTCACAGGACAGTGATCTCTGAGAGACAGGAAGAAACAAGGTGAGCCCTAAAATGATTACTCCAGTTTCCTGCCTGAAGAGCGTTTCCAGCCTATAGCACAAGGGGGTCCGAGCATTGCTCAGTAGTCTCCTTAAGTTGAGCAGATGGGAAGTAGGAGACGAGGAGGTCAAGGCAAATCGAATTTTCAAGACAAAGTTTCAGAAAGAGGAGAACTGCTATGGAGATTTGCAGAGGGTCCTCCTGAGTCTTCAGCTGAGAAGGCTGGGGGAAAAACACCTAAAGGCTAATCCCTAGGGCTCCCACAGGGCTGGGAACAGTTTGTGGTGTCATTAGTGCTTTCATTAGAGTAGAAAATCCTTCACAGGGCAGTAGACAGCGTACTCAAAAGTGTATTTACTCCTATGGTGTGGAAAAAAATTAGCCCTAAAGTCTTTCCTGATCCCACCTAATGGATCTTGAAAATAAACTTCAAAAAGGATCAAACTGTTTCCAAGTAACTGACCCTGAGGGGGGAAAAAAAAAAAAGAATAATTTACAGGAATACAAAATACCTAGCAATAAGTAAGGTCAAATTCACTATGTCTGCATACAATAAAAGTCACCAGGGGGTCACCTGGGTGTCTCAGTCAGTTAATTGGCCAACTTCAGCTCAGGTCATGATCTCATGGTTTATGAGTTCAAACCCCTAATTGGGCTCTGTGCTGACAGCTCAGAGCCTGGAGCCTGTTTTGGATTCTGTGTCTCCCTCTCACTGTGTCTGCCACTCCCCCGCTCACACTCTGTCTCTGTCCCTAAAATAAGGAAACATTAAAAAAAAAAGTCACCAGGTATACAAAGAAGCAGAAAAACATGAACCATCAGGAGAAAAATTAATGAAAGAATCAGATCCAGAGATAATGTAAATGGTAACATTAGCAGACAAGGCATCAAAATTTATTATATCTTATGTGTTTAAGATAAAAAACAACTGAATGTGTTCAGGAGAGAAATTCAAATATATTTAGAAAAAGTTTTTAAAAACTTCAAGATACGGAAACTATAATATCTGAGATTAAAGCAGACTAGATGGAATTATTAGCACATTCTTACAAAAGAAACTGTGAAGTTAAAGATATAGCAATTGAAATTAGGCAAAATGAAGCAAGGAGAGAAAAACTCAAAAAGCAGGAACAGTGTATCA
Source organism: Herpailurus yagouaroundi (assembly GCF_014898765.1). NCBI lineage: Eukaryota > Metazoa > Chordata > Mammalia > Carnivora > Felidae > Herpailurus > Herpailurus yagouaroundi. Next base: position 72,417,298 of record NW_024412376.1, read on the forward strand.
GTGTGCTGTGAGCAGCTTCAAGCAGCCTAATATATGCAAAATTGAAATCTTTATAAATGGAGGAAAATAGGAAATGAAAAAAAAAATTTTTTTAACGTTTATTTATTTTTTGGGGACAGAGAGAGACAGAGCATGAACGGGGGAAGGGCAGAGAGAGAGGGAGACACAGAATCAGAAACAGGCTCCAGGCTCTGAGCCATCAGCCCAGAGCCCGACGCGGGGCTCGAACTCACGGACCGCGAGATCATGACCTGGCTGAAGTCGGACGCTTAACCGACTGCGCCACCCAGGCGCCCCGAAAAAAACATTTTAAGAAGGTATTGCCGGCATTCCCAAATTTGATGAAAAATATAACCATAATTTGATTATGACATATGTTGGTGTATTTTCTCTGCTTCTTGAACTTGGGGTTTAGGAGCTTCTGCATCTGTGACACATTAGTGAAAGAGGACAATTGTAGGAGCAATGTCGTTGAGAGGAAATGAGATCCAGTGCCTCAGAGGATGGGTTGCGTTAGATGGGAACACTGGTAGATCTTTCAATATGGACAATAGTAATTCGCCCCAGACAAGACAGTAAGTTATTGGAGGGGCCATATGAAAATCTCTTCTCTCTGATGTTGTTTCGTATTACATAGGAGGCAAAATCCTTAGTTTACTGTGAAGACGGAAAAGAGGATATTGGGCTTTTGAGGAGCAAAGAGAAGGTAGGAAATATTGTTGGGGGTGGGAGGAGGACAAGAGTGAACAGGCTAGAGAAATGTAGTTGGAGTAGCAGGAAGTTCTAAGAACCCACTCGGGTTTGTGGTTGCGAATGTAAGTCAGCAAAGTGCAAGATGTTTCTCCTCTCGTGTTCATCTGCTTGGGTGCTAGTATTGAGCAAATTAATAGTTGGAAATAGTCAGGAAGGCAAATATCCAAGACCAGATAAGTGGATACATATGTTAAAATTTGAAGCACTGATAGAAGTTTGCGAGCAGAACTAAAAAGGAGATTCAGGTAGGTGGAACAACATTCACAAAGAAATAAAAGTAAAAATTAATTGTACATTTAGAAACCTACATGTTGTTTAGTGCTGCTGGAGCAAAAAGTAGAAAAGCAGGGAGGGTATCAGGAAATAATACTAGAGAGAATGGTGGCTTAGAATTTTCTCTTGGCAGATTTATCTGTCAGAAGTATCAGCAAAAAATGTGCTATGTCACATATGTTCAGAATAACACAATTTACTTGTACATAATGAATAGTGAGCTATTGAAGAGTTGTAATGAACATCCCAACAAACAAAAGTCCAGGATCAGATGGTTTCACTGATGCATTTTATCAAATATTTAAAGAATAATTAATACCAATCCTTCTTAAACTCTTAAGAAAAAAAAAGATGTAAGAGGAATGAATGTTTACAAACTCATTTTACAGGGCCTGCATTACCCTGATATCAAAACCAGACAAGGACATCATAAGACAAGAACATTACAGGCCATTATCCCTGATGAAAGCAAATATTCCCAACAAAATATTAGCAAGCCAAATTTAACAATACATTAAAAGGATCATATAAGGTAATCAAGTAGGATTTATTCCTGAGGTGTGATAAGCCATACGCCATCACATAAATGTGATATGCCACATTAACAAAATGAAGGACAAAAATCATATGATTGTCTCAATAGATGCAGGGAAAGTATTTGACGAAATTCAAAAAACTATTTATGATTAAAACTCTCAACAAAGTGGGTATAGAAGGAATATATCTCAAAATAATAAAGCCCGTATACGACAAACCCATAGATAACATACATAATGGTGAAAATCTGGAAGTTCTTCCTAAAAGATCAGGAATATGGATGCCCGCTCTTACTACTTGTATTCAACATAGTGCTGGAAGTCCTACACAAAGTAATTAGGCAAGAAAACAAAATAAAAGACATCAGAAAGGAAGAAGCAAAAGCTGTCATTACTTACAGATAACATGATATTAAATATAGAAAACCCTAAAGATTCCACCCCCCCAAAAAAACTGTTAGAATACATAAATTCAATAAAGTTGTAGGATACAAAATCAATATACAACAAATCTATTATATTTTTATACACTTAGAGTGAACTATCACACAGGTAAATTTATAACACAATATGCTTTATAATTGCATCCAAAAGAATACCTGGGAATAATTGTAACAAAGAGTTGAAAAATCTGTACACTGCAAACTGTAAGTCACTGATGAAAGAATCTAAGGACACAAATAAATGGAAAGATATACCATGCTCATGCATTGAAAGGATATTGTTAAAATATCCATAAGCAATTTACAGATTCAATAAAATTCCTATTTTGCTCAGTGGCAATTTTCACAGAAATACAATAATCCTAAAATTTGTATGAAACTACAGAATACCCCATATAGCCAAAGCAATCTTGACAAAGAAGAACAAAGCTAGAGGCATTATACTCCCTGATAATTAAAACAGTATAATTTGAGCATAAAAACAGACACATAGATCAATATAGCAGAATAGATAACCCAGAAAGAAACCGATGCATATACGGTTTATGCATTGGTCAATTTATGACAAAGAAGCCAAGAATGTACAATGGGGATAGGACAGTCTCTTCAATAAATGGTGTTGAGAAAACTGGATGGTCATATGGAAAAAGATAAAAACTGGACTACCATCTTACACCATATTGCAAAACTTAACTCAAAATTAATTAAAGACTTGAATGTAAGATTTAAAACCATAAAACTCCTGGAAGAAACCATAGATGGTAAATTCCTTGACATTGTCTTGGTGATAATTTTTGGATTTGTCATGGAAAGCAAAGGCAACAAAAGAAAAAAAAAAAAACAAGTTGAAACTACATCAAACGAAAAGGTTTCAGCACAGCAAAGAAAACCATCAAAATGAAAAGGCCACCTACTGAATGGGAGAAAATATTTGCAAACTATATACCCAATAAGGCATTAACATCCAGTATATAAAGAACTCATATAACTCAATAGCAAAAGAGCAACCCAATTTAAAAATGAGCAGAAAATCTAAATGGACATTTTTCCAAACAAGACATATAAGTAGTCAACAGGTGCCTGAAAAGATAGTCAATGTCACTAATCATCAGGGAAATGCAAATAAAACAATAATGAGATATCACCTCACACCTGCTAGAATGGCTATTATCAAAACATCAAAAATGGAACTACCATATGATATAGCAATTCCACTTTTGGGTATTTAACCAAAGGAAGTGAAACCACTAGCTAGAAAACATAAATGCACTGCCATATTAACTGCAACATTATTAACAATGGCCAATATTTTGAAAGCAATATAAGTATTCATCAGTAGATGCATGGCTAAAGAAGATGTGGAGATACACAGAGACACACATACACATGAATATTATTTAGCCATAAAACGGGATGGAAATATTTCCATTTGCAACAGCATGGGTGGACCTTGGAGAGCATTATGCTAAATGAAATAAATCAAACAGAGAAATACAAATAACATATGATCTCACGTATATGTGAAATCTATAACAACAACAACAACAACAAAACAGGTTCATAGATACAGAGAACAGATTTGTAGTTGACAGGCAGGGGGTGGGGTGGACAAATTGAGTAAAGGGGTCAAAAGTACAAAGTTGCAGTTATAAAATAAATAATTATGAGGATGTAATATACAGCATGGTGCCTATAGTTAATACTGTATTAATACTGCATTGAATATTTAAAAGTTGCTAAGCGAATAAATCTTAAAAGTTCTCATCACAAGAAAAAAATGCATAACTATGGACCAGATATTAACTATAATTATTGTGGTGATCATTTCTAAATATATACAAATATTAAATCATTATGTTGTATACTGGGAACCAATAAATGCTATATGTCAATTATACCTCAATTAAAAAATATATATGTTATAGGACACAACAAAGTAGACTGGGAAATTACAAATGCTCATGCTTCTGGGGCATCTGGGTGACTCAGTTGGTTGAGCATCTGACTTCAGCTCAGATCATGATCTTGTGGCTAGTGAGTTTGAGCCCCATGTCAGGCTCTGTGCTGACAGCTCAGAGCCTGGAGCCTGGTTCAGATTCTGTGTCTCCCTCTCTCTCTACCCCTCCCCAGCTCACACTCTGTCGCTCTCTCAAAAATAAACGTTAAAAAAATTAAAAAACAAACGCAAATGTTCATACTTCCAAATCCAGTATATATTTTCTCCAATTTGTGTAATCTCATTGTATTCTTCATGTGTTAGGTTGCTTTGAGAACTCATTTTTTTTTAATTTACGAGTTTAGTAATGAAATATACTACTGTTTAGAAAAAAAGTTACAATAATAATTATTTGGTTAGTTCTGTATTTAAGGAGGTTATTCTAGCAGCAGTGTGGGGCATATACTGAAATATGTCAAGATTAGAGATATGGATTCATAATAAAGCTCTGAAGATGTCCATAGCCTAACCCCTAGAATCTAGGAATATGTCACTTTACATGGCAAAAGGGATTTGCAGACATGAATAAATTAGGGATCTTAAAATGGGAAGATTATTCTGGATTATCTAGGTGGGCCTAGCATAATCACAAAGGTCTTTATAAGGAGGAAAAAGGAAGGAAGATTAGAGAAGGTTACAGAGTAGACATCAGAGACAGAGAGAAGAGAGATTTGAAGATGGTAGACTATACTACTGACCTTGAAAATGGAAGAAGGGTCTATATACCAAAGAATTCAAGTGGCCTCTAGGAGCTAGAAAAGGCAAGGAAGCAGAACCTTTCAGAGAACCTCTATAAGGTACACACCAATTTTAGCCCAGGGAGAGTCCTCTCAGAATTACAAGAAAATAAATATGAGTTGTTTTAAGCCACTAAGTTTGTGGTTATTTGTTACAGCTGTGACAAAAAACTAATACAGGGTTCAACTAGGCATTTAATGCAGTAACCCAGGTGAATGATGGAGACTCCTGAGCCAGTCACAGTGCATGTGGAGAAGAGAGGATGAAGTACTGGATGAATGAAATACTGGGTATTTAGTAGAGTTGTGAACATAGAAACTTAGTATTCCAGTATCCAGATCAAAAGGAAATTTTCTCTAAAAAAGAAAATGTGGCAGATGACTAATTCACCACCACAAATCCTTCTTCTCCTTCCAAAGTACAGTGGTGTTACTGGAAAGTTGTTGCCTGGTGAGGGACTACATTTCTCAATCATCTTGCAATTATGGCCATGTGATTATTTCTTGCCAATGGAATGTGAACAGAAACACTATGTCACTTCTAAAACCAAACACCTCAAAAACCAGGTGGGCATTCTATCTATACTTTCTCTTTCCCCCATCCTCTGGCTGAATGAGGATTGAGTATCTGGGTGGCAAAGAGAACAGGAGGGTGCAGAACCACAATATAAAAGGCCCCTAAATCTCTACAGGGGAGGTCACTTGCTGACCAGGAACACCCACATAGGTCTGTGTGAGGACCAAGAAATACACTTTTTTGTAAGATACTGATTTTGAGGCTTCTCTCTTTCCATCTTAAAAATTGGTGCAACTAGAATGCTGTTTTAACAGAATCCTAAAGTATGTGCCATCATTGAGTGGACGAAAGAATCATTGTAAGACATAGGAGGGATGGAGAGTCGTGTTATGCAGTGGCAATAGACTTGAAAAGATTTGGCTGGCCAAGCTTGTAGCTCTAAATTATAATGTTGCTTGTGTTAGCTTGATACTATCTGTTCTTAGCAGGATATCAGAAGAAAAATGAGCTTAGGCAAGAATGGACCAGTTTGTAAGCAAAAAGTAAAGGTGAATAGAGGGAATCCAACTATCTGGGGTTTCTCACAATTGAAAAATCTGCATAATTCTAGAACCCAAACATCAAGAGATAAGACCAAAAAGGATTTTAACATCAGAAGCTTTTTATTTTTTTCAGTTAGAAAAGTCACTCAGTCTTAGATTAAAAATCAGAATAAGGATGTTTCCTTCCCACATAAGCCCATTGTTTTAAGATAGGTATAAAATAGGAACTATTAAGAGAAAGGCATTGGCAAAAAAGTCAAGGAAAAAAGCAGGCCTAAGGATGAGGCCTGGGGTAAAACTCTACTTATAAGTTCTGGAATGTAACTGCCCAGAAGCGAACAGAACAGGAATCTACCAAGTATTTGAGAGCGGGATTTGTATTGCCAAAGAATCCTGAACAAAAATGCCATTGAATATTAAGCATTATCCTGAAATCACAAAACTTACACAAACAGAAAGTTCAATAGAACCAAAGGATTCTTTGGATTTATTGCCCACTTCGGATATGGCCATTCCGAACAGTGGAATCCCTACTAGAGAGTTAGTTCAATACCTAATCAAGTAACACCACCACCCACCCCCTGACGGTGACCGAGGAGTTTCACAATGCCACAAGTTCACATGATTTCAATGTTGCCAGGGACCAATGATTGCTGTGAGACTCCCATTTTCCCTCTCAATTGTTGAACCCCCAATATCATGGATAGTCTGTTACAACAAAATTAAAATTTTAAGAACTTACTGCAGTGTGAGAAATTACCATATTAATAGAGATTTAGCAGTGTCTCAAGAGGGAAAAGTCGGGAGTGGGATATTTATAGATTTCAGTCTGGATCAACCGATTTAAGTCAAGTCATTCAATGTGGGGAACAATTTGAGACAAGTATTTAATATAATATAGAATTTATAAGTGTAAGTGAAAAGGTCTTGAAGCAAAGCTTCAATAAGTAAGCTATTAGTAGTAATTGAGACCAGATGAGTGAGCTATTGTGTCTAAATTGGGGGGAAAAAAAAGATAAATGGGGATTTCCTAAAGCAAACCATGAAATGGTTTCTTTATTTGCAGCAATGTCTTTCCATGTCAAGGTTCACCTGGAACAAACAACATAGTTGTGGTCCACAATATGTATATAAGTCACACTGACACAGTCTCAATTATCACTAGTCTAGCTATCCTGCTCCTTCTCTACCATGATATGGATATCAAGGGGCATCTTTTAAATCACATATTGCCAAACTAAAAAAATATGTATATATTGCCAAACTGTGAGGAGCCACATCCAAACCTGATACAGAGGGACTGCTCTTTATCTTGAGATCTAGGATTTTGAGATCTGGTGTTTGAAGGGACTCTGGTTCTTTTGGGAGGAGGTAGTTGTATTCTGTGTTTACAGAAAAGTTTTGATTTGCTTACTGGCTGCCCAGATGGGTGCACCATGTAAGAAACGATTAACTGATCACCAAACTCTTGTGCTTCCCTTGCATTGTAGGCTTGTCCCTGGAAAATAGCTGCTCAGGGAGGGACCACATTTCCCATTTCCTGCATGACTAGGTGGAGTCCTGTGACTAGTTCTCAGAAATGTGAATATGAGTGCAGATGATGCAGGTCACTTTCAAACCTCGAATCTGTGAAACAGTTGTGCATTCTCTATTTTTTTCCCTCCATATGGCACTGAAGGCAATAAATTTTGTAACGTAGGAAGAGGCAAAATACAAATGGAAGAAGCCTGGATGCCTGAATCCATACATGGAAAGTTGTCCAAACTACCTACATTGGCTTGTGAAATAAGTTAGAAATAAACTTCTCTTGAAGTAAGTCATAGACTTGTCAGCATATTTATGATAGAATAGTTTGCATAGCATATAACAGCTAGAACTGTCCTAATACATGATGCTTATCATAAAAGATGAAATATGTAATCTCAAATAGTAACATTTGACATATTCATTGAAAAAGCTATACAAGCACATATATATGGAATCATACCATTTTGGTGATAAGCTCCTATGTAAATAGAAGAATCAAGGAAGAATATCCATTAAATTTTTATTTTTGGGACAGAGAGAGACAGAGCATGAACGGGGGAGGGGCAGAGAGAGAAGGAGACACAGAATCGGAAACAGGCTCCAGGCTCTGAGCCATCAGCCCAGAGCCCGACGCGGGGCTCGAACTCACGGACCGCAAGATCATGACCTGGCTGAAGTCGGACGCTTAACCAACTGCGCCACCCAGGCGCCCAAATTTTTAATAAACATGTCTGAATATTGGTATTACTGATAACTCCTGCCTTTTTCATTATGGTATTCTGGATTTTCCAAATGCTCTCTATATTTTTTAAGATGTCAAAGATATAATTATGTTTTGTATCTATATTAATTACTAAACATATTGGTTCAATTCTGGATTGAATGGACTTATAATTAATAGTATTTTTAAACACAATGATTCAGTTTCAATATAGGAAAAATATATTTTTTGGTGCAGAAATCTACAAATGAGTATTAATTCTGGTTTGGCCCCAAATTTCTTTTTTTTTTTTTAAAGTCATGGTTTTTTATTATTTATTTATTAATTTTTTAAATTAAAACCCAAGTTAGTTAACACATAGTGTAATAATAATTTCAAGAATAGAATTTAGTAATTCATCGCTTACATATAACACCCAGTGCTCATCCCAACAAGTGTCCACCTTACTGACTTTCATCCCTTTAGCCCTCCACACCACCCAACACTCCACCAGCAACCCTCAGTTTATTCTCTGTATTTAAGAATCTCTTATGCTTTGTCTCCCTCTCTATTTTTATCTTATTTTTGCTTCCCTTCTCTTTTGTTCATCTGTTTTGTATCTTAAATTCCACATGAGTGAAATCATGATATTTTTCTTTCTCTGACTTATTTCATTTAGCATAATACACATTAGTTCCATCCATGTTGTTGCAAAGGGCAAGATTTCATTCTTTTGATCGCCAAGTAATATTCAATTGTATATATATATATATATATATATATATATATATATATACACCACATCTTCTGTAACCACTCATCAGTTTATGAACATTACGGTTTTTTCCATACTTTGGCTACTGTTGATAGTGCTGCTGTAAACATTGGGGTGCACGTGCCCCTTCGAATCAGCACTCTTGTATCCTTTGGATAAATACCTAGTAGTGCAACTGCTGGGCCCTAAGGTAGCTCTGCTTTTAATTTTTTGAGGAACCTCCATATTGTTTTCCAGAGTGGCTGCACAGTTTGCAGTCCCACCAGCAGTGCAAAAGGGTTCTTCTTTATCCACATCCTCACCAACATCTGCTGTTGCCTGAGTTGTTAATGTTAGCCATTCTAACAGGTGTGAGGTGGTATCTCATTGTGGTTTTGATTTGAATTTCCCTAATGAGTGATGTTGAACATTTTTTTCACGTGTCTGTTAGCCATCTGGATGTCTTCTTTGGACAAGTGTCTATTCATGTCTTTTGCCCATTTCTTCACTGGATTATTTGTTTTTTGTGTGCTGAGTTTGATAAGTTCTGTATAGATTTTGGATACTAACCCTTTATCTGATATGACATTTGCAAATATCTTCTCCCATTCCATCAATTACCTTTTAGTTTTGCTGATTGTTGCCTTCACTGTGCAGAAGTTTTCATCTTGATGAGGTCCCAATAATTTTCATTTTTGCTTTTGTTTCCCTTGCCTCTGGAGACATGTAAAAGTAAGAAATTGCTGTGGCCAAGGGCAAAGAGGTTGTTGCCTGTTTTCTCCTCTAGAATTTTGATGGTTTCCTGTCTTACATTTGGGTCTTTCATTCATTTTGAGTTTCTTTTTGTGTATGGTGTAAGAAAGTGGTCCCGGTTCATCCCTCTGCATGTCACTGTCCAGTTTTCTCAACACCATTTGCTGAAGAGACTTTTTTCCATTGGATATTCTTTCCTGCTATGTTAAAGATTAGTTGGCCATACATTTGTGGGTCCATTTCTGGATTCTCTATTCTGTTTCATTGATCTATGTGTCTGTTTTTGTGCCAGTATCATACTGTCTTGATGATTACAACTTTGTAATACATCTTGAAGTCCAGAATTATGATGCCTCCCACTTTGGTTTTCTTTTTCAGGATTGCTTTGGCTACTCGGGGTCTTTTCTGGTTCCATACAAATTTTAGGATTGTTTATTCCAGCTCAGTGAAGAATGCTGGTGTTATTTTGATAGGGATTGCATTAAATATATAGATTGCTTTGGGTAGTGTCAACATTTTAACAATATTTGCTCTTCCAATCCATGAGCATGGAATGTTTTTCCATTTTTCTGTGTCTTCTTCAATTTCTTTCATAAGCTTTCTATAGTTTTCAGTGCATGGATTTTTCACCTCTTTGGTTAGGTTTATTCCTAGGTATTTTACAGTTTTTGGTGCAATTGTGAGTGGAGTAGATTCCTTGATTTCTTTCTGCGGCTTCATTATTGGTATATAGAAATGCAATTGATTTCTGTACATTTTATACCCTGAGAATTTGCCGAATTCATGTATGAGTTCTAGCAGGTTTTTTGGAGTATTCTGGGTTTTCCACATAGAGTATCATGTCGTCTGCAAAGAGTGAAAGTTTTACCTCCTCCTTGCTGATTTGGATTCCTTTTATTTCTTTGTGTTGTCTTACTGCTGAGGGTAGGACTTCCAACACTATGTTGAGTAACAGTGGTGAGAGTGGACAGCCTTGTCATGTTCCTGAACTTTGGAGGAAGATTGCAGTTTTTCCCCACTGAGGATGATATTAGCAGTGGGTTTTTCACATATGGCCTTTATGATCTTGAGATATATCCTTCTATACCTACTTCCTTGAGGGTTTTTAATCAAGAAAGGATGCTGTATTTTGTCAAGTGTTTTTTCTACATCTATTGAGAAGATCTTTTGGTTCTTATCCTTTTATTAATGTGATGTATCACATTGATTAATTTGCAGATATTGAACCAGGCCTGCATCTCAGGAATGAATCTCACTTGATCCTGGTGAATAATTCTTTTAATGTATTGTTGAATACGGTTGGCTAGTATCTTGTTGAGAATTTTTGTGTCTATGTTCATCAGGGAAATTGGTCTGTAGTTCTCCTTTTTAGTGGGGTCTCTGTCTGGTTTTAGAATCAAGGTAATTCTGGAATTGTAGAATGAATTTGGGAGTTTTCCTTCCATTTCCATTTTTGGAACAGTTTCAAAAGAATAGGTGTTTACTCTTCTTTCAATATTTGGTAGAATTCTCCTGGAAAGCCATCCGACCATGGACTTTTGTTTGTTGGGAGATTTTTAATTACTGATTCAATTTGTTTTCTGACTATGGGTCTGTTCAAATATTCTATTTCTTCCTGTTTCAGTTTTGGTAGTTTACATGTTTCTAGTAATTTATCCATTTCTTCCAGATTGCCCAATTTGTTGGCATATAATTGCTCTTATGCCCAATTCTCTTCTTATTGTTTGTATTTCTGCAGTGTTGGTTGTGATCTCACCTCTTTTTTGTGATTTAACTTATTTGGGTTCTTTCCATTATTCTTTTGATCAATCTGACTAGGAGTTTATCAATTTTGCTAATTCTTTCAAAGAGCCAGCTCCTGGTTTCATTGATTCTTTTTTTATTTCGATATTATTGAATTCTTCTCTAATATTTATTATTTCACTTCTTCTGCTGATTTTAGGCTTTATTTGCTGTTCTTTTTCCAGCTCTTTTAGTTGTAAGGTTAGGTTGTGTATTTGAGAACTTTCTTCCTTCTTTAGGAAGGCCTGGATTGTTATGTACTTCCTTCTTATAACTGCCTTTGCTGCATCCCAGAGGTTTTGAGTTGTCATGTTTTCATTTTCATTGGTTTCCATGTACTTTTTAAATTTCTCTTTAATCTCTTGGTTAACTCATTTGTTCTTTAATAGGGTGTTCTTTAATCTCTTAATATTGATATTTCCAAATTTTTTCTTGTGGTTGATTTTGAGTTTCATGGTGTTGTGGTCTGAAAATATGCAAGGTATGATCTCGATCTTTTTGTACTTCTTCATGGCTGATTTGTGACCCAGTATGTGACCCATTCTGGAGAATGTTCCACATGCACTGAGGAAGAATGTGTATTCTGTTGCTTTAGGATGAAATGTTCTGAATATATCTGTTAAGTCCATCAGGTCCAGTGTGTCATTCAGAGACATTGTTTCCTTGCTGATTTTCTGCTTACATGATCATTCCATTGCTGCAAGTGGGATGTTGAAGTCCCCTACTGTTATAGTATAGTTATCAATGAATTTATTTAGGTTTGTGATGAAATGATTTATATATTTGGGTGCTTTCACATTGGGGGTATAAATATTTACAATTGTTTGATCTTCTTGGTGGATAGACCCATTAGTTATGATATAATGCCCTTCTTCATCTCTTGTTACAGTATTTAAAAAATCTAGTTTGTATGATATAAGTATGGCTACTCCAGCTTTCTTTTGACAACCATTAGCATGACAAATGGGTCTCCATCCCTTACTTTCAATCTGCAGCTGTCTTTAGGTCTAAAATAGTCTCTTCTAAGCAGCATATAAATGGATAATCTTTTCTTATCAGTTTTGATACCCTGTCTTTTGATTGGGGCATTTAGTCCATTGATATTTAGAGTGAGTACTGAAAGATATGAATTTAGTGCCATTGTGTTGCCTGTTGAGTTGGTGTTTCTGATGATGTTCTCCAGTCCTTTCTAGTCTTTGTTGCTTTTGGTCTTTTCTATTTGTTTTGTATTTTATGCACTCAAAGCGCCCCCCTTAAAATTTCTTTCAGGGGTTGGTTGGTGGTCATGAACTATTTTAGTTTTTGTTTGTCTGGGAAACTCTTTATCTCTCCATATATTTAGAATGACCACCTTGCTAGATAAGGAATTCTTGGCTGTATATTTTTCCCGATTCTGAATATATCCTGCCACCCCTTTCTGGCCTGCCAAGTTTCTGTGGATAGATCTGCTGCAAACGTGATGGTCTTCCCTTAAGGTTTAAAGACTTTTTCCCCCTTGTTGCTTTCATAATTCTTTCCTTGTCTGTGCATTTTTTGAATTTGACTATGATATGTCTTGGTGATGGTCGGTTTTTGTTGAATGTAATGGGAGTTCTCTGTGCTTCTCGGATTTTGATGTCTGTGTCCTTTCCCAGGTTGGGAAAGTTTTCCACTATAATGTGCTCACATAAACCTTCTGCCCCTTTTTCTCTCTCTTCATCTTCTGGGACTCATTTGATTCAGATTTTATTCCTTTTTAATAAATCACTGAGTTCTCAAAGTCTTATACTGGGATCTTTTGCCTTTGTTTCCCTCTTTTTTTCTGCTTCATTATTCTCCATAATTTTGTCTTTTAAATCACTGATTTGCCATTCTGCTTTGTCCACCCTTGCTGTCATCGGCATTCATTTGAGATTGTATCTCAGTTGTAGCATTTTTAATTTCTTCCTGACTAGATTTTATTTCTTGTATCTCCACAGAAAGAGATTCTATGCTTTTTTCAACCCTTTTATCGTGGTTCTAAATTCTAGTTCAGACATCTTGCTTACATCTGTGTTGATTGAGCCCTGGCTGTAATTTCTTCCTCTTCTTTCTTTTGGGCTGAATTCCTTCGTTTTGCCATTTTGGAGGAAGAAAAAAAGCTTAATATAAAAAATAAAAATTAAAAAAATAAAAACAAAAATCAAATAAAGGAAGCTAGATCCTAGGTGTATTTTGGTCTGCTTGTTGAAAGAAGCTTGACAGAATAGAGTAAAAAGAGAAAGAGAAGGGGAAAAAATGTAAGAAAAAATTTAAAAATTAAAAAAATAGAATAAAATGAAATAAAGAAAACGAAATAGAATATAATATTTAAAAAAGAAAAAGAAAAAAAAGAAGTAAAATTTTCTCTTTCTGTATCCAAGAATGAGGCAGGAAGGCAGGAGAAAGAAAGAAAGAAAGAAAGGAAGGAAGGAAAGAAGCAATTTAAGCAAAAAGAAACAAAGAATATGAACAAATAAATGAACCAGCAAACAGAATGAAACACAAATGACATTACATCCAGTTTCCCCTAGAACTGAAACTGTGAAGTCTTCTATAGTCCATACACTAAGCACAGGGAGTGACTCGTGCTGGTCTTCTAGGGGATGTACTTGGAGGGCGCAGTTGTATGGACTTGATGTAACAGCTTCGTTCTCCAGTAGGTGGCGCTGCTTAACTTACTGGGGTGGATCATTGTGGCACACATGAGCAGGAGAGGTGGAAATTGCTTTACCCAGCTCTGGCACAGGAACTTCGTGCTTTCACCCACCAGTGATCAAGGACCCTTCCTTTGTCTCAGGCCTCTATCCACTCCCTGCCTCTATCCTGTTCATGTCCAAGGTGTCCACTTGCCAGGCAGCACCTCTCTCCAGAGTTTTATCTCAGATGGGATTATGTTTCAAACCCCATGCTTCAGAGACCCCTGTGGCTTGGACCAGTGCCAACACTTTAGGTGAGGGTCTCGCTGAGCAACAGCCAGGTACTGGCTTGCCCCAGAAAACGTTTATATGATTGTCCTGTGGCAGAGTTTCAAAGATTATGGTAAACCACAAAGCACAATAGGCACCAAGTTTCATCACACTCTGGCGTCTTTGTCCCCAGTACCAGCAAACGTGTCTGCTCTGTCGGGTCTGCTAGGACCTTTGCTGTGGGGAGGCCATATGACCTCTACCAAATGCACTCTAAGCAGGGAAGCCACTTCTCCCCGTGTGGTACATGAACCCCTCAGACCCCACTGTCTGCTCCTGGGGATTTGCTCTGCTTCCTCACCAGAGCACCACCAGGCACTGAGCTCTGAACCTTCAGACTCTGCACTCTACTGTTTATAGAATTCTGGTGATATTGAAATCCTCTCCTTTCTTCCCATCAATATTTTTAGGGAGATTTCTTGTTCAGTCCCCTATAAGAGTTTACTCTCTCTCTGTCCGTCTCTCTCTCTCTTCCTTTCTCTCTGGAGACTTTTGGGAAGTGCTTCACTTGCATGATTCCGGTGTGCCACACTCTCCCCCTTTCCCTTTCTCTGTCCTCTCACCACAAAAACAGCTCCCTACCCTCCACAGCTTTTCTCTGCCCCAGTTCACCTCTCTGCACTGTGTACTTGCCACGTTCTGTGGCTCAAGTTATGCAGATTGTTGTTAATCCTCAAGTCAGTTTCCTAGGTGTTCAAAATGATTTAGTGCTTATCTGGCTGGGATCAGAGACAAGCTCAGGGTCTCCATGCTGCTCTGCCATCTTAACCCCAAATTCCTTTTATGTGGGACCTGTTTGCTCATCTAAGATAAGCATGTTATTAACTCTTTGAGTCATTTATTTTTGTCTTTTCTATGCTTGCAACCGTCCTATGAAATAGGACAAATGAGAAGATATGATCAATTATTTTTATCCCATTTCATGGTCAAGAAATTTATATCCAGATAGAATCAAGAGACTTGTTTACAACTCCACAGCCATGAAGTGGTGGAACTAGGACCCCATTTGTGATGCTCACAGCAAGGCTCTGGAAGAGGAAAATTTTTATCAGGGAATGCAATTGCCAGCTATCCACACCACCTTAGAATGTTCTCTATAATTAATCATTATTTTCAGGTAAGAATAAATAATTTAAAAAAAGATGTACATCTTAATAACCAGATATGATTGTCTCTAAGACATAAACCATTACTACTGGGTTCTAGCATATATTAAGTCCTCCAACTAATATCTGTTTAATAACAATGATGATCAGGGGCATCTGGGTGGCTCAGTCAGTTCAGCATACAGCTTCAGTTCAGTCATGATTTTTTGGTTTGTGAGTTTGAGTCCTGTGTCGGGCTCAGTGCTGATAGCTCGGAGCCTGGACCCTGCTTCAGATTCTGTGTCTCCCTCTCTCTCTCTCTGCCCCTACCCCACTTGTACTCTGTCTCTCTCAAAAATAAACATTGAAAATATTTTTTAATAATGATGATGATGATGATGGTGATGAAAAAGCCCTCATGTGCAACATCCTTTAGTTTCCCATGGGTCAGTGATACAACAGAGGTAGAGGGTTATGAAGGTGCTTTTCCAAATTTGGGTTTGAAGAGGCTTCCAGTCCAAGAAGGCAATATATGAAGAATCTGAAATCACCTCCATGGAAATGCCAAATCTACACCTGTCTATAAACAATTGCTCCTGAAGAAGAACTGAGGGATAACTAAACAGCTTCTGCACAACAAAATATGGAGAGAGCACTTAGATAATGGCAAGAGAGATGGAGACATGTTGAAATAGGAAACCCCACTGATAGTGTGAACTACAGTGAGAAGGGATAGTACTAAGGAATCATGAGCAAATCCATCTGCCTCGGGGCACATAAATAAATTAGTGATTTAAAAGAGCCAACAGAATATAAAGAATTAAGCCCCAAACTCCACCAAACAAAGAGGAAGATGCTGGAACTCTATGCAGTTCAGAGGTCCTAGTAAGTGCAATAGTTTATGTTTCCCCTCCACTTTGATAAGATGTATGAGAGGAGTGTCTGGGTGCCCTAATTAGTCTATCACCCCAGTGATCTCCAGGTCTCTAGCCCACACCAGTCCAAGCCATCCCACCAAGATGGCCTCAGAGTGGCACACTCCAGGACATCCCTGGTCAGCACTCACTACAGCTTTAACCACCTTGCCAAGATGACACAGGAACAAGGCACCCCAAACAGTCCAAGTCCAAACCACTTCATCTCCTGATGATTTGCAAGTGCAGTCTCAGCACAGAGGACTCAACAAGCTTCTGACTCATTCTCACTGCTGCTGCCCCAATAGCGTGGCTTCCGAGCAGAGTGCACCTGGACCCTTCTGCTTGCACCGACTTCACCATCAGCTGTCCTGCCAGGACTCCTTCTACACAGAGTTTCAGGACTTCCTGGCTTGCGCTGACTTCAGCTTCAGCAGTCCTGGTGGCACACACTGTACGTGGAGAGCCCCACCCCATGCTCACTTCAGCTCTTGCCATCCCACCAGGGCAGCACAAGCACAGAGTACCACAGGAACCCCAGTCAATACCAGCCATAAATCCAACCACAAGCTACAGTCACCAGTCTATACAGGGAATGACCTTGCACAAGACCATTTCTTCAACTCTAGGAGAAGAAGCTATTCCATCTAATTCATAGAAACAAAGTTAAGAAAAATGAGAAGACAGAGGAATATGTTCCAAACAAAATAACAACAAAAATCAGAGAAAAAGAACTAAATGAAACTGAAATAAGTAATATGCCTAAAAAATAGGTTAAAGTAATAATCATGAAGGTTCTCACTAGACTGGAGAGAAAGGTGGAAGAACTCAGTGCAAACGTCGACAAAGAGATAGAGAAGATTTTAGGTGGGAACTTGGGAAGACGGCAAAGTAGAAGGACTCTAAGCTCACTGTGTCCCATGTTTGCAACTAGAGAGTAGTCACATCTGAGAAAAGAAACCAGAAGGCAATCCAAAGACTGGCAGGACAAACTCCACAACTAAATGTAGAGAATAAGCTGCATTGGAGAGTTTAGGAAGGGCACAAACTGTGGTGAGAGCTGCCCTCAGGAGGGAGGGAAGAGGGAGCACAGAGAGGGGAAAGCATCAGGGAGCCTACATGGGGAAGATGAATCTCTGTAACAGGTGGCCTTGAAAACCAGAGGGGCTGAATTCTATGCGTTTATATGACAAGTGGGACTTGGAGCTTGGAGCTTTGAAAGTCAGTGACTCAGTACTGTGTAGGCCAGAAAGGCAAATGATAACTAGGTCCCTGCCCTTAAAGAGACCACAGCCGACTGAGAGGGAATGCACTAGCGACAGTTTACATGACTGGTGCAAACAAGAGAGAGATCAGTTTTTTTTTTTTTTAATATGAAATTTATTGTCAAATTGGTTTCCATACAACACCCAGTGCTCATCCCAACAGGTGCCCTCCTCTATACCCATCCCCTACCCTCCCCTCCCTCCCACCCTCCATCAATGCTCAGTTTATTCTCAGTTTTTAAGAGTCTCTTATGTTTTGGCTCCCTTCCTCTCTAACCTTTTTTTTTTCTTCCCCTCCCCCATGGTCTTCTGCTAAGTTTCTCAGGATCCACATAAGAGTGAAAACATATGGTATCTGTCTTTCTCCGTATGACTTATTTCACTTAGCATAACACTCTCCAGTTCCATCCACGTTGCTACAAAAGACCATATTTTATTCTTTCTCATTGCCACGTAGTACTCCATTGCGTATATAAACCACAATTTCTTTATCCATTCATCAGTTGATGGACATTTAGTCTCTTTCCATAATTTGGCTCTTGTTGAAAGTGCTGCTATAAACATTGGGGTACAAGTGTCCCTATGCATCAGCACTCCTGTATCCCTTGGGTAAATTCTTAGCAGTGCTATTGCTGGGTCATAGGGTAGATCTATTTTTAATTTTTAGAGGAACCTCCACACTGTTTTCTAGAGTGGCTGAACCAGTTTGCATTCCCACCAACAGTGCAAGAGGGTTCCCGTTTCTCCACATCCTCTCCAGCATCTACATTCGAGGGAGATCTGTTTATATGGACTTCAGAGTGTATTAGGGAACTTCTCTTGGAACAAAGGAGCTGACAGGCACTATTTTCCTCCCCTGCCCCCACACATAAACACAGTGGCAGCTGCAGGAGGTAGCATTGCACAGATACTTGCTACCTAACCTGCTAGCAATTGCTCCCACCCAGAAGTTTGCCTGAGGACTCATCCACTCTAAGTATGCTAGTCTCAACTATGGGCTCAGCACAGATTTTGTTAGCATCCAGTGTACTGTGTCTAGCCACCATGCACCATGACCCTGGCTACTGCTGTCACAAGCCATGGACCCAGTGGCCACTGTACTTTAGGAATCTGGCTTAGGGCTAGCATTTTAGTGCAAAATTTGCTAACATCACATGTTACCAAGTCACAAATTTGCATCAAAAATTTGCTACCCCACTCAACCACCACACACCTGGCTACCACCTCCAATGAGCACCATGTCCCCAATTGCCACCACTGTGTTCCACAGCCCTGGCAGCTATGTTACTTCATGGATCCAGCCTAAGACTAGCAGCTCAGCACAAATTTTGCTAACACTGCTGTTCCACCTCCAGCCTGCCTGTGGTCAGGACCCCTCAGAGGCAGCCTGCCTGGCTCTCACTAACACCACAGACAGCAACCACAGTCTACAATAGGCAAAGAGCAATGCAGATGTCTGGACTGAAATAAAAAGTGACTCAAACAATAGCAAGACACAAGCGATACACATAGGAGACAACCCTGAAGTGCCATGTTCTAGTGAACAGGGGAAGTTGCACTACAGGGTGCTACTGGACATCTTCTTTGTAAAGCTACTACTTTCAAGAGCAGAAGTACCTGACTTTCCTAACAAAGAGAAACAGACACATAGAGGTAGACAAAATGAGGATACAGAAATATGTCCCAAGTGAAAGAACAGGACCAAATCAGAGCAAGAGATCTAAGTGAAACAGAAATAAATAATATGCATGATAGATAATTTAAAATAATAATAAAAATAAAGATATTGTACTTTAGAAAAGGGTGAAGACCACCATTGAGACCCTTGACAAAGAGATAAAAACACATATCAGAGATAAAGAACTCAATAAATGAAATGAAAAATAAAATAGATTCAATAAATAATAGTCTACAGGAAGCTGAGGAACGCATCATGACCTGGAGGAGAGTAATGAAAAAAATCAAGCTGCACATGTAAGACATAAACACTACATGATGAGAACAGACTTAGAGAAGTCGGTGACACCATCAAGTGTAATAACACTCACATTATAGGGATTCCAGAAGGAGAAGAGAAAGAAAGGAAGAAAATGTATTTGAGGAAATAATAGCTGAAAAATTCCCAAATCTATGGAAGGAAGCAGAGATCCAGAACCAAGAGGCAAAGAGATTCCCCACAACTTCAACCAAAGGAAGTCCACTCTAAGACACATAGTAATTTAGTAATAACAATGGCAAAAAAACAAAAACAAAAATTGTGATAAACAATATTAAGATTGCAAGAGGAAAGAAGACAGTTATATGCAAAGGAAGTGCCATAAGGTTATCAGCTGATCTTTCAGCAGAAACTTTGAAGGCCAGAAGAGAGTGGCATGATATATTCAAAGTGCTCAAAGGGAAAAATCTGCAGGCAAGAATATTCTATTCAGTAAGATTATCATTCAGAATAGAGGGAAAGATAGAGTTTTGCAGGCAAACAAAAGTTAAAAGAATTCATGACCGCTAAATCACCCCTATAAGGAACGTTAAGGGAAACTCCGTGAGTGGGAAAACAACAACAACATAGGAAACAAAAGCAAAACAAAATTAAGTATATTTGTAAAACTCAGTGAAGAAAAGCACAAAATAAAGGGATATAAAATATGATACTGAATATCTGAAATGTGGAAGGGAAAGGAGTGAGAATGAGTTCAAAATTAAGCCTCCAGCAGCTTAATATAAAAATGCTAAATACAGAAGATGTCACATATAAACGGAATGGTAACTACAAATTAAAAAAAAGTGTAAGAGGGGTTCCCAGGGTGGCTCAGTCAATTGGGCATCCAACTTAGGCTCAGGTCATGATCTCACAGTCTGTGAGTTTGAGCCCCGCGTCGGGCTCTGTGCTCACAGCTCAGAGCCTGGAGTCTGCTTTAGATTCTGTGTCTCCCTCTCTCTCTCTGCACCTCCCCTGCTCACCCTCTATCTCTGCCTCTCAAAAAATAAACATTAAAAAGATTTTTTTTAAAAAAGTAACAGACATGCAAAAAATAAAGAGTAAGGGATCTAAGTATATCACTACAGAAAACCAGCAAAACATTAAAAAAGAAAGTAAAGAGAAGATTAGAGAAAACCTAGAAAAACAACCACAAAACAAGTAATGACTATATATATATATATATATACACACACACACACATATATAATACATACACATGTAAGTATATGTACATATATACATATATGTATATATATACATATATAATAAATATATACATATAAATATATACACATATATATTTCAATATATATATTTCAATAACTACTTTGAATGTAAATGGACTAAATGCTCCTATCAGAAGACAGGATGACAGAGCGGATAAAAAGCAAGACCCATCTATATTCTGCCAACAAGAGACTCATTTTAGACCTAGAGGCACCTGCAGAATGAAAGTGAAAGGATGGAGAAACATTTATCATGCAAATAGATGTCAACAGAAATCTCAGGTAGCAATACATCTATCAGACCAAATATGCTTTAAAATAGAGATTATAAAAAGAAACAAAGAGGGGCGCCTGGGTGGCGCAGTCGGTTAAGCGTCCGACTTCAGCCAGGTCACGATCTCGCGGTCCGTGAGTTCGAGCCCCGCGTCGGGCTCTGGGCTGATGGCTCAGAGCCTGGAGCCTGTTTCCGATTCTGTGTCTCCCTCTCTCTCTGCCCCTCCCCCGTTCATGCTCTGTCTCTCTCTGTCCCAAAAATAAATAAACGTTGAAAAAAAAATTAAAAAAAAAAAAAAGAAACAAAGAAGGATACTATATAATAAAGGGGAAATTCCAACAAGAGGATATAACAATTGCAAATATTTGTGTACCCAACATGGAAACACCCAATACATAAAATAGTTACTAACAAACATAAAGGAACTAATCAGTAGTAGTACAATAATAGTAGGGGACTTTAACATCCCACACACATCGAGGGACAAATCATCCACACAGAAAATCAACAAAAAAACTCAAGTGGCTTTGAATAACACACTGGACTAGATGGATTTAATAGATATATTCAGAATATTCCATCCTAAAACAGCAGAATACACATCCTTTTCATGTGCACACCGAACATTCTCCAGAATAGATCACATATTAGTCCACAAAACAAGCCTCAACAAATTCAAAAAATTGAAATCATACCATGCATCTTTTCTGACCACATCACTATGAAACTCAAAATCAACCACAAGAAAAATTCTGGAAAGACCACAAATACATGGAGGTTAAGTAACATGTTAGTAAACCATGAATGAGTCAACCAAAACAATCAGAGAAGAAATAAAAAAGCACATGGAAACAAATAAAAATGAAAACACAACAGTCAAAAAACTTCAGGATGCAGCAAAAGTGGTATTAAATTTATAGCAATACAGGCTTACATCAAGCAAGAAAAACCTCAAAAAAAAAAAAAAAACAACAACCTCACCTAAATAAGAGTTGGAAAAAGAACAATAAATTAAGCCTAAAGCCAGCAGAAGGAAGAAAATAATAAAGATTAAAGCAGAAATAAATGATATAGAAACTAAAACAACAATATAACAGATCAATGAAACCAGGAAGTGGTTCTTTGAAAAAGTTAATAAAATTGATTAACCTCTAGCCAGACTTATCAAAAGAGAAAAGACAAAGGACCAAAATAAATAAAACTGCAAATGAGAGGAAAAATAACAACACCCCAGAAATACAATTATAAGCGAATATTAGGAAAAACTATATGCCAACAAGTTGGACAACCTAGAAGAAGTGGATAAATTCCTGATAACCAGCAAAGAAATTGAATCCATAATCAAAAATTTCCCAAAAAACCAAAGTCCAGAACCAGATGGCTCCATAAGCAAATTCTACCAAACATTTAAAGAAGGGCTAATACTTATTCTTCTAAATTATTCCAAAAATAGAAGGAAAACTTCCAAATTCATTCTGAGGCCAGTATTACCCTAGTACCAAAACCAGATAAAGACAACAGATAAAGAGACGAAAGAGAGAACTATAGGCCAGCATCTCTGATGAACATAGATAGAAAAATTCTCAACAAAATACTATCAAACCAAATCCAATGATACATTTAAGAAAATCATTCATCATTATCAAATAGGATTTATTCCTGGGCTGGAAGGGTGGTTCAATATTTATAAATCAATCAACATGATACATTACATTATAAAGAAAAAACAAAATGATATGATCATTTAAAAAAAAGCATTTCACAAAGTACAACATCCATTCATGATAAAAATCGTCAACAAAATAGGTTTAAAGGGAACATGCCTCAACATAATAAAGGCCATAGATGAAAATCCCACAGCTAATATCATCCTAAATGGGGGGAAACTGAGAGCTTTTCCTCTACAGGCAGGAACAAGACAAGGGTGTCCATTCTTACCACTTTTATTTTACACTAGAAGTCCTAGCCACAGAAATTAGATAGATAGATAGATAGATAGATAGATAGATAGATAGCAAATCCACAAGAAGTAAAACTTTCACTATTTGCAGATGACATGTTACTCTCTATAAAAAACCTAAAAGATTTCACCAAAAACTGCTAGAACTGATAAATGAACACAGTAAAGCTGCAGGAGACAAAAATCAACATATGGGAATCTGTTGCATTTCTATACGTCAATAATAAAGCACCAGAAAGAGGAATTAAGGAATCATTCCATTTACAATTGCAATGGGGAAAAATAAAATAACCCGGGAATAAACCTAACCAAACAGGTGAAAGACCCGTACTCTGAAAACAATAAAACATAATGAAAGAAACTGAAAATTACACAAAGAAATGGAAAGACATTCCATGCTCATGGAATGGAAGAACAAATATTGTTAAAATGTCTGTGCTGCCCAAAGCAATCTAAACATTTACTGCAAATCCTATCAAAACCACCAATATTTTTCACAGAGCTAGAACAAACAATCCTAAAATTTGTATGGAACCACAAAAGATCCCAAATAGCCAAAGCAACCTTGAAAAAGAAAAACAAAGCTGGAGGTATCACAATTCCAGACTTCAAATAATATTACAAAAGATAAAAGCACCCCTGTGTTTACAGCAGCATTATTTACAATAGCCAAGATATTTCCAATGGGCAACATAATACCCATTGACAGGAACAGATAAAGAAGTTGTGGTGTGCATATCTATATCTAAATCTATATCCATATTACATATACATGCATACACACACATGCACAAATATATACACACAATGGACTATTAGTTCACCATAAAAAGAATGAAATCTTGCCATTTGCAACAAAATGAATGGACCTCAAAGGTATTATGGTAAGTGAAATAAGTCAGAGAAAAATACCATATGATTTCATTTATATGTGGAATCTAAACACAACAAATGAAAAAGCAGAGCAGAAACAGGCCCATAAATACAGAGAACAAATTGGTGGTTGCCAGAGGGAAGTTCGGGAAGGGGATAGGAAAAATGGAAGAGGAGTGGGAATGGGAAGAGGCATGATGATTAAGTCACAGGAATGAAAAGTACAGCATAGGGAATATAGTCAGTGATATTGTAATGCATTGTATAGTGACAGAGTAGCTACATTTGTGGTATGCATAGCATAATATATAAAGTTGTCAAAGCACTATGTTGTACATCTGAAACTAATGAATTATAGGTGATGTTCAATGTTACAAAAAAATATAAATATAAAATAAAAGCCAAACTGATTTGAATTTGCAGAAACTCTTTTCTCACCAAAAAGGAACTTTATTAATAAGTCATTTAAAAAATAAAAGCAGTGTCCAGAAAATAACACTGTTATTAACTTAGGCAAAATTTAAGAAGGATAAGGCTAAAACAACAGCTCTTTAGACATGCCTGACCCAATACTGCTGTGACTCATAATTAAGAACCGTCATCATGGTAAGCAATTGGTTCCTGAAATCGCCTGGGAGCAAAATGGAGTTTCTGGCACTGGTGTCTTTCTCCCCAGGGGAATGCTGAGTGCCATCCAGTTCTGACTACTTCTGAAAACACGCATTCTATCACCATGGCAGCAAGGCTGATCATCTCATCTTGATTAAAGAGGTTTCTTTTCTCAATCCCGTGAGGATAAATCAGCACTTCCAGACACAGGATGAGTCACTGCTTTTGGCCTCATTAACATGGTGTAGCCCTTCTGTCTGCTAACAACCAGATTTAAAACAAAACACACAAAAAAATTAGTTAACCAAATGAGTTAAATAATGCAGCCAGGCAGTGAGAATTCCAGCAGGTAATTCCAAATCCAAACTTTGCTTTGGAAGAGAAGAAGGTGTACTAAAAAAATAAATAAATAAATAAATTCTGGAAAACTACACTAACCCTTTAAATGTGCATGTTCTTCAAACAGCCAGAAGCACCTAGTTGTGAGAAGAAAATATCAATTGAAGTATATACAGTACATGGAACAGCAAAACCATCTTTCACTTAGTCCTGAAATAAAAATAGGGTTGTTATGATGAAGAGTTCCTGGTTGAATATGCCTCTTCAGAACAGAGTTGGAGCCAGAGGAGAGGCTGTGTCCTCCTGCTACTAAAAGGGAAGGTTGAGTGGACAGGAAATAGAAACCCCAGTAACAGCTTTGTGTGGAGAGGAGCCAATTGACTGGTTGAGAACATTCTGAAGCAACCACATGGTTTTTGGAACTGTAAATATGTTTTCTTATGAGAAGGGTCATGAAGAGATTGAGCTGGACTATAAGAAGAAAATGCAACTGTTCAATTCAAATTTACTGTTTAAGTAAAGATTCTGATTACATTTTCACAGATTCAAACACACACACACACACACACACACACACACACACACACACACCATAGAAAGTGGAGTTCAAACTAGAATTTTTCCTCTTTTTCTCTCCTAAATGTATAGGCAAGCTTCAGCACATATACCTCATCTAAGCACTATTTTTCTCTTATAAAGATGACACCTTAAAATTTCACAATCTTTAATACAGCAACTGTGCCAGTATTCTTATGTGGAGACCTTTGCTAAGATTCTGGTTCCAAAGAGATCCTCTTGTAGGGTGAAATGACAACCACATAATTCTTCAGTAGGATGAAAGGAAAGGCTAATAATTTGTCAATAAATTATGAAGAGCCAGGATTATCTTTAAAGAACCTGAGTGAATACAATCTATTGTTAAAAACATTACAACATAGAAAAAATTGGTAAAAAGACAGCAAACCTGAGGGAAATAGACTCTATTTGGGATGGTACTGAGAGCTGAAATATACAGCTACACATGTAATTGCATAACAATTTAGGAAGTCTCCTAAGGTCAAAGGTGCAACTGTGATTGGCTTATAGCAAGTAAATCCTCAGGTGCTTTGAAAAAAGTGACCATGATTTCTCAGAACAAAGCACTCAAATAAATCCAAGAGAGTAAAAAAAAAAAAATAGATTCAGGCTCCCAAGACCTCTAACAAAATGGTATTACTAAGGAGAAAATCTCCAAATGGAAATTGTAAACTAAACAAGTAAAGGAAATAAAGAGCCAGTGACTATAGTCTGAAGTGTGCTAGGCAGTTGACTTTCACGTTTCCTAAAGCAGTCTGATTTTGCTTAGGTTGGATGGATACATGACTTCCCGTAGCAAAGAACATGACAGTTGTCAATTATAGGGTACATATTAACAAGGCAAGATTGATGGCAATAAACTTGTAGAGATTATAAAATTATCTTTAAAAGTCTGTGATACTTAAGATCTACTAACATTCCATTGTCCTTTATCCATGTCAGGGACTACTGGTCAACCTCTGAGTTCCCTGAGAAATCCACCTTACTTAAGAAATTCAGACAGATAATTGCTCATCAGTATTTCCTCTCCCTATCTCTTCCTTTCTCTCTCTCTCTCTCTCTCTCTCTCTCTCTCTCTCTTTAAAGTTGCCTTAAATAAGGGTATCAGAGAACAGATGTTCTGACTAAATCATGGATATGAACTTTGTTTCATACTCTACCTTAGATAAAAGCATGTTTAAAGATCAAGGAAAGAAATCCCTTTATATCCATGAGATACATTCAAGTATCAGATTAATAATTATCTAAAAATTTCATTTTGCTTCTTCACAAATTGAACTGTAAGCCCTAAGTGAAGCAGTACAGAGAATCTGAGATAAGATCATCTTTATATTTTTTCCTTTTGGTAAATATCTCATTAGGGTAGTCTGGATTATTAGAACAATGATTAGGAGGTTTGGGCAGTCAAATAGTATTGAATTTTTACTTTGTCAAGGATTGTTCCTTAGGATGGCAACTGTTTTGCCAATCAACTCACAGATTTATCCTTTGAACTTTCCAGAGTTTATGTTTTTGTTCATTTATTTGTTGGGGGGAGGAGGTTGGTCACATTGCCATTAGATATGTGGGAACTTCTTTCTCTGAAATCTCTCATATCTACTTTTTACCAAAGGCCATAAAATGCCACCATTCTGGATATCTTAGTCCTAGGATTCCAAAGTAATCCTAGAATCAATGGACTAAAGATAGGAAGGACTCGTTATCATCATTATTAAGTGATCATTATCATTAATTCTTTCCCAACATCATTTCCATTCAGAAATGTCCCAAACCGATTTATCAGAAAGGTAAGGATGAGATGGAGTTAGGGTCGCAATATGTTTATTAAGAATCGATCTTTGAAGAAAAGGGGAGGAAGAAAGACTGGACATAGGAAGAAGTCAAACTACAATGGAATGCCAACAAACTGTGGACAAACACAGTGTGAGCTCTTGAACAAATGTGGCACATCAGAGTATCCCACATCAAACTGAAATGACTGGTCTTTATAGTCCAATTTCAATCAGTCACTCTCTGTGGGTTGCCTCAGGAAGGGCATGAACCTGAGTGAGGTGATTCTCTGCAGCTGAGGGAGAATTGAAGGAGCGGACAGCTCAGGTTGTCTGACATTCACATACACCATAAACTGTGCAGCATGACTTTCTTTTTTCTAGAGGGGTCTGGTCAGTGCTTCTCCATATTTACCAAAGCAAATTATCAAACTTCTTCTTTAAAATCATCACTTGTATGTCCACACAAAAACTTACAATATGTGAATGTTTAGAGCAGTATCATTTATAATAGTCAGAAAGTGCAAAAACTTAAATGTCTATCAACAAATGAGTAGATAAATACAATGTGCTGCATCCATCCAATGGAGTATCATTTGGTGATAAAAGAAAGGAAATGCTGATAGATGCCACAACTTAGATGAACCTTGAAAATAATGCTGAGTGAAAGAAGCCAGTTACAAGATACCACATATGGTATATCTTGTATATAACTGTCCACAGTAGGCAACTCTACATAGAAAGATTAGCAGTTGCTTAGGATTTGGGAAGGAGCTGGAGTGGGAAATGATTGCTAATGGATATGAGGTGTCTTTTGGGGATAATGAAAGTATTATTTTTTAAGTTTATTTATTTATTCTGAGAGGGGGTAAGAGGAGGGACAGAAAGAGAGATGTAAAGAGAATCCTAAGCCCAATGTGGGGCTTGACCTCATCAACCATGAGATCATGACTTGAGCTGAGATCAAGAGTCAGACACTTAACTGATTGACCCAAGTGCCTCAATGATGAAAGTATTCTAAACTTAGATGGTGGTGATGCACAACTCTAAATACACTAAAACCACTGATACACTTTAAATTGGTATCTTAAAACCAATACATGTTAAACTGGTGACTTTTTATAGTATGTTAGGTAGATCTGAATACAAATGATTTTTTTAAAAGAGTCACCCTGAAGAAAGGTAGGCAAATGTACTTCCTGCTCTTCTCTGAATATATTCAACTAATCATCATTATCATTATCACTGACATCATTATCATCATTAATATTTATGGGTACTTATACCAGGCACTTTCCTAAAATGCTTTATAGCTATTATTTCTATATCAACCAACAATTATTACTCCCATTTTACATAAGATAAAATTGAAATTTAGAGAAAATTAAGTAACTCTTGTAGTCTAAGACTACAGAGTTAGTGATATTAGAACTATGATTTAATCTCTTTAGGATTCCAGACTTATTTAATGACTTTATTACTCGTGTTTCAGAAATAAATCAAAACATCTGTGTTGTACTGCCTGTGGTGATTTTACATTTTATAATGACCTGTTCTCTGTGTAGTTTGAAAGTTTACATCATATCTCCTAATTAATCCAAATCAAACAAAATAACTAAGTTTTTATCTATTTCTCTACTTCTGGAAGATAACCACTCCCCTTTAATAAAATAATTACTGGCATCTAAAGAAATCTAAGGAGAATGAGGCAGCGGTACAGTGTTGTCTATTGAGAAACATTATTTCCTTTGCATGTGGGTATGATAAACTTGACAAGGAGACTGAGAATGGAATGACAGTAAAGTTTATGTAGAATATTGTTGACTTTGTACAGAACAGTGGACTAGTAATTTTACAGATATTTGCAAAGATTTTGAGACATGGCATGGTAACATTCCTTACACTATGATTTAATATGCCAAGAAGTAGGACTGCAAACAAATAATCTCATGAAGTACAGTCTCAAAATAATGTGCTCCGATAACTTTACTAAAGGCCTTGAGGTTATTTATTTGTGATGTTTATATTTGTGATATTTATTTCAGTTAGGTGGAATTTTAGTTTATTGTAGATTTTTAAATGTGAGTCTAGAACCCATCTCTGGTGGATTCTCTTTGCCCTGGAGCAAAGTAGTGTCTGAAGAATTATCCAACTTATCAGGAGGCAGTCATTCCAATGTATAACCTGAGGCAATTTATTTTTAAAATAGGAGAACATTTTATGATAAGGTACATAACTAATGATTTTTTGGATGGAAACAAATTTTATAAATTCAAAGATTTAGAAAGTTGTCACCAAATAAAGACAAAAGACACAAATTACTAATATAAATGTAAGCAGGATCATTAATACTGATCCCTTAGACATCAAAAGAAAATAATAAAGGAAAACTATAAAAAGCTCCCTGCTCCAAATTTGATAAACTAAATGGATCAATCCTTTGAAAGTCATAAACTATGAAAACTCACACAAGATCATTTGAATAGGCCTAAATCTAATAAAGTAATCAAATCAATAATTATAAATTTCCCCCCAAAAAGAAAACACCAGGCCCAGATGGTTTCACTGGCCAATTCTATCAAATATTAAAGGAAGAAAACAAACACAAAATCTTCACAAGGAAATACAGGCAGAGTACACACATTCTAACCTATTCATAATTATCAAAATTAGATAAAGACACTCTAAGAAAGAAAAACTATATACCAATATCCCCCATAAATTTAGATGTAAAAATTTTCAAAAAACGTAACAAATTGAATACAACAATGTTTAAGAAGAATCATGTACCATGTCCAAGACAAATTTATTTCAAATATGCAAATCTGGTTCAATATATGAAAATCAATTAATGTAATCCATCACATCAATAGGTAAAAAAAAAAAAATGATCCTATGATCATATCAGTTGTAGGAAAAAAAAAAACATGACAAAATTCAACACCCACTCATGATAATAATTTAGCAAACTAGGAACAGAAATGGCCTTCCTTGAATGAAGTCAGCAAGATGGTGTAGTGATACAAGTTTTGTTCCCCAACAAAACTCAAAAGTTATATAGCTAAACAGGAATAAAAATAGCTTTGGGAGGGCTCAAGAGGCCATTGAGAACCTGTAGCAACACAGCAGAGCAAAAGAAAAAAAAAAACAGAATAACTGCATGCAAAAGATCTCTGGAGAGGTCAGCATAACAGAGAAATGGTTGGGAACAAAGGGTGGAGATTATCAAGATCAGTCATTTGTCAGGTGCCACGATGGTCCACATTGACCATTATAGCAGCTGACATTTGCAGACTCCCCACAGCTTTTACAGCAGAGAGCTCCATTGTTCATTAACAGGGACCCTAGTAGCCTTCTCCATGGAGTACATGAGCCGCTTTTGCCACAGAGGTAACCAATAGCCATCACTGCAGCAGACCCCTGGAAAGAGAGACATTTCTGTATGACCCCCTTCTCCAAAAAGGAGCCACTGTTATGCCACCCCATGACCCTTGTCACCCCTCCCCCCATAAATACTATGCATGCCCCAGGTCCCAAGCAGTAGCCCATGCTTCAGATACTGACTCAGCAGCTACTCCACAAGCAACTATGCCTAGGATGCCAGAGCAAGAACTCTGCAGCAAGAGCACCTGCATCACAGACTCCTGGTCTCATTAATGTAGCTGCAAGGACACTATGGTGCTGTACCCTACCCAGAGTTGGAACCATTGCACCTCCACCCATCCAGTGACCTTACACCCACTAGTGGGTGGAGTTCTTTTCCTACCAAGATAAGTCCATAAAATTTGGAAGAGGTGACTTATCAAATGTGCAGAAATCAACACAACTCTGTAAGAAACATGAAAAGACCAAGGCAAAATGATACCACCAAAGGAACACAATAATTTTCCAATAACCATCTCCAAAGAAGGGATATCTATGGATGTCTGGGCAAAGAATTCAAACTGGTGCAGCCACTCTGGAAAACAGTGTGGAGGTTCCTCAAAAAATTAAAAATATAACTACCCTATGACCCAGCAATAGTGCTATTGGGAATTTATCCAAAGGATATAGGAGTGCTGATTCATAGGGGCACATGTACCCCACTGTTTATAGAAGTGCTTTCAACAATAGCCAAATTATGATGCCAGTGATGAATATCATCATCAACTAATGAATGGATAAAGAAGATGTGGTTTATATATACAATGGAATACTACTTGGCAATGAGAAAGAATAAAATCCTGCCATTTGCAACAACATGGATGGAACTGGAGGGCATTATGCTAAGTGAAATAAGTCAGGCAGAGAAAGACAGATAACATGTTTTCACTCATATGTGGAATTTGAGAAACTTAACAGAAGACTATGGGGGAAGGGAAGGGGAAAAAATAGTTTCAAACAGAGAGAGAGGCAAACCATAAGAGGCTCTTAAATACAGAGAACAAACTGAAGGTTGATGGGGGGAGCTGGAGAGGGGGGAAATGGGTGATGGGCATTGAGGAGGGCACTTGTTGGGATGAGCACTGGGTGTTGTATGTAAGAGATGAATCACAGGAATCTACCCCCAAAACCAAAAGCACACTGTATGTTAGCTAACTTGACAATAAATTATATAAAAATGAATAAATAAATAGTAATTAAAAATAATTATTTTAAAGGAAGTTCAGTAAACTATAGAGAGTACAAATAAACCCCCAAAAAAATGAAATTAAGAAAAGATCACATGAACAAAACAGATAAGAAAAGATAGAAAGATAGAAACCTTTCTATCAATAAAAAGATAGAAATTATTATTTTTTTTTTAAAGAACCAAGCAAATTCTGGAGCTGAAGAATAGAATGAATGGAATGAAAAAAATATTGCAGAGTGTCAACAGAAGACTTGATCAAGCATAAGAAAAAAACCTGAGAATTTAAAGACAATTCACTTGAAATTCTCTGTGCTGAGTCACAGCCCTAACCACTGTGGGGAGTGCTTCCAACCCCATCTGACCAAAGAGCTGGTAACAACTCCTGGGAGTTATACATTGGCACTTGAGTCAAGAGGTGTACAGAGCTAATTGCTTCCAGTTGGAGGAAAAAAATGAAAAAAAAAATAATGAAAAATAATGAAGAAAACCCATGAGATTTATGGGATACTATCCAACAAAAACATTATGCTATTCCAAGAAGTCAAAGGGAAAGAAAAAGGGGATTTCTTTTTTTAAAGAAAAAAAAAAGAGGCTGAAAACACCTTACATCTAGGGGGAACCCTGTACATGTAAGTATATGAAGTTAATAGGTCCGTCCTCAAAATGAATCCAAAATGGCCTTCACCAGGACATATTTTAATAAAACTATCAAAAAACAAGGACAAAGAGAATTTAGAAACCATCAAGAGAAAAGAGGCTCTTCACATACAAAGATCCCCAAAATGCTATCAGTCCATTTCTTAGCAGAAACCTTGCAGGCCAGGAAAAGTAGCGTGATATAGTCAAAGCGCTGAGTGGAAATGAATGGAAAAAACTGCCAACAAAGAATATCTTACCTGGAAAAATTGTCCTTCTCAAATGAAGAAGAGTGAGCTTTCTTAGGCAAACATAAGCTGAGGGATTTCATCACCACAAGACGTACTTTATAAAAAATGTTAAAGGGAGTTCTTTAAGCTGAATAAAAATGATGTTAATTAATAACATAAAGCATGTGAAAACAGAAAAATAACTGGTAAAGGTAAGTATAAACTCTAATTTAGAATATTCTAATACTGCAGTGGTGGTGTGTGAATCACTGTTAACTCTAGGATAAGTTGAGCAGGTATCAAAGTATAAAAACAAAAGTATTAAAAATAACTATAGCTACAATAGTTTGTTAATACATATATGATATAAAAAAAATTGTGGTATCAAAAACATGGGAAAGTGTCATCAAAATGGCAACAAAGGTTTTTGCTGACGTTGCTCCCCCTCATGAGAACTAACATCTGTTCAAGAACAAGACACCACCGAGAGAATTCTAGAATACAAGGATAGAATAAAGCAACAATTAGCACGTATATCTTAGCCAATTGAGTTTACACCTGTAGTGCCCCAGTAGTAATCCCAACCAGCAGTTTAGCCCATCTGCAGAACCAAGTTGAGAGCACATTCTGACCAGAGAACTTGACAGAGTGCAGAACTGAGTGCTTCCAGCCCCATCTGACCAGAGGGTTGGTAGCAACTCCTGGGAGCTATACATTGGCACTTGAGTCAAGAGGTGTACAGAGCTAATTGCCTCCATAACAAAGTCAGTACAGGGTGTGGAGTCTTCTGTGCTACATACAAGTAGGGGGATTAATTTAATTACAAGATTAAGGCCCCTTAAAACTGGACACCCTATTTGGAAAATTAAGAGTAGCCTGGAGCATCCTCTCCTTCTCCAGCCCAGGCAAAAGGGCTGAGACATAGTCCCACTTACTGTGGAGCATGTCATCTAGCCCAAAATGAACAGAAATGCTAGCAAAAACACTAGAAAGCTGTGGGAGCTGTGGGCTTTTAGCCTAGAAAGCAGAGAGAGCCTTTAGTTTGCAAAGTAAAGCCAGTGATCCTGTTCATCCAGGGAACTTGGGGGTGTGGGCCTGCTTAAAATAAGACAACAAAGAGCCTTACCAATTTTAGAGATCCTTTTCCCACTGCATAGCCCATTCAAAAGCTGTTTGTACAATGGAACTTGAATTGAGAGCACAACTCTTCTCTTCCCCCAACTGCAAAGCAAAACCTGTGGCCTCCTCTAACCTAGGAATTCAGAATATACTCAGGCCTCATTCAGGCTCCCAAATAACAAGTGGCACAGGCCTTAAGCCCTAGCCTGCTACTAATTCATAGCCCCAGCTACTACTGAATATAGTGCCTAGTCCTGACCATCTAGTAAGCCTGACTAGAGAACCTAGACAACCATGGAGCCCACCCTACAGCCTCACTTGTGTAGGAAACCAAGCCAACGGTCATATCCAACTGTTCTCAGCCAGTGGCACAACACTCTTCCTTGTCCTCAGAACTCAAGTGGTAGCCTCACCCAAATACAGACCATAATGACAGGCTCCACTTGTGCAAAGACATTACCAGCAGACACACCCAGAAGTCCAAATTGAGCTGACGGGTGAGAAACTTCCTCTGCCAAAGCAAACCTGTAAAGTTTTTAAGGAGAGCCTGATCACTCAAATGAATAGATACTGACATAAAGAATAAAGGATAATAAAAAATCAGGTAAATAAGACACCACTAAATGAAACTAACAACTCCAATAACTGACCCTAATGAAATAGAGATCTATGAAATGTCAACAAAGAATTCAGAATAATCCTTGTAAGGAAGTTTAGTAAACTATAGGAACACAGGCAACTAAACAAAATTAGGAAAATAATGCATTAAAAAAATGAGAAATTTGACAAGAAAATAACCACCACCAACAACAAAAACCCCAAACAAAACAACCTAGAAATCACAGAGTTGAAAAATACAATAACTTCAGAATTCAATAGTTTCAAAAGCAGACTGACCATGCAGAAAAAAAAAAAAAATCAGTGACCCAGATGATTGGAAATTACCCAGTCACAAGAGCAAAAGGAAAAAAATAAAAATAAAAACAAGTGAAGAAAGCCTATAGGAATTATGAGATGCAATGGGAAAAAAAAACCCACAAAAAACAGTACTTGCATAATTCCAGAAGTGAAAGAAAAAGGGACACAAAGTATTTTTAAAGCAACAGGGGTTGAAAACTTCCCAAATTTGGGAAGATAAATGGACATCCAAGATCCATGAAGGGAAAACAACTCTAAATAGATTGAACCTGAAGAGGTCAACACCAAGACACATTATAAATTGATAGAAGTAAGGGGTGCCTGGCTGGCTCAGCCAGTAGAGCATGTAATTCTGGATCTCAGAATTACAGGAGTTCAAGCCCCATGTTGGGAGTAGAGATAACTTAAAAAAATAAAATTTTGGGGCACCTGGGTGGCTCAGTTGGTTGAGCATCTGATTTGGGTTTAGGTCATGATCTCACAGTTGGTGAGTTCAAGCCCTGCATCGAGCTCTATGCTGATAGCTTGGAGCCTGGAGCTTTGCTTCAGATTCCATGTCTCCCTCTCTCTCTGCCCCTCACCCTGGACACATAGAAATTAAGCAACAGTTTCCTGAAAAACCAATGGATTAAAAAAGAAATTAAAGGAGAAAAAAAAAGTTTGAGACCAATGAAATGGAAACAAAACATACCAGAATTTATGATATGCAGCAAAAGCAGTTCTAAGAAGGAAGTTCAAAGCAATACACACCTACATTGAGAAGAAAAAAGATCCCAAATGAACAACCTAATTTAATGCCTAAAGGAACTATAAAGAGAAGAAACGTGCTAAAGTTAGCAGAAGAAAGGAAGTAATATACAGTACAGCAAAAGTAAATGAAATGTAGAACAGAAATAAATAGAAAAAAATTAACACAACTAAGTATGCTTCTTTGAAAGACAAATGAAATTGACATGTACAGACCAACAAAGCAAGAAAGCAAGGAAGCAAGCAAGAAAGAACTCATACCAACAAAATTATAAATGAAAAAGGAGACATTACAACTGATGCCAAAAGAAATTCAAAAGATCATGAAACTACTATGAACAATTATATGCCAACAAACTGGAAAACCTAGAAGAAATGGAAAAACTCTCAGAAACATAAAATTTATCAATTGGTTGAATCAGGAATCAACTTACATCTCAATTTTCAAAATCAGGAAGAAATACAAAATTTGACTAGATCAATTATTAGTAAGGAGAGAGAATCAACGATTAAAAATCTCCCAAAAAAGAAAATCCTAGGATGAGATGGCTTCACTAGTGAATTTTGCAAGACTTGGAGAATTAACACCAATCCTTACCAAACTCTTCAAAAAAGAAAAAAAATAATAATGAAGGGGAAGAAATACTCCTAAACTCACTGTAAGAAGCCTTTATCATCTTGATACCAAAACCAGAAAAGGACACTACTAGAAAACTATAGGCCATTATTTCTGATAAATATACATACAAAAATTCTTGATAAAATACTAGCAAACCAAATTCAGCAACACATTAAATGGATCATTCTCTATGACCAAGTAGAATTTATTCCTGGGATGAAAGGATGGATCAACACATGCAAATACATCGATATGATACATCACATTAAAAGAAGGTAAGAAGGGGCGCCTGGGTGGCGCAGTCGGTTGGGCGTCCGACTTCAGCCAGGTCACGATCTGGCGGTCCATGAGTTCGAGCCCAGCGTCGGGCTCTGGGCTGATGGCTCAGAGCCTGGAGCCTGTTTCCGATTCTGTGTCTCCCTCTCTCTCTGCCCCTCCCCTGTTCATGCTCTGTCTCTCTCTGTCCCAAAAATAAATAAACGTTGAAAAAGAAGGTAAGAAAAGAATCATATAATCAGCTCAATAGACACAGTAGAATCATCTGAAAAAATCAATACTTATAATAAAACACTCTTAAAAAAGTATGTATAGAAGAAACGTAATATAATAAAGGCCACATATGACAACACCACAGCTGACATCATAATGATAAAAGAATGAAAAATTTTCCTTAAGATCAACAATAAGACAAAGTACCCACTCTCACTACTCCTATTCAACATGGTACTGGAAGTCCTAGCTGAAGCAATCAGGCAAGAAAAATATAAAGAAGAAGCAAAACTGTCTCTATTTGCAGAGGACATGATTTTGTATATAGAAAATCCTAAAGACTCAACCCAAAAATTTTTAGATCTAATTAATGAATAATAAAGGTGCAAGATACAAAATTCACACATAAAAATCAGTAGTGTTTCTATGCACTAACAATAAATTTTCTGAAAAAGAAATGAAGTACATCCCACTTACAATAACATAAAAAGAATAAAATACTTAAGAATAAATTTAACTAAGAAAATGAAAGATATCTACACCAAGCTATGAGATGTTAAAGTAATCAAAAGCACAATAAACAAAATAAAAAATAAATAGGATCACATCAAATTAAAAAGCTCCCACACAGCAAAGGAAAACATCAACAAGTTGAAAAGCCAACTTGCAGAATGGGAAAAATAGTTGCAAATCATATCTTATCTATGTGATACTATACAAAATATTTTAAAAACTCATACAAATCAATAGCCGAAGTCAAAAAGTGGGTAAAGAACCTCAATAAAGACTTCTCCAAACAACATGTATGAAAGGCAAACAGGCTCATGAAAAGATATTCAACATCACTAGTCATTAGGGAAATGCAAATTAACCACAGTGGCCTATCATCTCACACCTATTAGAATGGCCATCATCAAAAAGACAAGAGATATCTGCTGGTGTAGATGTGGAGAAAAGGGAATCCTTGTGCACCGTTGATTGGATTGTAAATTGGTACAGCCAGTATGGAAAACAGTATGAAGGATCCTCAGAAAACTAAAAATACAACTACTAAAAGATTCAGTAATTCCACTTCTGGGAATATATTCAAAGAAATAAAACACTAACTCAAAAAAAAGATATCTGCATGCCCATGTTTATAGCAGCATTTTTTATAATACCTAAGACATGGAAATAACCTAAATGTCTATTGGTAGATAAATGGATAAAGAAGTTGTGGTATATATACACAATGGATTCTTATTCAGCCTTTAAAACACACACACACACACACACACACACACACACACACACACACAGATTTCCTACCATTTGCAACAACATGGATGGAACTTTATTATGCTAAGTGAAGTCAGTCAGAGAAAGACAAATGCTATATGATCTCACTTAAATGTGAAATATAAAGAAAGAGGAGGAGGAGACTGAACTCATACAAAAGAGATCAGACTTGTGGTTACCAGAGGTGGGATTGTAGAAAGGGGAATTAGAGAAAATGGTTAAAAAGGTACTAACTTCCAGATACATAAGTACTAGGGGTGCAATATACAATATCATGACTATAGTGAGCAATGCTTTGTGATATATAGGAAAGCTGTTAAAAGAGAGCATATCCTGGATTTTCATCACAAGGAGAAATAATTTTTTTTTGTTGTTTTCTTTTTATTTCATCCACATAGAAGACAGAGGTGAGCTGAACCTAGTGTGGTAATCATTTGACAACATATGCAATTCAAACCATGTTATATGCCTCAAACTTATGCAGTGATGTATAATTATTTCCCAGTAAAACTGGAGGGAAAATGAATACTATGCCACATTCAAAAAAACCCCATAAAATGTGGGTAGAAGAGTAAAAAGGTAGTTTTTAAATGCACAATCATCTTAAAATAGACTGTTCAACTATAAGATGTTTTATGTAAGGCTTATGGCATCCATTTCAAAAAAAAAAAAAACAATAGTAGGAGTGCCTGGGTGGCTCAGTCAGTTAAGCTTCCAACTCTTGGTTTCGGCTCAGGTCATGATGTCAGAGTTAAGATGATCCAGCCCCCGCCTTGGGCTCTGCTGACAGTGCAGAGCCTGCTTGGGATTCTCTCTCTCTTTCTCTCTCTGCCCCTCCCACATCTGTCTGTCTCTCTCTCTGTCTCAAAATAAATAAATAAATTTAAAGAATATAAATTTAAAAAAAAACTATAGTAAAAACACAAAAGATAAAGAGAAAGTGATCAAACCATTTAAAAATTCAAATAACAAAGAAGCCAGCAAGAGAGGAAGAAAGGAACAAAGAAACTAATAGTTGGAAAACAACTAACAAGATGCAGTAGTAAATCTTAATCTGTTAATAATGTACTTTAAAGATAAATGGATTTAGGGACACCTGGGTGGCTCAGCTGGTTGAGCATCCAACTTCATTCAGCTCAGGTCTTGATCTCACAGGTCACGAGTTCAAGCCCCGCATCAGGCTCACTGCTGTCAGCATGGAGCCTGTTTCCAATCCTCTGTCCCTGCCCGATCTCTGTCTCTCCCCCACTCTTTCAAAAATAAAAATCAAAAAACCATTTAAAAATTGGTTTAATTCTCCAATCAAATGACACAGAGGGGCTGAATGGATTAAAAAACAAGACCCAGATAATTATATGCTGCTGTCAAGAGACTCATTTCAGCTTTAAGGACACCCACGGTCTGAAGCGAAGGGATGAAAAAATTTTCGTGCAAATTGATACCCAAAAGAGGAGGTAGCAACAATTACATCAGACGAAATAGACTTCAAGTCCAAAACTCTAACAAGAGTAAGAGAGTTATCATATAATGATAAAGGGGTCAATTCATTAAGAGGATATAACAATTGTAAATATAGTTTTACCTGACACTGGAGCACCAAAATATATTAAGCAAGCAAGGGTATCAAATCAGTAGTCAAAGTCTCCACAGAGAATAGTCTATGACTAGACTGGTGAATTCTACCAGCATTTAAAGAAAACCAATCTTTTTCAAACACATTAAAAAATTATAGAAACACTTCCAAATTTATTTTGCCAGTCTAACATTACCCTGATACCATAGCCACACAAAGACACTAAGGAAAAAGCAAATAACAAGGCCAATATTACTGAACATAGACACAAAAATCCTCAACAAAATACTAGCAAATCAAATTCAACAGCACATTAAAAGTATCATACACCATGATTAAGTGAGCTTTATTCCTGGGATGCAATAATTAAGCAACACAAGGAAATCAATCAATGTGATATATCACATTAACAAAATGAAGGATAAAAATAAAATGGTCCTCTCAATGGATGCAGAAAAATCATTTGATGGAATTCATCATTGATGGAATTCAACATTGCTTTATGATAAAGACTCCCAACAAATTAGCTATAGAGGAAATGTGCCTCAACGTAATAAAGGCCATTTGGACAAGTCCATAGCTAATATCATACTCTACATTCAAAAACAAAGCTTTTCCTGTATGATCAGGAATAAGACAAGTGTGTTCCCTGTCACCACTTTTATTCAACAGAGCACCTGAAGTCCAAGCTAGAACAAATAGATGACAAAAAGAAATAAAAGACCTCTAAACTGGAAAGGAAGAAGCAAAATTGTCTCTGTTTGCAGATGACATGATCTTCTTTAGAAAAATGTAAAGACTCCACTAAAAAAACCATTAAGACTCATAAATGAATTCAGTAAAATTTCAAGATACAAAATTAATATACAGGCAAACCACATTTTACTGTACTTACTGTCACTGTGCTTTTCAGGTGTGTGTATACACACATACACACACCCTTTTTAGATATTAAAGGTTTGTGGCAACCCCACAGCAAGTAAGTCTGTTGGCACCATTTATCCAACAGCATTTGCTCACTTCATGTCTCGGTGTCACATTTTGGTGATTCTTATAAAATTTCAAATTTTTATTATTATATTATTGTGGTAACCTGTGATCAGTGATCTTTGATATTACTATTGTAATTGTTTTGCTGCATTATGAAATGTGGCAGCATAAGAAGACAAACTTAATAAATGTTGTGTGTGTTCTGACTAGTCCACTGACCACCCTTCCCTGTTGAAAGCCTCCCTATTCCCTGAGACACAACAATAAATTAGGCCAATTAAGACCCTACAATAGCCTCTAAGTGTTCAAGTGAAAGGAAGAGTAAGCCAATGCAGCAAACTTCATTGTTGCCTCATGTTTAAAAATTGCCAGTTACATTAACCTTCAGCAACCACCACCCTGATTAGTCAGTGGACATCAGCGTTTAAAGCAGGATACAACTTGCTCAAAGCTCAGATAATGCATTAGCATTTTAAAAATAGGGTGTGTACATTTTTTAGACATAATGCTATTGCACACTTAATAAACTACACTAGGGACACCTGGATGGCTTAGTCAGTCAAGTGTCTGACTTCAGCTCAGGTCTGATCTCACTGTTCGTGAGTTCAAGCCCTTAGTTGGGCTCTGTGCTGACAGCTCAGAGCCTGGAGCCTGCTTCTGGATTCTGTGTCTCCCTCTCTTTCTGACCCTCCCCTACTCACACTCTGTGTCTCTCTCTTGAAAATAAATAAAACATTAATAAAAAAAAATAAACTGCACTATGAGGCACCTGGGTGGCTCAGTCAATAAGCATCCAACTCTTGATTTCACAGTTTATGAGATCGAGCCCTGTGCATGGGAGCTCGGCACTGAGCATGGAGCCTGCTTAAGATTGCTGCTCTCCCCCTTCCTGTGCCCCTCCCCTGCTTGCACTCTCACACTCTCTCTCAAAAAAGAAAACTACAGTACAGTATAAACATAACTTTTTTATGCACTGGAAAACCAAAAACTTCATTTTACTTACTTTATTGTGATATTCACTTAATTGCAGTAGTCTGAAACCAAACCCATAATATCTCCAAGGTATGCCTATACAAAAATCAGTTACAGTTCTGTACACTGAAAGCAAATTCTCTGAAGACATAAAAGAACACAATCTCATTTATAAGAGCAACAAAAAGAATAAATTACCTAAGAATAAATTTAAGTAGGTGAAAGATCTGTACACTGAAAATTATAACACATTGATGAAGTAAATTGAAGATACAAATAAATGAAAGAATATGTGTTCATGGATTAGAAGAATTAGTATTATTAAAATGTTCACACTATCCAAAGCAATCTATGGATTGAACAGAATCTATAAAAATTCCAATGGCTGGGTGCCTGGGTGGCTGTTGGTTAAGTGTCTCTTGATTTGAGCTCAGGTCATGATCTTGTGGTTTGGAAGTTCGAGCCCCAAATGGGGCTCTACGCTGACGGTGCAGAGCCTGCTTGGGATTCTCTCTCTCTCCCACTCTCTCTGCCCCTACCATGCTCTCGTTCTCTCTCTCAAAATAAATGAATAAACTTAAAAAAATTCCATAACATTTCAAAAAAAAATTTAAATCCTAAAATCCATATGGCACTACAAAAAATTCCATGTAGGTAAAGGAATCTTCAGCAAGAAAAACAAAACTAGACACATTACCCTTCTTCATTTAAAATTATATTACAAAGCTAGAGTAATCAAAACAGGTTTCTGGTGCAAAGACAGATACATAGACCAATAGAATAGAATAGAATAGAATAGAATAGAATAGAATAGAATAGAATAGAA